>NC_138376.1:39487318-39538119 GCF_054177405.1 Leptonychotes weddellii | reverse complement strand
CATCCTTTCTGATGGCTGAGTAATATTCCATTGTATTTATGGACCACATCTTATTTATCCATTCCTCTGTTGAAGGGGCATCTCAGCTCTTTCCACAGTTTGGCTATTGTGGACATTGCCGCTATGAACATTGGGGTGCATATGGCCCTTCTTTTCACTACATCTGTGTCTTTGGGGTAAATACCCAGTAGTGCAGTTGCTGAGTCATAGGGTAGCTCTATTTTTAATTTTCTGAGGCACGTCCACACTGTTTTTCAAAGTGGCTGTAGAATAGAGGTTATTTACTCAATATTTATTAGTCAGGTACTATATTCTAAGCTCTCTCTTAAACATTAATTATGTATTTATGAAATAATAGATACAATTTTTAAACAAAAAGGATGTAAACATATTTCTTTAAGAGATTTAATAGTGTTTTAGGGTTTGGGGTTCCCCTCCTTCCCACCCTCCCCCACTTAGAAGAAGCAATTAAAGCTTGGGAAAAACATAACTTAAAAAAAATGAAAATCTCACCCTGTTCTGGACATATTGCCTTCTCTCAGGTCAAGCAGAGACAGAAAGAGAGGATTTATCTTCAAGTAAGAAAATATTTGATGGGGGAAATAAACTCACTGAATAGAATGTTTGCTACATGGGCCTACGCCTGAATAGCCTCTTTCAGGAACAAGTCATGTATTTTATGGATATTCATTTTTTTTCTTCATGGTTAAAGTGTGAAATTTGTTAACTAGCAATTGGTCTCATTATTTTTCTTAAGGAAACAAATAAAAAAACCCATAGGAAAATAAGTTCTGTGCCTCCTTTGGCTTTGACACTAACTGTAACATGCAGAAATGTAATAATTCCATTGCCTGAGAGTTACCCGTTTATGCCTTTCCACATATATATGTATTATTCACTATAATAATTGAAGAGAGATTTTGTCCCCAAACTTACGGTTAGTATAGATTCATCAATGATCTATAGAGGTAATAAAATTATGTGGATAAAGCCAAACTATAGTTTAAATCTGTCCTCAAGTTTATCAAAATGTATACTTTTCACATTTAGGTCTTCTGGGGATTACAAGGTCTAGATTTCCTTTTGAGACTCAAGACATCGGAGCAATTAGAGCATCATGGACCTTGTTTCAAATGGAACACCAATGAACATGGGAATGTAGATAGCTCTCTGAGAACCTGCTGTCATTTCTTTTGGGTCTATACCCAGCAGGGCAATCACTGGATCATAGGGTAGTTTAATTCTTTGAGGAACCTCCATACTGTTTTCCAGAGTGGCTGCACCAATTACCTTCCCACCAACGGTGCACCAGGGTACCCTTTTCTTTTTTTTTTTAAAGATTTTATTTATTTATTCGAGACACAGAGAATGAGAGACAGAGAGCATGAGAGGGAGGAGGGTCAGAGGGAGAAGCAGACTCCCCGCCGAGCAGGGAGCCCGATGCGGGACTCAATCCCGGGACTCCAGGATCATGACCCGAGCTGAAGGCAGTCGCTTAACCAACTGAGCCACCCAGGCGCCCAGGGGGTACCCTTTTCTTTAATCCCTTACCAATGCTTGTTATCTTTGTTTTGGGTTTTTTTGTCTTTTTTTTTTTTTTAATGAAAATCATACTAACAGGTATGAAGTGATATCTCATGGTGGTTCTGATTGCATTTTCCTGATGATTAATTAGTGAAGTTGAGTACCGTTTTATATTACTTGTTGTTTATTTGTATGTATTCTGTAAAGAAATGTTTAGTCAGTTCCTTTGTCCATTTTTAAATTTTTTTTAATGTTTTAATTTAAAAAAATTTGTTTAAATTCTAGTTAGTTAACATACAATGTGATATTCATTTCAGGTGTACAATCTAGTGATACAACACTTCCATACAACATCCAGTGCTCATCACAACAAGTGCACTCCTTAATCCCCATCACCTATTTCACTCATCCCCCCCCAACTCACCTCCCCTCTCTGGTAACCATCAGTTTGTTCTGTAGAGTTAAGAGTCTATTTCTTGGTTTGCCTCTCTCAATTTTTTCCCCCTATGGGTTTTCCCCCTATGTTTCTTAAATTCTACATATGAGATCTCACTCATTCACCTATTTTTTTTTTTAATCAAGTGATTTCTAGGGACTGGGAGGAGGAGGATATGGGGAGGTAGTAGGCAAAGTGTACAAAGTTCAGTTATTCAAGATGAATAGATCCTAGAGATCTTCTATACAGCAGAGTGCCCACAGGAAACAATACTGTGTTATATACTCAAAAATTTGCCTAGAGGGTGCATCTTATTATTACACAAAATAATAATAATATAACAAATAAAAAAGGTGGGAGGAAAATTTTGGAAAGGATGGATAGATTTATGATGATGGGTACACGAATATATACCTATCTCCAAACTCATTAAGTTGTATACATGAAATGTGTACAGATTTTTGTATGCTAATTATATCCATATTTTTTAATATTAAAGTTGTTTTTTAAAAAAGGCAACACCAAGTTGGTCACTCTGAATTCTTTGAGGTCTAATGGAGAGAAAGAGCAGCACAACACCATCTCAAGATTAAAAAAATAAAACAAAGAAAGCCTGGAATGAGAGAAGGCACAGATTCTTTTCTATTTTTATGAAAACATCAGCACCTTCTGGCATTTTCCTTTCAGAATTTGGCATTCAGAGGATTGATCTGATACAGTTAGTAATTTTACTTAAAGACCTTCGTATTAAATAGATTCAAAATATTTTTGAAGAACAGATGGTATAGACTAGAGGAAGAGATAAACATTGTATGTTAAACATTTTATTGATCAATTAAAATATCATAATTTAAAATGTTGATTCTACTCTGAGAGTTATGCATGTCTGTATGTGACTGAGAAAGACAGAGAGTGTACACGGGGAGTGGGATGGGTATTTATTATCCAAAGTTAAAGCTGCCCCTCCCCCAAGCTCCCCCCCACCTCGTCCACATGCAGGCAGGCAGATGGCTTTTTTTCAAGGTGTTAAGGAAGCTGGCTTTCAGTCTTGAATCATGTGCCTCTGGGCACTTTGAAAACTGCCTCTTCTGCCTATTTTTAAGACCAGTTTGAAAAAAAATGGGCAGAGTAGAATAAAGAAGCCACCTGTGTGGATTTGGTAAAAAGGCAGGCTATAAAGTTACCAGCTCTTTGAAAAGAATTTCGTTATAGAAAGAATGCATCCTTACCTTCTAGCGCTTCTTTGTTCTGCTTTTTCTACAATAGAATGAATTGATAAACGAATACCATCATTTGTGCAAATTGGTCTACTTGACACTAATTTTCAATCACACTAACCCTTCATCTCTGTGAACTATTTATGTATGAGAATTCCCATTCTATTTTAAGAGTACTTTTTTGTGGATGCACCAGCCATTCTCATAAATTGTGTAGACAGAATATTGGATAAATCGTTAGATTCACCAAAAGTTAAGCAAGACTACAAAGGAAAGAAAACACCACCAATCACTGTTCCAAATGGCATTAAAACTTACTTTTCCATTGGTTCATATATTTATGGGAAAGTATTGTGGGCAAGGCTGAATGTAGAAACAATTGTGTTTAATTGTTAATTATGGAAGGTACAGGAAAATGACAAGCCCACAAATAGTCCTTGTATGTCCTGCTCTGCCCTTGCATGCCATCACGCTCCCTCAGAAGTTTGAGCTTTGTCCAAAGTTGGTTGTAAGCTGTGTTTCTGACAATAGCAGGGTTGTAATGGAAACTGTCTTCACCACCTAAGTTATGGGGCCTGATACAGTGAATACCATACAAGCAGTGGGTCGGCCTGCCCTAAATTATGCCTGTTAATGTGACCCCATCATTATTCCCAGGATCTGTGCCCTTCGCCCTTGATCTCATTTCTACAGGATTTAGACAAGTGTCAGACCCTTGGAATGCTACACAATAGTGACCTTGATTCCCTGATTTCGCTGTGAAAAAAAAAATGAGTTTAAATCTAGTGTTGAAATGATATGGAATGCTTTGTAACCACATTAGTCCCAATACAAAAGAATCCCTAGCCCTCTGTCAGAGACATCTGCCTTTTGATTTGGTTCAAGCTTTCTGGTCATAAGGGTAGCTAGTGCATTTATAGAAGACTAAAGCCTCTTTGTTGTTGTTGTTGTATTTGATACATGGGGAAATTCAGGTGATTCCTCTTTAGCGTTAACTTTCTGGATATTATTTTTAAGGCTTTGTCCTTATAATTGTCAAAATACAACTCTTTAAGGGGAAAAAAAAACACTGCTTGGCAAAAGATGCTAAAATAAAGATGGTGGGATGTTTAGTGCTTGATAGATGAACAAGTGGAAAGGGGGTGTAATTCAGAACCAAGAGGCGCCACCCCAAGGCTGGTCCTGAGCTCCTTTGGGGGGAAAAAGCAGTCTTTAATTACATCTGGTACTCGTTAATTCTTTTTGGAGTCTCTTCCCAGATCTGTTCCCCCATCAGCCTCCCATCAAGCAACAGAAATTCCAGATGGTTCCCTCCATATGCCTATGCTCATTCTCTCAAGTAGGATAGATGGGTCACTGACAGAGTAGGATGGAACAGCCTTGGTCAAAGCAAGGCAAGATGAAAAGCAGCGGGCTACAGTTTATTTAGAGGTGGTCTATCATTCATGTTTTTAAGTGGGTTGTATAAATAACTGTTTCTGAGTGATTTTTTCCTCTGAAATGTTTTGAGTAATTTCATGGAAATGAAGCTACTCAGAGAAAGTGGCATATTGATCCCAATTTTCCACCCCTGGAAAAGAGAGACATCCATTACAGGCTGTCATTATAGTTGAGGATTCATCAGTTTGGACCTGCAGTTGATCTGCTGTGGAGACTACATTGGAATGAATTTTTCTGCATTTGTTACTTGCAATGATGGCTGTAGTCTCTGTTGCTGTGATATGAAAATTCCTTTATGGAAATATTTATAGGGCATGTGTTTCTTTCATCTTAGCAGAATTTTGTTATTAGGCACATTGATAGACTTCCCATTTTGAAGTAGTTGGGAGTAAAGATGAGGTCAACCTATATATCGTGAAAAAATATACAGTTGGCCTTGAACAACCTGGGAGTTAGGGTGCTGATCCCCTACCCTGTGCAGTCAAAAATCTTTATATAACTTTTGACCAAATGTAATTTGTAATAGCCTGTTGTTGACCAGAAACCGTATCAATAACATAAACAGTCGATAAACATGTATTTTGTATATTACATCTATTATCTACTGCAGTCTTTCAATAAGTAAGCTGGAGAAAAGAAAATGTTTTAAAAAAAACCATAAGGAAGATAAAGGACATTTGCAGTAAGTACTGTACTGTATTTACAAAAAAAAAAAAAAATCCATGTATAAGTGGACCCATGCTATTCAAACCCATATTGCTCAAGGGTCAACTGTATTATCATTTCAAGTATATCACATTGTACTTATTTGTTTATCCTCATCTGATGATGGGACACATGTCTTACTCATGTCTGATTTCCCACCACCCAACAAGGTTTGGCACATCATGGGGAATGAAAAGAAAGAAGAAAAGGTGAATAGACAGGAAATTTCATTCTTTTTTTAAAAGATTTTATTTATTTATTTGACAGCGAGAGAGAGAGAGAGTGCACCAGAAGGCAGAGGGACAGGGAGAAGCAGGCTCCCCACTGAGAAGAGAGCCTGAAGCGGGGCTTGATCCCAGGACCCCAGGCTCATGACCTGAGCTGAAGGCAGATGCTTAACCGACTCAGCCACCCAGGTGCCCCTAGACAGGAAATTTCAAAGTGGAAAGTGGTACCAAAAGCAATTAGAGCGGGTGTGTGTGTGTGTGTGTGTGTGTGTATGTTCTTTGGTGTTAATTCTGAGTATCTAGAGTTCAGTTTCTTCAGAAAATAAAAGTGAGAATTGCAGCTATGATCTCTGTTCTCATGGAGCTTACAATAGTTAGGCTATCTATGATTTGTGTGAAATTCGTTGGTATATTTAGAGTTGATAAGGCAATTAAAAGGAAAAATTTCTTCTAAGAAGGATATGTAATAAAGACCAAAAGGAAAATTTTAGATTCTGTGTTATTGTCATATTTTACCTGATAAGTTTGTTAAAAAGAAGCCTAATATCATGCTTTTATGTGTGTGAGTACTTTATGAATGAGAGAAAACATTTTTTGAAGGAACTTAATCATTTTGTACAAGCAGGCCCAGCAGCCAAACATTGGTAGTGTGGGCCATAGATTGGAAGAGATAAAGGCCATTGGTCTAGAACTCTTGTTTTTTTAAAAGGTGCTGACTTGAAATAATTTCTGTCTTGCTTTCGAAATCATGTAAAACTCATGAAACACAAAATGTGTGTTAAACCTAGAACATCCTCTAGATATTTCACTCTTTTGTTTGAATGTTTTTAAAGTACCTGAGATGAAATTGAAATATATATTCATTTTTATCTGTTGAGCCTGTTTGTTCATTTTGTATTAGTTACTAATGTGCTCTTGAATTTACGGTGTGTAGGGGAATAAACTTGGCAGATCTGGGCAACATTTATTTAACAACTTTGTCTTTGATGTCACAGTAAGCACGAGGGCTTTTTAAAAATGGACGGTTGCTTCCCCTAAGAAAGTTACAGTGGGGGAGAAAGGCATAATTACACTGAGGAGGAGCCCAGTGACAGTTATCTCCTTACATACAGTAGTTATGGATGTAATTACAATAATGTGTTTTTTTTTTAAAAGATTTTATTTATTTATTTGAGAGAGAGAATGAGATAGAGAGAGCATGAGAGGGGGGAGGGTCAGAGGGAGAAGCAGACTCCCCACCGAGCAGGGAGCCCGATGCGGGACTCGATCCCGGGACTCCAGGATCATGACCTGAGCCGAAGGCAGTCGCTCAACCAACTGAGCCACCCAGGCGCCCACAATAATGTGTTTTAATGTTCTGTTATCAGAAGTAGAGAGATTTCCATGGGGGAGGAGTGGTGGTCCAATGGGGAGAAGACTGGAAATGTCTTACGAGCAGAGTTAGAACTTGGGTTGATTCTGATGGGTCAGTGGGTGGTGCTGATGCTTTTGGACCACAACCATACCTTGAGAACCATTTTTCTACTCTCCAACTGAGAGACAAGGGAGAGGAGGAAGTGTATGCTGGAGATATCTCACTTCAATTCTGCCTACATTTTATTGACGACAACTCAATCGTGTAGCTTTGCCTAACTACAAAGGAGGCTAGAAAAGATGGTCTAACCGTGAACCCAGGAGGAAAAGGGAACTAGTTGGTTTACAACCCTACAATCTCTGCTACAGGAGGGTGTGGCTGTCTTATAACTAGGGAAGTAGTTGGGGACTAGGAAAGACAACCTCTGAGACGTTAATTTGGAGGACAGGTCCTTAAAAACAGCAGGGTCCGTTGTTTCCTGGAATGAGACATGAGATTATGTTAACAAAAGTCCTTAAAAACTTTACATGTGTCAGTGATTACGGTACTTGAAATTCAAGCAGAAGCATTTATTTGAGGTCTTTAATTTGTGTTGAATTACTACTAAGCCTCATAAAGTAACATTTAATACTTTGGCATACATGAAATATTTACTGTTTTAAATGAGAATTTTTATTCATGTATTTCCCTGTTGTTACTTTCAGACAAAAATCTATGATTCCTTTCTTTTGAAGTTATATGGAAACTTTTTGAAAGGGGAGATGAAGAACAATGGTTTTAAGTTGTCCAGTGAATTCTACAAGCATGCCAAACTAATTGACAACAGTACCAGTAATGAAAATACCCAGCATTTCTTGAGCACACACCAGACCTTAGCTTTATGTGGTAGGAACATAAATTGGGAAACGTAAATCTCCCTCTAAATCGGGAGATTACTAGTACTATGTAAGCACTTTGGATCTATGAACTCATTTCACCCTTCACAAAAACCCTACAATTAAGCAGGTATTTTTATTATTCCCATTTCACAGATTAGGTAACTGAGGCACAGAGAGACAAAGGTGTTGGTTCACACAGTTAATAAGTAGCAGAGCTGGGATTCACGTCCAAATAATCTGACTTCAGAGGCCAAGGTCATATCTGTGGTTCTCTACCTCCCTGAAACTATGGCCAAAGTGAAGGGAAGGGACAAAGGATAGGGAACTTTTAGTGTATTTGCACTAAAGTAGGTCTGGACAGGGGAGGCACACCAGGTGTGTGCACACCTGGGTGGCTCAGTCGGTTAAGGATCTGACTCTTGATTTCAACTCAAATTATGATCTCAGTGTTGTGGGATCCAGCCCCGTGTTGGGTTCTTTGCTCAGCTGGGAGTTTGCTTGAGGATTCTCTCTCTCTGCCTCTCCCTCAGCCCCTCCCCGCCCTCTAAAAAATAAAATATATAGGTTTGGGGTATAAACACTGCCTTTCGGCCATAACATTGGTTTGTTGGGCAATGGAAGAATTTATTAATCATGTGGGGTTTTTTTCCTCCTGCCTCCTTATTAAGACCTAGTCTTTAACAAACTATTTGTTTTAGTTTCTACACCTGTCCCGGCATGTAAGCAATGTAAGCAGCTCCTGAATCGCCTGGAGAATTCCAGAGTAAATCAGGGGAGGAGAGAAGGCAATTCTTTTTTTGGTTATGTGTCTGAGCAATTTCTCTTTCTTCTGTAGACAGGACGGTCCTTGTGGATACAAATCTTCCATTCCTCAAAGGCCTTTATGTGATGGGGACTTTAGAATTCCCTGTGGACAGAAGCAACATTCTGAGTGTGGTGTGCATGGTCATTGCAGGCGGGGAGCTGAAAGTTGGTAAGTACAGGGCGCAAGGAATGGGAGCACAGTGGGAATTAACTCTGTTAGAAAGGCCTTGGGAAGTGGTGGTGTCATCCAACAGGTTGGTTAATGGACTTTGGGGAGGGTTAAGGGAAGGGGCGAGTTTACTAGTAAAGCTTTTCCTCTGTAAGCTTTAGACACCACAGACAGAGGTGACTTTGATGGGTCAGTTTCATGGCCAGCGATGGTCATCAGGCCACGTTTCTGGCCCTAGGGTTCCCATGTTGCTGCTTATGGCAGGGCTCCTGGCTTCCTCCAGGCCACAGATCAATTCTGCCTCTCGTCCTTTGTCTAAGAATTTACCTATAGCTCACTCTTTCAGAAGGATTTATCCTTTGGTTAACTAACTCACGGTAAAATTTCAATTGCTATCTTAGTGCAGCTCCTTGGGAATACAGATCTGAAAGCAAAACAGGTGCTAATGCTTTACTGGGGCACATAATTGCAGTAAAGTGGGAGTGAGGATAAAAGAGAAGTGAAAGAAGAAGGGGGGAAGCAAACAGAAGGTGGGCACAGCTGCTTAAGGAAACCTGGCTCTTTGCTTGGCTACGTGAGATGCCTCAAGAGAAGCTTTATAGAACCACCACATCTTGGGACAATAAGGGGAGCAGCTGGGGAGAAGGACAGCAGTTCACTTCGTCCACCCCGAACCCACGAACTCCTCTGTCTTTGTTATGTTTTGCAGCTCCCTGGGTAGCTAGTGGAGGGGCCAGAGGCTCAGTAGCTCCAGGAGATGGGGTTCCTCTGGCTGGGAGTGAAGCATGTTGCTGGGGCCAAGGGACAAGCAGGATGGAGTAGATCTGGGGGTAGTGTATTAATCAGGTCTGGTGCATTGGCTTACGTGAATAAAAATATGAGTTGCTATAGGTGGACTGTGGACTTGGGACTGTTGTAGGCAATAATGATGAAAAACATGTATTCTGCCCCCCAAGGAACTACTTTTGAGCTTAGTAAGGCAGTCTGCTTTGCCACCCCCCAAAGGAGATTAAAAGAGAATTCCCAGAAACAATAATACCTTATCCCAAAGAAATAAATCACTGATGGTAAGGAAATATTTAGGTATTGTTACCTGGTAGCATCCAAATTTTAGAATCTGTCGTGAAAGAGATTTCTAGGCCTAACTACCTGTCCAAAGTTTAAATCGTTGCGAGACAATTCCTGAAAAATTATGGTCAAGGCTCTTCTCAGACACTTCTAATGACAGAAAAGTCAAAACATTTTAAGACAACCTGTTCCTTGTTCCCATTTTTAAAAATCCTATTAGACTTCTTTTTCTTCTAAAAAAAAAAAAAAAAAAGAATTATTTTTCTTCTAGTAAGCCAGTCTGTCTTTCTCTAATTTGTTATTTTGGGTTCTTCTCTCTGATCCATACAGGATGGGTGTCAAATTCCCTTCCCTTTGATAGCCCTTCATTCACAATTTCTTGAATCTTCTCTTTTATTTTTTCAGATTATGCAGTTCCTATTATTTTAACTATAGTTAAATCATATTTTAATTATAGTTATTGATGTTTTAAAATAATTTTTATTTTTTCAGTCTGTTGTACAAAACTGGAAATACAGAAAAGCAAATGGGAAGTTATACAGCAGAAATGAAGTAGTCACTCATATTCCCAACTGTGAAGATAACCACAGTTAATATTTTGTACTCTTGTCTTAAAATCATTTTTTTCTGACACATGCAGGCATGTACACACATACTTACTTTAAAACACAGGATATACAGTGTGATAATTTTTTGGAGCCTATGTTAACAATGTGAGAATTTCTCCAACACATTCTATTTCCAAAATACGATTTTAATAATTTTAATATTCCATTATCTATGTGAGTATATACATATGCATCCATGTATAACAATTTAGTTAACCATTTTTCTGTTGTTGAATATCAAGGTTATTTCAGATTTCTTTTTGTCCTAATAACTTACTATGCAATAAACATCTTAACACTTAAATCATTAATTATATCTCTGATTATTTCCCTGGGATAGACTTTTGTAAGTAGAATTAATGGCCCTAAGGATAAGTGCAAGATTTTATTTTAACTGTGGTAAAATTCACATAACATAATTTTAATCAAGTTAAATTCAGGAGCATTTGGTACATTCACAATGTTGTACAACAATTACCTTTGTCTAGTTCCAAAACATTTTTAAAAATTTTAATTCCAGTATAGTTAACATACAGTGTTACAGTAGTTTCAGGTGTACAATATAGTGATTCAACAATTCTATGCATTACTCAGTGTTCATCATGATAAGTGTGCTCTTAATGCCCTTCACCTGTTTTACCCATCTCCTCACCTACCTCTCCTCTGGTGACCACCAGTTTTTCTCTATAGTTAAGAATCCATCTTTTTTGGAAAAATGTCTGTTCATGTCTTCTGCCCATTTGTTGATTGGATTATTCATTTTGGAAGGTATTGAGTTTTATAAGTTCTTTATATATTTTGTATACTAGCTTTTTGTCAGATATGTCATTTGCAAATATCTCCTCCCATTTAGTAGGTTGCCTTTTAGTTTTGTTGATTGTTTCCTTTGCTATGCAGAAGCTTTTTATTTTGATGTATTGTTTTGTTTCCCTTGCCACAGGAGACATAATTAGAAAAGTGTTTCTGTGGTCGATATCAAAGAGGTTGCTGCCTGTGCTCTCTTTTAGGATTTTTATGGTTTCAGGTCTCACATTTAGGTCCGTAATCCTTGTTGAGTTCATTTTTGTGTATGGTGTAAGAAAGGGGTCCAGTTTCATTCTTTTGTGTGTTGCTGTCCAGTTTTTCCAACACCACTTGTTGAAGAGACTTTTTCTCATTGCATAATCTTTTCTGCTTTGTCAAAGATTAATTGACCATATAATAGTGGGTTTATTTCTGGGCTCTCTATTCTGTTCCATTGATCAATGTGTCTATTTTTGTTCCAGTACCATATTTTTTTGATTACTACAACTTCGTAGTATATCTTGAAACCTGGGATTGTGATACCTCCAGTTTTGTTCTTTATTTTCAAGATTGCTTTGGCTATTCAGGGTCTTTTGTGGTTCTGTACAAATTTTAGGATTAATTGTTCTAGTTTTATGAAAAATGCTGTTGGTATTTTGATAAGGATTGCATTGAAGGTGGAGAGTGCTTTGGGTTATATGGACATTTTAACAATATTTGTTCTCCAAATTCATGAACATGGAATATCTTTCCATTTCTTTGTGTCATCTTCAATTTCTTTCATCATTATTTTATAGTTTTCAGAGTATAGGTCTTTCATCCCCTTGATTAAGTTTATTCCTAGGTATTTCATTATTTTTGGTGCAACTATAAATGAGAATGTTTTCTTAATTTCTCTTTCAGCTACTTCATTATTAGTGTATAGAAATACAATGGAATTCTGTATATTGATTTTGTATCCTGCTCTTTTACTGAATTCATTTATCAGTTCTAGTAGTTTTTTGGTGGAGTCTTTAGGGTTTTCTATATATAGTATCATGACATCTGCAAATAGTAAAAGTTTTACTTCTTCCTTACCAATATGGATGCCTCTTGTTTCTTTTTCTTGTCTGATTGCTGTGGCTAGGACTTCCAGTACTATGTTGAATAAAGGTGGTGAGAATGGACTTTGCTGTCTTGTTCCTGACCTCAGGGGAAAGGTTGTCAGTTTTTCATCATTGAGTATGATGCTAGCTGTGGTTTTTTCATCTATGGCCTTTAACGTTGAGGTGTGTTCCCTCTAAACCTACTTTGTTGAGGGTTTGTATCATGAATGGATGTTGTACTTTGTCAAATGCTCTTTCTGCATCTATTGAAGTGATCATATGATGTTTATTCTTTCTCTTGTTGATGTGATGTATCACATTGATTGATTTGCAAATACTGAACCGTCCTTGCATCCCAGGAATAAATCCCAGTGGATCATGATGAATGATTTTTTTTAATGTACTGTTGGGTTCAGTTTGCTAATATTTTGTTGAGGATTTTTACGTCAGTGTTCATCAGAGATAGTGACCTATAGTCTCTTTTTCTGTAGTACCTTTATCTGATTTTGTATCGAGGTAATGCTGACCTCATATAATGAATTTGGAAGCTTTCCTTTGTCTTCTATTGTTTTGGAATAGTTTGAGAAGAATAGACATTAACTCTTTTTTAAATGTTTGGTAGTATTTGTCTGTGAAGCCATCTGCTCCTGGACTTTTGCTTGTAAGGATTTTTTTTGATAACTGGTTCAATTTCATTGCTGATAATTGATCTGTTCAAATTTCTACTTCTTCTTCATTCAGTTTTGGGAGGTTATATATTTCTAGGAATTGATCCATTTCTTCTAGTGTGTCCAATTTTTGGCATATAGTAGGCATATAACTTTTCATAATATTCTCTTAGTATACTTTGTATTTCTGATAGTTATTTCTCCTCTTTCATTTCTGATTTTGTTTATTTGAGTCATCTCTCTTTCACTCTCTCTCTCGTTTTGTTTTGAAGAGTCTGGTTAAAGGCTTATCAATTTGTTGATCTTTTCAGAGAAACAAATCCTGGTTTAACTGATCTGTTCTATTGTTTTTTTAGTTTCTATTTTGTTTACTTCTGCTCTAATCTTTATTACTTCCTTCCTTCTACTAGTTTGGGATTTCATTTGTTCTTCTTTTTAGCTCCTTTTAGGTGTAAGGTTAGGTTGTTTAAGATTTTTCTTGCTTCTTAAGGTAGGCCTGTATTGCTATAAACTTCCCTCCTGGACTGGCTTTCACTGCATCACAAATATTTTGGACCATTATGCTTTCATTTTCATTTGTCTCCATGTATTTTTTTTTTAATTTCCTTTTTGATTTCTCAGTTGGCCCATTTATTCTGTAGTAGAATGTTATTTAACTTCCACGTGTTTGTGCTTTTTCCAGATTTTTTCTTGTGGTTGATTTCTAGTTTCATAGCATTATGGTTGGAAAAGATGCATTGTATGACTTTGCTCATTTTGAACTTGTTGAAACTTGATTTGTGGCCTATTGTGTGATCTATTCTGGAGAATGTTCCATGTACACTTGAAAAGAATGTGTATTCTGCTGTTTTAGAATGGGATGTTCTGAATATATCTGTTAGATCTAACTGGCTTAATGTGTCATTCAAAGCCACTGTTTCCTTGTTGATTTTCTGTTTGGATGATCTATCCGTTGATATAAATGGGGTGTAAAATTCCCCTACTATTATTCCACTACTATTGATTACTTCTTTTATATTTGTTAATAAGTGCTTTATGTATTTGGGTGCTCCCATGTTGGGTGTATAAATATTTACAATTGTTATATCTTCTTGTTGGATTGTTCTCTTTATGATTATGTAGTGTCCTTCTTTGTGTCTTGTTACAGTCTTTGTTTTAAAGTCTATTTTGTCTGCTTGCTACCCTGGCTTTCTTTTCACCTCCATTTGTACAATAAATATTTTTCTATCCCTTCACTTTCTTCTTTTTTTTTATTTACTTATTTGACAGAGAGAGACACAGTGAGAGAGGGAACACAAGCAGGGGGAGTGGGAGAGGGAGAAGCAGGCTTCCCACTGAGCAGAGAGCCCAATGTGGGGCTAGTTCCCAGGACCCTGGGATCAAGACCTGAGCCGAAGGCAGACGCTTAATGACTGAGACACTCAGGCACCCCTATCCCTTCAATTTCAATCCACATGTGTCTTTTTAGGTCTGAAATGAGTCTCTTGTAGGTAGCATATAAATGGGTCTTGCTTTTTTAACCATTCCATCACTCCATGTCTTTTGATTGGACCATTACTTAGTCCATTCTCATTCATAGTAATTATTGATAGGTATGTACTTGTTTTATGGTTGTTTTTCTATTTCTTTTCTGTTCAGGTAAGTGCATGTTTTAAGGTCTTTGATACATGTTGTCAAATTGCTTTTCAGAAAGATTTTACAAATTTGTACTCACTTCACATATCTCAGAGTTATGAGATCCCTCACACTCTCTAACATTGCCTTTAAACACCACTTTTTTCAATTCCTCTGAGAGTATGAAGCCAGAGGGAAAGAAATTTTCCTGGGTGGACCCTCACTTACTCTGAACAGAGTAAAATGAGTATAGTGACGAACATGGGCTCTAAGTCAAATGGCTTGGGATCAAATCCAGCTTGGTTACCTACTTGATGTTTGACCTTAAGCAAATCAACCTCTGGACACATCCACTTATTCATCAGTAAAGTATATGGCAAAAGAGAAACTTCCTTGGAAGAATGTTAAAACCATTAAATATAACAGCTCTTTCTACATGCTTGGCATGTAATAGGTATTTGATGAAAGTTTACCTGTCAGGGTGCTTGAAGGAAATAGATGCCATACTGAATTGGACAATTTGAGGAGATGTTAATGAAGGAAATATTCACAAAAGTCCAAATGGCATGGGACTTTCCATAAGGCTAGTATCAGCAGAGCATCCTTACTACCCCTTGCTTTAAAGGAGTGAGAAAAGGAAGTCATTGCTGGAATTATGGAGGTTATTGCCAGACAGTGCCATGACCCTTTGTGTATCTGGGCCTGACTCAGTACAGGGAAAGACCTATGGGAAAAAATACCTTGCTCTCACTTTCTTTCTTCCCTTATCTCTTGCTTGTTCTACCATTTGGCTAAACTCAAGCTCAGAGGAAAGGAGAAGTTGATATAGAGCATGCAGGTCAGCAGCATGCTGGGGAACTGAGCAGAGGAAAGAAAGATGAAGTTTGGAAATGGAGGTGTCAACAGAAGCTTTCCGGCACAATCAGCTTCCAGCTACCTTAATACATACCCTCCTTTTATTAGTACAGCCAAACATTAAATTAACTTCTCTGTCCAACCCTTCATGCTGTTGGTGCTGGCAACTATATTGTCAACTCTAATTCCTATTCTTTATATATGTGCTGCCTCTGCATGTTCATATCTCTACATTGCACACTTGTGTAAGGATTATTTTATTTTCCCCTGAGTTTTAGGGGGATCTAAGTGTTATACTTTTTTACTTATCTCTTTATTTTGTCATTTCAATCCATTTTTTCCACAGTGGGGAAATCCTTTTAGATTCTGATCTTTTTTTCCCAGATTAATCTCATTTGCCCATTTATTTAATAGTCTATAAAATCCTCATTCAGCTAACTGATAGAAATACTTAATAAAACTGAGTCTGAAAAATGTATTTCAGGTTGACATCTATTGTTAAGATTAGTCTTTTATTTATAAGTTGTTTTTTGGGCTTCTGAGTTCACTTATCACTATAATAAAAACTTGTTACCTGAAAAAATATACCTTTGAAGGGACGTGACACAGAAACTTTTCAGTTTTGATTTATTCATTTCAAATCTTATTTTAAAATTTGTCCAATCCCCACTATATTTTTACCTATTAGTAGACAATGGTGTATTATTTTTCTCCCTGCTTTGTCCATGTGTTCCAAGCCTAAAGGTTGATTACTGGAACCCATCTGCCCAATTTTATGTGTATTATGCCTGAAGGAAAACTTTCAACCCATCTGTCTAATTCTACCACACCCTAAAGAAATCCCAACATGAAATAAATAATAAGACTGGTTAGTAAACAGACTTAATAGATGTGGACAATGGCAGAGAACACTGCCAGAGTATGTCTGCTGTCTGATGCCATTTGATCCAAGTCCTAGCATTGTGGAATTATATTCTTGGTCATCCTGCTTTTAAGTCAACTGGTGCTGGAAAAAGGTATCAACTGAATTTTAGTAGAGTAGAAAGATAGAATGCTATAGAATTAGAAGGGAAGTTTAAGATCAAAGCTTTGCTTAGAGGGTTATAGCTGCATCACAAATGCCAAACTCAATTTCATTCTTTGTTCAGTGATTGTCTCAGTAATCTGATAAAACATTTGGGATAAGCTTAGAGTATTTCATTTGTGTGTCCATTCTTTCATTCATCATGTGTTTGCTCATTGCCTATTGTTTGCCAAGTACCATGGGAGAAGTTGGATGTACAGAAATATTAGTCAACCACCCTAGTTCTCAAGAGATGTCTCAGTAAAATAGTGGAGACAAACAAGTAAAAACATAATTGGAAGAGTCCCATCTTCCAACCTGGAGGGAGCTTAAAGATAGAGGAAGAGATGTGAAAAGGCACATCTTTGTGGAAATATATTATACCTTTAGGAAGTTGTAGGGAATAGTCTGAATTGCAGGATTTATACATTGGTGGTAGCTGGTGAAGCTTCTTGGCCTTATACATTATGTTAAGGAGTTTAGAGCTTATCATGAAGGCAGTGAGTGGGTAGTCACTGGATAGTTTTAGGTAGGGAAGTGGCATAATTAAGTTTGGTCTTAGAAAGATCACTCCTGGAGCGCCTGGGTGGCTCAGTCATTAAGCGTCTGCCTTCGGCTCAGGTCATGATCCTAGGGTCCTGGGATCGAGCCCCACATCAGGCTCCCTGCTCCACGGGAAGCCTGCCTCTCCCTCTCCCACTCCCCCTGCTTGCCTTCCCTCTCTCGCTGTGTCTCTCTCTGTCAAATAAATAAATAAAATCTTTTTTTTAAAAAAAAGGTCACTCCTGGTGGTGTGGATGGTGTATTGGAAGGGACACAGTGAAATGTGAGAAGCTACTGAAGTGTTTCGGGAGAGCAAAGGAATGAACTAAGGCATTGGAATTAAAGAGAAGGAATGAATTACAGAAATACTGAGGGTATAAAAAATTACTAGAACCTAGTGGCAATTTTGATGTGAGGTGGGAAGGAGTTGTTTAGAATATATCCCACATTTCAGGTTGGGAGATCTGGGTTGATGGTAGTGCCAGGATGGAATTACCTTTTTACCACTTGTTAGTTGAGTGACCATAGGTAAGTTACAGGATCTATCTCTGTCTCAGTTTCCTTACCTCCAAAATGGGAATAATAATAGTTCTTATTTCATGGTGTTTCATGAGAATTAAATGAGTGAGTATTTATTAAAGTGCTTGAATAGTGTCAGGCACATAGGAAGCCCTTATAGTTGTTTGTTGAATACATAGACTCATACACCTCAAAATTTGATTTCAATGGAGTGTGTAAGTGGCTAAAATTTGGGGGAGCACCACCCTTTTAAGGATGGTAGAGGAAGCTGAGTTCAGGGAGGAGGATAGAAAAGAAACAGCAATGTAGGTAGAATGAAAATGAAATGATAAGAAAATAATATCTTGAAACACAGGAGGGAATTTACAAGAAAGAGAGAGTGGTCATTAATATAAGATATAGCAGAGAGAGCAAAGAAAGTAGGAAAGGAAATTAGCCATCTTATTTTGGCTTTTTTTTTTTTTTTTTATAATGGCTGTCCAATATAGTTTTGATACAAAATGTTATTTTGCATGTGGAACAAAGAAAAAATTCAACACATTATTTGAAGGACAGTAACTTTTAATGAGTTCAATGCCATTTATCTATTCTTTAACAACTTCATTTTTTTGGGCTTTAATATAATCTTAAGTACAATTGAACATATTAAATCTCATGTTTAACAATGAACAGTTATCCACATTAAGAGTGATGTCATGAAACCTTTATATGCATTCATGAATAACTTTCTTTTGGATGAGCAAATGTGGCAAATTAGTAAATATTAAGGAGAGAATAATTTCTCTGATATGATGACTGTCCAAAGTTTTATTTATAGATTTATCCTGTCTCTGTCCCCTTCCTGCTTCCTTTCCTTTCTTACTCTTTCATTGAATGCCAGCTGAGTGCCAAAAATTCTTCCTGGGACTTGAGTACTCGGCAGTAAGCAAGACAGATAAGATTCCTGTTTAATGAAATGAAGTGAAGTCCAGGTTGGATCTGCACACCATAGATTAGGGAGTTAGTAAAAGCCTTTCTGAAAAGTCATTGTGACCTCAGACCAGAGACACAAGAAAAAGCTAGACTTGCAAAGATTCGGACTACAGGTTTCCAGACAGAAGGCAGATCTAGCACAAAAGTGCCAAGATAGAGCAGGAATGTGCTTTATGTAGATGTAAAGCAGAACGGCAAAATAGTAGCTGGAGACTGCTGAGCAGTAGACATGAGTTTCATGAAGAAGGCTGGATTTTAAGCAATGTAGTGTCACTTGCTAAAGTATTAAAGACACAAATGAGCCTAAGTCTTTCTTTCAGCTCAGTGCCTTTTTCTTGTAACATTTTCATTGTCCCTAGACTTAAATGTCTACATCTGTAAGGAAGGAATTATAGTGTTAATGTGTAAATGACTGCAATGCTTCCCACCCCCCACCCCGGTATGAAAGGAATAAAACAGTGGTGAAACACATTGGAAAAGTTGGTGATATTCTACAAATCCAAAGTATTTTCAATTTTTAGTCTAAGAGAAGAAAACTCATAAAAATCCCCAACTCAAAGCCTGTTTAATAAACATTGGTTTGTTGATTGTTTTAAATTTTGCATTTCTTTGACCATGAGCAGCTATCTGAAGTCATCATTTTCACCAGTGTCTCTTCTTAGAGGAGACATCATTTGTATGCCTTAAAATGTGTTCTTTGTTATTTTAGATATCAATGAGGTTAACATGTTATTCATTCAAATGTTCAACTCAATAGAGAGATTGATTGATTGATTGATTTAAAGAGAAAGAGTGTGAGGGTGTGAAGGGGCAGAGAGAGAATTTTAAGCAGGCTTCATGCCCAGCACAGAGGCCAACATGGGGCTCAATCTCATGACCCTGAGATCGTGACCTGAGCTGAAATCAAGAGTCAGATGCTTAACCAACTGAGCCACCCAGGTATCCCAGGAAAGAGTATTTTAATCTCATGGTTCTAAAATTGCAAATGGACGATGCTCTTCTGATAGTTTGTAGGTGGCTTTCAGAGAGGGATTACCAGTAATAATTAGTGTCTTTAAAAGTTAATAGAACCCTCCTTGATCACTAAGTAAGCAAGGACATGCCCCCCACATCAACTTCCCTGAGGACAAGGCAGTTCATTGTGTCTTTGGCCTGTCACAACCAGGTCACATGACATGCTGACTAGTTGCTCAGTAATTATGCTAAGAACTGGGTTTTTATCTTAAAACTTGTCACATATTGTTTTGCAGAGCTAGTGATGGGTATTTGTCAGCCCTGTCTCACATTTGTAGCCAGGAGCCTAAGGTCATCATTAGCACATGACTTTGATTGTCAGGAAATGAAGTACTAGGTGTATGGAAGTTTCTTTCATTGCTTCCATGACTGGGACTTTCTCAATCCTAAAGAAGAAAAATCCATACACAGTTTATTGCTTTCCAAACTGACAGTTCTGTAAGGCTCATTGGATGATTAAGTAATAAAAAGGAGACAAACCAGAGAAAAGTGTAGATTAATACATATCTTCTAGCCTAAAGCCACAATACCCAGTAGTTAGACTCATTGAGTAGCCAGAGAGAATCTTGTAGTGATGTTTAAAAATAACATATTAAGTTAAAAAATATATATATATATATCCTCTTTCAGGTTTAACTATGATTAGAAAATAATACAAATAATCACACATTTAATGTGACTATAAGTATACCTAGATGCCTGCAAAATAGATCATTTATAAATTAGCTGATATGAATCATCAGTCAACAAATCAGTTTCTGTTTACACTGACAGTTCTCTAATTAAACTACATGTTAGCTGATGAAATAAAAAAGTGACACAAAAGGGATGTTACTTTTAATTATTGTAGTTATTTAACTCTAAGACAAAAGCATAAAAGCTTTATTCTTCACAGGTTCAGGAAAACACTAAACTCCATTTCTGTGAGTCTCGAAGCAAACTGGCAGCCAGTGTTTAATACGTATCTCAAAATGAAATTAAGCACCGAAATATCTCTTTATTTGCAGATGGATATTAGTTCTCTGACAGATAAACATCACTTTATACTTAAATATATATGTATTTTAAAGCAAAACACTAACACAAGAAATGATTCTTCTGTTTTGTCAGGCTATCAGTTTCTACTAAACAGTAACATCCTTCCTTTAATATTTTAATATTTTGTAAGTCGGTGTTCCCCAAACTATATTTTGGATTTTTGAACTTCTGTTACAATAACATAAGATTCCTTAGAAATTTATTATTTTTAAATGATTTAAATAGTGAATTATATGATAAATAAAATAACTGTTAAGTATTATTTAATTATTTTTGCATGGAAAAACTAAATTATTTTAAGTAAACAGGTGATTAAATGAATGAATGAGTAATTTGTTTCCTTGTTTAGCAACCTCTTACCAGAGCGTTTGAGTTTAAGATAAATTTAATTGTATTTTCTGCAGTTCCTTGGGCTGGACATTCAAATAAGTAATCACCTAATATTTTTACCATTGAAATGTCTAGTTTCTAGCACTGTAGAAACAGAACATTACTAGTTGGGAAGGGCTTGCCTTCTTTTTCTTAATTTCTAAATTTAAATGTTAATTTTAAAATGTGTCATTTCTCCATTGTTACTACTACTATTTTTTTACTATTATTACTACTAAGAGCCAACATTTTTAAAAGCACTTAAAACATTTTATATTATATGTAGACACTGGACCAATGTATCATTAACATGCAGTACATCTTTAAACTCTCAATAAACATATGCTATTATCGTGCCTATTTTCTAGTTGCAGAAACCAAGGTTTACAGAAGTGAATAAGCTCACCCTTGTTTATAAAGGTTTAAGGATTTTTATACATTTTGCCAGTATGTGAATGAGTAAATTATGTATTGACTTTTATCTTAATATTCTATCAATTGTTGGACAAAATGATAGGCCTCATCATGATAAAAATTTGTCAGCCTAATAAAATCACTCTCAGGGGGGTTAGAGATTATCATTTGATTGTGCCTACTGGTTACTCTTATGACCAATCATTATTTCATTGGACTGAGAGTCCCTCTCTCCTGCATTTTCTTTTTTTTTTATCCAGGTTTGATTCTATAGGAGAGGAGTGTTTTAGGAATAGGTGGGTCAAATGGACACTAGGAATTATAAGCTAATTCATAATAAAATCTGCTTCACAATTTAATTGGTTTAGCACCATTTGTCAGTTTGGGTCTGATAGTAAGAATGTTCTAGAGGTGTTAAGCATCTGCCTTCAGCTTGGGTCATGATCCCAGGGTCCTGGGATCGAGCCCTGCATTGGGGTCCTGGGATTGAGCCCCACATCGGGGTCCCTGGGAAGCCTGCTTCTCCCTCTCCCACTCCCCCTGCTTGTGTTCCCTCTCTCGCTGTCTCTCCCTCTGTCAAAAAAATAAATAAAATCTTTAAAAAAAAAAAATGTTCTAGAGGCTCTGCTCTGAAGAAAATAGCTATAGCAGGACAAGAGAAAAATAGTTATGCTCCAGTTAGAAGCTCAACTTCTAAAGTCATCACCATATAACCTATTTCAGAGGACAAAAGAAAATATGCAAAATTGATTTTGGGGGGTAATTTCTTAACCTATCTTTCATGTGCAGTCACGATATTTCATGGAATTTCAAGGTTTACTTGGACAGAAATACAAATTATTTAGAAACACAATTTGTTGCTTTGGATTTAATGAAAAGAAACTGAAAAAAAGATGTCAAAATTTAATCAGTATACATTAAATATATACTTTTTTTGCATATCAATTATATCTCAATAAAGCTGAAAAATATTAATGGCATGGAGAAGCAGTAAAACAAATATAATTTTGGTCAGTTTCCATTCTCTTGATCAACAAATACTTATTGATGAATGTCCTTGAAACATAATAATAAATAAAGTTTTACTAATTATGAAATATGATATGCATATACAGAAAAGTTTATGAAATAAAAAAGTACCCAGCTAAATTAAACAGAAGTCCATTCTAGCAGGTATGTAGTGAAATCTCATTATTGTTTACTTTGCATTTCTCTCATTTCTAATGCGATTGAGCACTTTCAAATTTTTTTATTGTCTATTTGATATCTTGTTTTGTGAAGTAGATGTTCTCTTGCCCTTTTTTAAATGATGTATTATCTGTTTTATATTGATTTATTGAAGTCATTTATATATTGTAGAACATACCTTTTGTTGGTTATATTATTGCAAATGTCTTTGCCCACTCTCTGGCTTGTTTCTTCACTCTCTTAATGGTATCTCTGGATAATTGGAAAATCTTTATTTCAATATAGATCATTTTATAAGCCTTTCTCAATATGAATTGTATATTTTGATTGAACTGTGGTCAGCAAGCACATGCTATATGATTCCAATCCTTTTAAATTTGTTAAACTTACTTTACGGTCACTATAGGATCAATATTTGTGACTCTCTTGTGCATGTCTGAAAATGATACGTGTTCTTCATGAGTTCAGTTTTTCATCTCTATTGTTAGATTTGGCAATCATATTATTCAAAACTGCTATATGCTCACTGCTTTTTGTTTATTCTGTGAGTTATGTTTGATTTTCCACTGTTATAAATATATCTATTTTCTTTGTAATTCTGTCAATTTTTGCTTTACTTATTTTGCAGCTATGATGCTAGGCACATAGATGCTTAAGATTATTCTAATATTGGTGAAATGGGTCTTTTTTACTTTGGAGTATTCCTCTTTATTTCTAATTGTTTTCTGCAAGCAAGAAGATTGGTAAAAATAACTGGTTCACTAATTCTGTGGTAAAATATAGATGAACTCTGTTGGCAGTACAGTCTTGTCTCTCGATTAATTCACTGTAAAGAGAAGGAGACCATCAGGGAGAAGGCACTTTGGGCACAGTTTAGAAGTACTGAGATAAGCCATGGTATGCTGACAGCCCATAGGGGGTCACTTAACCCAGTCTTAGCTGACAAGGAAAGATCCCAAAAGAGGTGGCATCAGAGCTGGCTTTGGGCTTGTGACTCAGCTTTTGAGCATGTCAAGGAAACTGGGGCGGGGGGGTGGGAAGGAAGGGATCTAAATGGACAAAGTGGTTTCCAGTCATTTGTTATTTCAAAGTATTTTCAATTGCTTGCTACTATAAATAGATAAAACTGTAGTGAAGAACTAGGGGCATTCATCTTTGTCCATATTCCATACTATTTCTTCAGGACAAGCTCCTTGGGGGAGAATTACTGCAACAAGGGGTGTGGACATTTTTTTATTTTTAAAGATTTTATTTATTTATCTGACAGATAGAGACACAGCAAGAGAGGGAACACAAGCAGGGGGAGTGGGAGTGGGAGAAGCAGACTCCCCGCTGAGCAAGGAGCCCAAAGCAGGGCTCCAATCCAGGACCCTGGGATCATGACCTGAGCCGAGATGTTTAATGACTGAGCCATCCAGGCGCCCCGGGTATGGACATTTTTATGCACGAAGGAGGGCATCTAATTCAAAATCATAGAAGGCTGTTAGAAATAAATTACAGTGGAGCCAAGCTTTGAGGGATCATTAGGAATTAGACAGGACAACGGTGGGGATATTAAAGCCCAGGGACTCTCATGTGCAGAGGGGAGAGCGTGGAGGGGACTGGTAAGTAAGTCAGTGTGTGTTGGCTTAGTTACAAGGTGTGGGGACTCATGTAGAGAGAGTGGGCTTAAGTGTAAACTAGGTTTATACTTGATTCCATCAAAGAGCTTTAGTTAATAAAATAATATAAGGTTCTTTTCCCTTTCTCTTACCTTTGAAGTTCATGGAATCCATTTGTACCGTATTCCTCAAATCATTATAACAGCTATCTTTTGTATACCAGAACTTATTTTCTTCCATCTCCCCAGGTGATTTTAGCATCTGGAACATATTCTGTTTCCCCTCTGTTGCCCACCATCACACTAAGTAATGGCAACCTCTCTTTACTTTTTTCCTATTCTCCTATGTCCACATGTCCTAGGATGGTACCTATTAAGTCTAAGCCGAGGCTCACCATTATTAGCTGTGTAATTTCTGACAAGTTACCTAACCTCTCTTTGTCTCAGTTCCCTCTTGAGAACTCAACAATAATCCATCAGAGGGTTGGAAGAACTGAAGGAAATGAGTTCATGTATGCAAAAACACCCAGCATGTCTGCAGCAATAATGATTTCCCTCCAGCACGGGTATCTAAATTCATCCAGGTTGAAAAATGCCTTTTGCTACAGTTCAGAGGAGCTTGAAGAAGCTGGGAAAAGGAAACCCAGAGAGGAACTGCATTATCTTGAGAGCTTTCTCTCAGAGGTGGCCACTGTCATTTAGGGACAAAGCCCAAGCTGGTGGGAGCCCTCACCTCTCTTTGATTGCTAGATTTGAGAATAAAAGAAGAGCCTGGCCTTTAGGGCTTCCCATTCACCAGCTTTTACAAATTCAAGAGGTGCTGCATTTTAATGTGAAAATAGCATAATTTTTTTTCCTCTTAGGTCATTCTTGTCTTCTTTCTACCCAGTCCCTATCCTCTATCGTCCCCTTCCCCCACATCACAAAAAAAAAAAAAAAAAAAATCAAACTCTGGTCAATTTCAGATACTAAACTATCAGGGCAGAGACTAATTTTGCCCAGACTTTCTGCAAAAGCTCACATGTGCTACAGTTTGGGGTTGTATAATTGATTTAATCTCTGATTTTAGAGGCACGGTGAACTCTCTTTGTGGGACTCTGCATACATTTCTTTAGGGCAAAAACTGTCCTACTTTTTTCTCTCTGGTATCTGTTTAGTGCTAGGCCATTTCCCCCCAGCCCCCCAAGAATCTAAACTACCCTCCATGAAATAAATGAAATCACAGTTGGAAAACGGCTTACTGGACAGACTTAAAGCTGCCAGATAAGAGCTACACCACACACATTTTTTCTTAACGTTCTCCTCCTCCCCAGCTTTCCTTCTTTCTGCTCTAGCACATCTTTGTTTGGGCCGAGAGGATACATTAGTCACTCAGCTGAGGATTGGCATTGCTATGTGGAGTAACAGCAGACTTTAGCAATTCATTGGGAATACACAGGCTGTGGGGGTTGATCCTTGCCCACTGGCCTGCTGTATGGCTCCAGGCAGATTTTCTTACCTCTGGGAGGCTTACTTCCAACAGGGCCTCATGGACTAATGGCTGCGAAGGCTAGACTATAAAGATGTAGCAAGCTGTAAACTCACAACTCACATGGGAACCTTTTGGCTGACCAGGTATATATATGGAATGCTGGCTGAGGAGAATGATTTTATGCCCCCTGAAAGACCACTTAACCAAAATGACAGCCAGGCAATTTTGAGTTTACCAGTGACTTCATACTGTATTTGGCAACCTCAGTTTTGGTTATGTTTTCAGGAATTTCTAAACTGGAAAGTCTCATTTGCTAACAAATGTTCTTTGTCAACCTGTTTGATCCAGTGTATAGTTTGGGGACTATCTTCACACTAGTGGCTTCTTGAAAAACAAAGTCTTTGTAATACTTTCTGTATCTTAAGATGTGTGTTCTGCAGAAAATAACCCCTTTGTTAGGTCGATATGAACCCTCTTCCAGCAGAATTCCCCAGACAATTTGCATGCTGTAAAAGTGACCAAACTCCTCTGTTTGCATCAATGGAACGAAGTCAGAAGTCAAAAGCAATGCTGACCTTCGTAGCCTGAACGGATTATCTCCTTATGCTGCTAAAATAATTTAGGCTTAGAAAAGAACCTAGTACTTGTTTAATAAATCGCTTGGCATAAATTGTCCAAATTCACCATTGTTCAAATTCAGACTCTTACATACTAGTTGGATAAATTTGGACAAGTCCCTTAACCTCTAAGCTTTGTTATATATGGATATTTAAAACTGAGATAAGAATCATGCTTACTTCTCAGGTTGCTGTGAGGATTAAATGCAAAAATGCATGTAAAGCAATTTGGAGATCCAGCCACAGACAGTGTATCAGTCAGGTTTTGCTGTAATAGTGTGTAACATATACCCCCCCAAATCTCAGTGGTTTACAACCACAAATATTTATGCTAGCGTCAGTTCCAGCTTACGTGTACTGTTCAGGTGTGCTGTGTATGTCTCTTCATTCAGGAACTAGGTGTTATTTAAAGAATTCTCCTTTCATAACACAGAACATAATTGCAAATGATCTGGTGAAACTGGCAAAGTATTTGAAAGCATCAACTCAGAACTGGTATTACTATCACTTCTACCCAAATTTCGTTGGCCAAAACAAGTCACATGACCAGGCTACATTTTAATAAGTCAGGAAAGTATGCCCTCCTAATGGAGAAAGAACGGTGAATATTTGCTGAGCAGTAATCCAGTCATCCTCTGAGAAGTTTACTGCATCCTGTTTTTTTCTTGTTTCTTATTTTATCTATGTGACCATTGGCTCTTGTCCATATAGCCTACCTGATAGCATCTACTTTGCATTCTCTAAATTACATCACGATTTCCTCCTCTCTCTTTTAATTTCAAATTAACTTAAACAATATACTTTGTAAACAGGTACTTTGGAAAATCCCTTAGAAAAAGAACAAAAGCTTCTGATTCTCCTTAGAGCCTCAGAGGGAGTTTTCTGTGACCGTTTCAATGGAA
The DNA here is from genome assembly GCF_054177405.1 of Leptonychotes weddellii. Classification (NCBI taxonomy): domain Eukaryota; kingdom Metazoa; phylum Chordata; class Mammalia; order Carnivora; family Phocidae; genus Leptonychotes; species Leptonychotes weddellii. The sequence continues at coordinate 39,510,974 of NC_138376.1, read as the reverse complement.
TTCGTATTGATCCAGGAACAATTGGTAAGAGTATAATACAGTTTTTTATTAAAAATGAAATGAAATGTGTGTGTTTCTGATATAGAAGTACCATCCATAGAACATCTACTAAATTCCAGGCACTCTTCTAGATAATTTATATTTATTATTTCACTTACCAGGTCTCCTGTAACAGTGTCCATTTCACAGTTGTCAAAAATAAGACTTAGAGATGATGAACGATATGCAGAAGGCCACACAGCTTTATAGTGTCAGAGCTTCGATTTATATCCAGATTGGTCAGACACCGAAGCCTGGACTAAGAGTCTGTTACCAACTGTAAATACTATTTGGTTGTTGAGATATTTTTTAATTGATAGATCTATAGATTACTAAGAAACATTTGCTGTTGACAGTTTCTTCACTTGATACTGTCACAGCGCCAGATTCTCTTTTAAAATTGACCTGTGTAGGAGCACAGAAACTGGGACCAGCCTTGCACCAACCAGGATGTGAGAGCCACACGAACTCCATTTTAAGGGATAGGTAAAAAAGGCTGTTTATTCTAGCATTTTATCACTTTCTTTCAATGGCATTACTAATTTTCTAAGATCTCAGCAACCCAGTAAAATGGAAGCAATCATGTTAAGATGGTGTGAAGTTTGATACCTAGTTTCTTAATGTTTAGCCATTGCCAGATAGTACTGTACTTTGACAGGGCTTTATGTTTCCAAAGGACTTTTCATCCATGCTTTTATCTTTTTAAGAATATGAGGTTCAAGAATATTTTTACTTTTTTCAAGTTGACAAACTAAATGGATAATAGGAACATTCAATTTATTTTTGCCTGTGGTGTCCACTCTGTTTTTTGCAGCACCCCGTTGGATTAAACTTTGTTTTAGGAGTATACAAGGATGCCTGTCTTAATCCTCGACTCCAACCATATGGCGAAGCTAGTGTTTTTAAAATTTTCTCGATATTAAATTGAATAAAGAATGATATATTTATTTCACTGCATGCTTAAAGTTTTGTGACATTATAAGTAAATGACAGATCTTAATTTCTTTATTATAATCTGGAAATAACTAAATGGTGTAATTTTACAGTAGATCTTTGATGATTGAAAATGATCAAGAAATCTACTTGTCTGGTCAATCGAATTTTCTGCATAACTCAAATTTAAGGAAACTAACTGGTTTATGCTAAAATCTTTGTTGTTGGAAATTTCTCTAAATTACTTCACATACCTCCCCTTCCTAGGTTACTTAGCCAATAGTAAAGAAGATGGAATTTTTTTAAAGATGATAATGATGATGATGATATCATATGAAATATATATATATGTATATAGTCATATATGTATGACTATTATTATGAAAGATTGATTATTCCAGGACATGTCCTGAAAGTGAGAATATTTCTTACATTTCCATTAATCCTGTTTTAAGTTTTATGACTTTTTTCTGAATTAGAGTATGGAAAAAATATAGGTAGTGACATAAACAGTTGGTTAGGTTCTAATTGATTGAGACTTATTTTTTGTTCACATTGAATTAAAACCCAAGGCATAGTATTTGTACCTTATGGGTGGTGTTTGGTTCTTCTATTCATATGTTTTCTGCAAAAAATTGTGAAATCTTTAGATTTCAAGATTAGTGATTTGCAAAACATGGTGTGCAGTAATCCAGGAGTATGCAGACAATACATCTGGGTTCAGGAAGAAAATATTAGAACTCTATTCAAACATATGTGCATATATTCATATATATGTATGTTTTTCTAAAAATAAATAGATACACATGCATTAGGGGTGCACAATCATAATTATGTTACTGCTTGGGTTCATGCTCAAAACATTTTGAGACCACTGGAATATGAGGAATTGTGCTTCATGTGATTTTAAATGGCAATAAAACATGTAAGAGGAAAGACCTGAAGGAATAAAACTGGACTGCATCAAGCATGTCCCTGGTACGACTTTAATTTATGAGTCTGAAATAAATTATATTTTGAAACAAAGGAGCTAGAGATCTATCCTTTGATATCTGTAATAACAAAAAAATATGAGGTCCAACCACTGAAAACAAAGCTAATAGCACCAAATCTCTTTCCTCGGGGAATAAAATTACCCTTGCCTTTTGGAAAGTGAAGCCTATAACATAAAATATCAAAACCAGTTAACTTCCAACAGAATTACAGATGGTTTGGAGTCACTTAATGGTAGAATTTAACTAGTTAGTCATTGGAATCGTCTATTTCCCAACTTTTGGATTACTAGATGTGGTGTAGCATTGATTTCTCTATAGCTTTTAAGAGAACGAGAGTACGTTCTGTAGCCATGTAATATGTATTCAACCTGCTGAAAGTAGAGAACTTAAATATTCTTTGATAAGGTAGACATCTTCATATATAGTTTCCATATCACATATCTTGCACAATAAGTTCTCTAGTGAGTTTTACTTAGGTGGCCCTAATTCCTTCAAAAATTTCTTATCCAACTGATGCTCCTTTTCCTTTCAGGGATATATGGGAAAGTCCAGCTTCATGGTGCTTGTCCTAAGAAATCCTGGACCCGTCTTGCAGCTGACATCGCCTCGGGCAATGAGAGGTAAGACATGAGAGTAAGTTAGGGAGAGTAAGTTAGGGATGTATTTGCTTGTTTGGTTTGCTGATGATTCAGGTTTTGTTACAACATGAAATTAAATTTTAGATTAAGACTCAAAACTCAAGGATGAATAAATGGTAAAAGAAGGGACTAGAAGGGATTTTAAAAAAACTCTGTAACATAATAGTAGAAGAAGAAAACAAACCAAAGGCAGAGGAGTCTATCGTTTATTTAGGAGTAAAGGTTAGATAATACGTGTTTACTGCTATCAGTAAATCTTTAAAAATATGGATTCTATGACATAATAGATGAACTGTAAAGTGACATCATGATTGTCTGAGTTGAGATGATGGCTGGTGAAGAGACAGAAATAAAATAGGAGTAGATGAAGCATATGAAGAGTCTTCTGGAATTTAAAATGCAATAACAGAATTTAGTCATGCACTGGAGGTGGTGAAGAATGAAATTGCCACTGCCTCAAAGTGAACAGGCACCATGAAGAGCAAACTGATGGAAAACAAGGTCAGGAGATAAAAATCCATAAAAGAGAAAGTATTAGAAATAGAGAACAGAGAATGCAAAGTACATATATACAAACAATGCTCATTTTTAATAAGAGCCCAGAGTAATTACAACAGAAAGAATAATGAAAACTCCACCTAAAATACACATAGCAAACCTGAGAGTACTTGCACTGAATTTGAAGAGACCAATGCCAACAATTATGATTGCTACATATCCTCACAGTATAAGAAAAAGCGGTGAACAAAATAAAAGAAAAACGGAAGGGAACATAAAGCTTCTTAACCTTGGAATTCTCTACACCATTAAGTATAGGAAGATAGTGGTGTAAAATATATACATGTTGAGGGAAAAATATATATATGTTTAGTGGTGAAAAATATACACATGTTTAGGGATTTCAATCAAAGAATTGGACACCCTGCTAAAATTGCTGTTTACATGTGAAAGCAAAAAAGCAAAAAAGTTCAGTAAGAACTGAAAAAAATGCAAAAAATTGTTCTGATAAAGAGCTTAAACAGATTTAAAATTCATAAATAAAATTCAGGAATACTATAAAGGTAAATAAAGTGTCAATTTTAAAGGTAAGCACTGGAATAAGTTAAATATAATACTGTAAATATGGCTGTTAAAATAAGACAAAGTCTAATTATTCTTGTAAAAGAAACTACATAAAATTTGAAAAGTTAATGTATTAGTCAGGGTTCTGTTTATATAAATATATATAACTCATAGGTTTTGTGTGTATGCATATGTATAATATGTAGTATATTTCATTACCATTTTTGTTTCTGTCAATTTCCTCTTTTTTTTTTTGAGATCTACTTTATATATTTCTTTATTATGTTATCTGGTATAAAACTTTCCTGACTATTGGGGTCTCCCTGGAGACTGAAGTCTTTAGTCTGTTTATATAAATATATATAACTCATAGGTTTTGTGTGTATGCATATGTATAATATGTAGTATATTTCATTACCATTTTTGTTTCTGTCAATTTCCTCTTTTTTTTTTGAGATCTACTTTATATATTTCTTTATTATGTTATCTGGTATAAAACTTTCCTGACTATTGGGGTCTCCCTGGAGACTGAAGTCTTTAGTCTGTTTATATAAATATATATAACTCATAGGTTTTGTGTGTATGCATATGTATAATATGTAGTATATATAATAGTATATATAAAGAGATGTATTTCAAGGAATTGGCTTATATTCTTAGGGCTGGTAAGTTCAAAGTTTGTAGGGCAGGTTGGGAGTCTGCAAAGTCTTGAACTTTGTCTTGAGGCAGAATTTCTTTTTCTTCAGGGAAACTTTGATTTTGCTTTTAAGGCCTTCCAACTGATTGCTGAGGCCCACCCACATTATTGAGAGTAATCTTTACTTAAGGTCAATTCATTATAGATGTTAATGACATTTACAGAACACCTTTGAAGAAACACCTACATTAACATTTGATAGGATAACTGGGCAATACAGCATAGCTAAGTTGACACATAAACTAACCATCACAGGTCATAATTTTCAGATAAAACTCCGGGTTTACAACCTGGGACTGTGGCCGTAGGAAACTGACGACGGGACATGAATGCCATATGAAGTAAATACGAGTCAGTCTGTTCTAGCAGAATTTAAAATAGGCTATATACCTTCCAAATCACCAAAGAGAAAAGAGAATGAAAGAAACCATAAAATAAGTAGTAAAATACAAGAAAATTAAATAGTAAGAGAATTAAAGCAACAAAAAATGTATAAAGAAACAACAGAAGTAAGAAAGTAAGAATAAATCTTCCAGTTATAAAAAGAAAATACCCAACCAATGAATCATTGAACACTACATCAAAAACTAATGATGTACTGCATGTTGGCTAATTGGACACAATAAAAAAAATAAAAATAAAAAAGATACTTTTCTTAAAAAAATAAAGAAAATATGATTGTTAAAAATGATCCCACATAGGAAAAAACTGGATAATAAATCAACATGCAATCACAATGTTTTTTACTAGAGGAAAATAAAACCAATATAGAAAAAAATTATTTAAATATTAGATAAAATGAATTATTGAAATAGAAACAAAAACAAAAGATTCAAAATTATAAGAAAAGAAAAAATTAAGTGTGTAAAATAAATATATTTTATATTAATAAAGACTTCAGTCTCCAGGGAGACCCCAGTAGTCAGGAATTTATACCAGGTAACATAATAAAGAAATATATAAAGTAGATCTCAAAAAAAATGAGGAAATTGACAGAAACAAAAATGGTAATGAAAGACATTTACTTAACCTCTTTCAGTTCTTTTTTTTGTGAGAGAAAGCCACAGGTGGGGGAAGGCAGAGGGGGAGAGGGAGAGAGAATCCTAAGCCTGGGGCTCGATCCCAGGACCCTGAGATCATGACCTGAGCCAAAATCAAGAGTTGGATGCTCAACTGACTGAGCCACCCAGATGCCCCCCTCTTTCAGTTTTTAACTTTTAAACTAGGTTAAAAATTATAAAGAAAACATGAAGAAATCTGAATAATGTAATAAAGGTAATTTAATTTATATATACAAAAAAATATAAATATAATTTACCCCAGAATATAAATATAATTAAAACCTTAACAAATTTTAGTAAACAGAAATGGTGTAGAATATGATCACAATAAAATACATGTAAAGGTAGAAACCTCTTAACCAATAATCTTAATCTCTTGCAAGATAAAAGAGCAGAAAAGAAAAAATAAACTTTCTTTTAAATAACTTTTGTATCAGAGAGGAGATGAAAACTCCAGTGGTAGAATGCTAGCAAAATAGCAATAATAGTATTGCAGGAGTCGTGGCCAACATGTCATCACATTAAATGCTTTCATTGCTGAATAATAAAATACAAAAATAAACAAACTAAACTGTCAATTTGAGAAACCAGAAACAAAATATCCAATAAGTCTAATGAAATTAATTTGTGTAAGATAAAGGCAGAAATTGGTGAATTAGAAAGTAGGAAATTAGTAGACTTGAAATTTTTTTAGAGATAATGGTTTAATCTTTAATGACATTAATTATACAAAGAAAATAATATGTAACCTCAGAAATGAGAATTCAAATGTAACAGATACCAAAGAGATTAGAATTATAATAAAGTGTATATAGTACCATTCTGAAATTTACAAAAATAAATTATATGTAGGAATATAAATTATCATAATTGGTTAAAGAAGACTATGACTGAAAAAACCAATAATAGCAAAAGACATGTAGTTATCAAAGATTTGTTCCCGAGAATAAATTTGGCTCAAATAAATTGATGGCATATTCTTTCAAATATCAGACACTTTTTATGTTGTATAATCTGTTCCATAGCATAAGAAAATATGTGAACCTTTTCAATTAATTTTAGGAAGCAAGCATAAAATACTTTTTATTTATTTATTATTTTTATTTATTTTCATAAAATAATTTTTAAAACAGCTGCTAAAGGTAATTCAAAAAAAGAAAACTGGGGCAACACCTAAATGTAAATAAAATGCAAAAAAAAAAAATCCTAAGTAAAACAACAACATATGAAATCCAGTTATTTGTTAGGGAAAAAAATCATGGTTGAGTGTGATTTATTCAAGTAAAGAAGGATGGTTTAAAATAATTCCTTAATATAATTTATCGAAGCAATATATATAAAGACTAAGAACATGATCAATTTGATACAAAACAGAAACACATTTAATAAAATTCAGCTTGCATTCTTGGAATAAACAGTAAATTAAGACTACAAAAATATTCCTTTATTTTATTTTTTTAAGGATATTCCTTTAAATCAATGTTTCTTAATAGAGTGGTTTAGCCATTAGTTGAGAATCACTGCTTTAAATAATAACACAAATTAAATCATTAAAAATTCCTCTCAAACAAACAACTTTCTATTTTATGGAAAAACTGACATTAAAAATTACTGTGTATTACAATAATCATTAAATATTATTATTAAAGTTTTAGCCAATGTATTGAGTCAAGAAAAGAAATACATTAGTTGTTACTATTAAAAGGAATCCAAATTGTCAGTTTTTTGTAGATTATATATATTTTGTCTTAGGAACTAGAGAATCATCTGAAGAACTATCATTGCATTCATTCAGTAAATGCACAGATTAATAGCTTTTGAATATTTTAATGTAAAATCCTATTTAAATTTTAATTTAGCATATTTAGAAATAAACAAGAAAAATTACAGGAGGAATGGAAACAAAACTATAAAACACTAGTAAGAGGCATAAAAGGATATTAGAATAAATGGTGATGCATAACATCAACAGAAAGTCTCAATATTTTAAAGATGTCAAATCTAATGCAACTTTAATAACAAGTCAAATATATACATTTGAAATCTGATTCACTAATTCTAAGTCTTTTGGAACAATAAACACTTGAAAATAGCCAACATTACCACTTACTTTTTGAAAAATATATACCTTGGGGCACCTGGGTGGTGCAGTCATTTGAGTGTCTGACTCTTGGTTTTGGCTCAGGTCATGGTCCCAGAGTCCTGGGATCAAGTCCCATGTTGGCTTGGAGCTCAGTGCAGAGTCTGCTTGAGAGTCTCTCTTCCTCTTCCTCTGTCCCTCCCACTCATGCGCTCACTTTCTCTTTCTCTGTCTCTCAAATAAATAAATAAATCTTAAAAAAAAATTATATATGTGTGTGTATATATATATATATATATATATATATACCTTCAGTGTGAATAATTTCCTATTGCTGTTGGCACCAAAACAGAAGAGAATGCCTAGCAATAGACTCAGGTATGTATTATTACTTAGAATTTAAATAAATTTAGCATTTCAAATTAGTTGCAGACTTGTGCTGGAGTAATTGGTAAACACTTTGGAAAACTATAAAATTAGATTCTCAAATTATGCTTCACTCTGAAAAAATTATAGGTAAATTAAAAAAAAAGTAAAAAAATAAAACTATAAAATTATGTGAAGAACATTTAAGTAAATATTATGCAATATTAAATTAGGGAAGACCTCTCTTATCATAAGAGATGCAACAACTATAACAGCAAGAAGTCATAGATTTGACAACATAAAAAAATCGATATTTAAGAAAATTAATATTTTTGCATACCAATTACAAAATGCAAAGGCAGATGATAAAATGGAAAATATTTGCAATTTTTGATAGTACAGATGGAGGGCTAATATTTTTTATATGTAAAGAATACTTAGGAATAAAAAGGAAACAAGATGAACATACTAGAAGAACAAACATTAAAGAGTTTGAATACATGAGCCACAAGAGAAGACACACATCTGACTAATAAACATATGGAAAAATGTTCTTCCCTACTAGAGTTGAAATAAATGTTAATTAAAACAAAATTAAGCACTATTTTAAAATATTTAATTACCAAAGGGGATGATGATTGAATTCCATGTTGACAAAGGGGAGGAGAAGTGGGCATTCAGGCTAATATTACATATTAGCCTAGTTTTGTAAATAAACTAAAATAACATTTATGTATGCATATATGTGGATAGAGAAATGTCTGGAAGGACATACAGCACAGCAAGGATCCCTGTGGGAGAGATGATAGCTGGCTACTGCTTTGGTGTGCTTTTCTCTATGTACAGAATTTCTTCATAGAGTAGTTATTACCTTTCAACACAATTTTTGTGAATTCTTACCCTATGTCAAACATTGAGTTATGATCTGGAAATACAATCACAAGTAAAAATCGACATCGTCTCTGTACCCAGACATTAATGAAATAAATATAAAGTAAATGTAAAATTACATATGGGATAAATGCTATGAAGGAGGGCTTTATAGGATTCTGAAAACATGAATATGCAGGATCTTGAGGCAGTAATGGAGGTTAGAGAAGGCTTCCCTGAAGAGTGATTTCAGAGGTGAGAACTAAACAATGAGTGGGCCTTAATTAAGCAAAGTGGAGTGGGGGTGGGGTGGGGAAAGAGCACTCCAGCAAGAGCAAACAGCATTCAATCATTCAACAAATATCTGGTGGGTACTTACTATGTACCAGGTGTGGCTGTAAGCCCTGGAGATGTAGAGGCAAATTTGAAGAGATCACTGTCCTCTGGGAGTTTATATCTTCATGGAGAGAGAGACAATAAAGAAGCTAATACAGAAATATAAATAACATAGTTGCACATTATAAAATGCACTAGTAAGGAAATAAACAGTGTGGTACAATCGAAAATAGTTGGGGAGTGTACAGGGTACCCTTTTAGATTAAAGGGACAGGGGAGACCTCTCTGGGGAGGAAAAATTTGAGCTGAGATCTGAATGGTAGGAGGCATCCCACTATTTGATGTAGATGCACTAGTGTGCTCAATGAAGGAGGGACATCTGGTCCAGCATTGTCTCTCAGGTGGCCTTTGGGGAGTGGGAGACAGAGAGAAGGTCACTATAGCTGGACCAGAGTGAGCAAAGGGGAGAGTGGTATGATATGGTAGATGCCAGGTCACATGGTACCTTGTTTAGGTGTGAGAGCTCAGAGGGAAAATCACTGAGGGGTTTACGGAGGTCAGTTGATAGACTCTGACTTATGTTTTGAAAACAACTCTGGCTGCTATATAGATGATGAGTGGTGGAGAAAAAAGCAGAAGCTGGGCTATGAGTTAGGAAGCCAGTTGAAGCCAAATATCATGGTGGCTAGGATGATAGAGGAGGCAATGGGAATGGAGAGAGGAGGTGGCACTGTCTGGACATGCCAATGGACTGAATGTTGAGGTGAGGGACGTGCTTCAGATTTTTTGACTGAGCAACCTGATGGATGGTGGAGGCATGCACTGAGATGGGAAGACTGGAAAAGGAACAGATTTGTCAGGGTGGCAGATGGGACATGCTAAGTTGGAGACACCAAGGGGAGATGTCAAGAAGACAATTAGATATGTAGTTTAGGACTCAGGTAGAACATGATAGGTGGTCATCCAGGAAGTAGATAATTTCACTGATCAAGAAAACAGGAAGAGGACGAAACTGGAGCCTGGAAATGAGACTGGGGCCAGTCTAATTCTTTCCAAGTTGATAGAGTCAGCACAGATGATGGAGAAGTAGAGGCCCAAGAGGTGATTCTGTGGTGGGAGGAAGAATGGGCAACATGAGGGACTTGGAGGAAGGCCAGGTTGGCTGACCTGGTGAACAGGGACCCAACACAATAGGGTTCCCAGGAGTAGTTAGTGGTCAGGGTATATTCACTGGCAATATAACAAGTTTAGTTTTTACCCTCCAGGAGCACTGTGTAACTATTTTTAGTTTTTACGAGGATAATATAGATGGGAGGTAGAGCTTGTGATCACATTCCTATATGTAAAAAAAAAAAAAAAATCATTCTAGGTACAATGCAGACAACAGAGGAGTCAAAAATGGATCTAGGGACACCGCTTAGGAAGTCCAAGCAAGAGATAGCATAACTTGTAGTCAGGAGCTGAAGTGCCGATGGAGAGAAGTGGGCAGATGTAGAGACGGGAGATACAAGTCTATAAGATGTATTGGATGTGAGGCACTCTTAGTTTCTGGATTGCAGAGACAGACGGTGGTGCCATTCACTAAAAGAGGACGGAATTTTGGGGAAAAAGATTATGAGTTCAGATTTGGTCATGTTGACTTTGAAGTGCCTGATACCCATATGGATTTGTGAAGTAGACAGTTCAAACAGGGATAAATATGGAACTTTAATTATAAGGCTAGCAGGATGGAATTTGGCAAGAGCCATATGAATGGATTTTTCTTTAAAGAATATGTTAAAAACCTCACTCAGAGTCAGGGCAATTGGCTCTTTCAAAAGAAATTCAATTTTATGAATGAAAACTATCTAGAGTAACTAGCTATTATTTATTGAGCTCTTATCATGTGGGTTTACTCTATGTCAAGCATCTACCAGGCATTTTACATACATTATCTCATTTAAATCTCTCAGTGCTATGTTAGGTATTATGATCTGCATTCACAGATACAAAAACTGAGGATAGAAAAGTTGAGTAAAATTTCCAAGTTTATAAAGCTAGGAGTTTCTAGGGCTGACTTTTTTTTTTTTTAATCATGGTTTGTCTGATTCCATTGCTTATGTTCTAGTGTTCTATATAATAAAAATATTAAGAACAAAATTTCTTAGTATGAGTTCTGATGAGGAGTTTTTAATGAGTTTATATGATTGATAAGTAATTACCATAGTGAATCCATTTTATGGAAAGCCTTCCTTTTTTTAACCTTTTAAAAAATGTGAAATAATTGAAACCTCACAAGAAGTTGCAAAAATAGTAGAGTTCTTATGTACCCTTCACTCAGCATTCTCTGATGATATATTTCATAACCTAAACATGATAAAATCTAGCAAATCGATATTAGTCTAGTATTAACTGAAGTACAGACCTTATTCAAACCATTTCTTTAAACATTGATCTATGGTCTTCTTTATGTTAAAAGTCAGTTTAATAAGTCTTTCTAACGCATTGTTATGGGGACAGATTTTACTCAGACCTCCTTATGGATTTTTGCCAACAGAATTACATATCTGAATTTATTTGTGTTTAATTGATTTATTTTATGAAGAACATTGAAGTGAAATCTTCAGAGGGAAAATTTCTTGTTAAGTTTATAAACTTAGACTTATTCCTCATACCACTGATAAAAGTAGGCTTAGCAAGGTATTTGAAACAATATCATTTTCTTTTGTTCTACATTATAATATAAATTTATCTCTAAGTTAAGTTACTCTTCACTGTCGCTCTGCTTCAGTTGACTTTGGAGGAGACTGATGAACAACATATTGGATTTTTTAGACTTCAGATAAGTCAAGAGAAGTTATAGTGAGATTTATACTTAGATTTAAAGAAATTGGCTTTTTACCCATTGTAAGTATTAAGTAGAGGTCTTACTGTCATGTAAGGGTGACCATGTGTTCTTTGAAGTTAAGTGGTTACTTAATCAATCCTATGTAAAGGTTTTAGGTTTTATCCTGGTTATTGCAAGATTTTAAACAGGGCAGGGACAGGGTCCAATTCATGTTGTAATCTGGTTCATGCTGTGTGAAGAGTTGACTGTTGGTGGGGACAAGGATAGAAGCAGAGAGACTGTTAGGACAGTGAACTAACATTACAAGTGACACATGCTGGTGGCCCAGATTAGGATGGTAGTGAAGGAGGAGGATGGAATGGTGAAGTACATATTGAAGACAGAGGAAACATGGGGTGCTGATGGGTTGGGTAGAAGAAAAAGAGAAGAATCAGGGATTACCATAAAACCTTTAACCTGGGCAACTGGGTGAGGAGTGCTCTGGTTTACTGAGAAGAGGAAATGGGGGAAGAGTAGGTTTACAGGGAAACTTCCTCAAAAGGTCTCACATTTTTTCTTATTCCTTTTCTCATTTACTTTTTAAAGAAAGAAAGTGTAGAGAGCCTTATCCAGTCCCTTTGTCCTGTTGTTGTCTATGGTTCTTCTGTGATATACTAACTTACTCTGGTATTTATAAGGAAATAACTGAACTAAACAACAAATCATTTTTCACCTCAACCTTGCCCCAGGACCCTGGCCTTCTGCGCTGACATCATCGCTGATGTCATCTATTCTGCCATCTCGTGTTCTTTGGCTGTACTTTGTTTGGATACTTCTTGTTCTCCTTTCCGATACATTCCCACTTCAGACATGAGTGTCCAGAACAATTATTTTTACGAGTCTCCCTAAATACTTGATAAGTAAAATAAGGAGGTGCACAGTGCTCTTCGGTCTCCTCTTGCCTTGACACTCCCTGCTTATCCTGAGAATCTACCACATCTTCCACAAGACGTTTAATCTCCCCTCAAGCACACACTGATTTTCTCACCATCTGAATTATAGAATGTGGTTTTCTGATTTATGATGTTAATAAAAATATGCTGCCTGGTGACGGATCCTAAGCTACTTAAGGTGTCTATGTCCTGTTCCTCCAAGTGGCTTCTACAGGGGCAGGAAAATACTGTTTTTTATTGATTGTGTCTATTACTTAGCACCTAGTACACAGCAGAACACAAAGAAGACTTCTAATAAATGCCTGCTACCTTGAATGGATGTGTCTTTTCTGGAAATCAGAATTTATCAAGCCTCTTGATTCAGTGGTATATCATCTAATAAATGAGAATCTTACATTTATTTTTAAAAACCACTATATTTTGCTTATTACTCAGACTTCATTATTCTACTATAACAATTTTGTTTATAGTAGAGTTGGCAGCCTTATTCATTTATTGGCAGGAGTTCAGGATCATGTAAGTAGCCCCCAAAAGAAGATGATTCTGTTTGGTCCAGTGAACGAGTGGGTTCTAATCTCAGATTGGCTATTGTCTCTATGCTGGGAAAAGGCACATGTGGTAGGAACATAGGATGGAAATAGTATGCTACAATGAAAACAAGCTTAAACTTTGAGGGAAGGCAGAACTGTAATAATTCTAAATGTGCAATTAGCTAAATGTATAATTTTGAGCAAACTACTCTTTCTGACCCTCACGTTCTTATTCTGTGATACAAGAATAAAATGGCTGGCTAATAGAGTAGTTAGAGGGATTAAGTGAATTAATGTATATAAAGTGCTTAGCCCCATTTCTAACACAAAGTGAGCCTCAAGACGTGCTAGTTATTGTGGTTATAGTAAAAATAAGTAAAAGTAGCCTTTCTCAATCCATTTGGGAAATTGTGGCAGGCCCTCCCCCAACCTCTCTTATTTCTCTATTTCGACCTCATTAGCATCTATGGAAGAAAAATTTTCTACATGCTCTAGGGTACAAGTGTACCCAGAGCTGTCAGGCTTTTCCTAGCTTTACCACCAGAGAGTAAATTTTTCTCTCTCCTTAGTTTCAGTTCAAAAGTCCAGGCGGCTGTCGTTGATAGCAATGTATTGGATCACTGGAATTTGCTGACAGTAGAACTTAAATGTTTCCATGCCCAAAAAGTCAATGTGTGAGGTGTTGGATGTGTCAGTTAACTCGATGAGGGCAATCTTTTCATAGCGTCTACGTAGATCAAATCGGCACATTGTGCGCTTTAAAAATCTTAAATTTATTTGTCAATTACATCTCAATAAAGCTGATACAATGAAGTCCAAGGGAAGGATTTTCACAGACAAAGGCCGGTTGGATCCCTCGCCTACCCTTTCACGAAGGGTTTGTGGGACTATAATCAGCAGTGTTCACTAGGACACAGAATTAGGAGGGTGGTTAAGCAGAGCAGTTCTCAGAAAAGGTGTGGTGAGGGGTGCCTGGGGGGCTCAGTAGGTTAAGCATCTGCCTTCGGCTCAGGTCATGATCCCAGCGTCCCGGGTTGGAGCCCTGCTTTGGGCTCCTTGCTCAGCGGGGAGTCTGCTTCTCCCTCTGCCTGCCGCTCTCCCTCCCCCTACTCTTGCTCTCTCTCTCTCAAATAAATAAAAATAAAATCTTAAAAAAAAAGAAAAAAAGAAACGATATGGTGGATTTCTTGGAAAAAAAGGAGAAAGGAGGCCAGGTAGACAAATAGCTGACATTTATGATAACTCTTCTTATTACCATCATCAGTGTTGGTATCGTGCCAAAGCCATTCCCTTTCTTCGGTACCTCGCATAATCCAATGCAGGCTGAGGATCCGCAGTACCTTTCAATGGCACTGAAAAAAATGAAAAAAAAAATTAAACTGAAATTTAAAAACAAACCTTCAGTGTTAGTAGAATTCAGAAATCTATGGCTATCCCTATTGCTGGGAAGAAAACATCTTGGACTCTGGACACTCTGAGCCTGTGGTCAAACGCAGCCATCATCATTAAGACCCCCCAGCGTTTAGTTAACAAATCCATTTAAGTGGTAGGTGTTTATATATGGATGCCTTATGCATGGTTGTAAAAACTTTAAAATCAAGTCAGGAAGCATACATTTTTTTCCTTTTTCGTAATTATGTTCTTTTGACCAAAAGTATTATATTTTCTCCAAACTAGATAAAATGTTAGTGCCAAAATAAAGAAAACTGTGCTGACATCTTGTTTATATATTTTTAAAGGTTTTCTTTTGGGAGACTTCTGCAGCGATTATTCATAGTTTCCTCTCTCTTTTCATATGGTTTTCATTTAGGTCCAGTTATGTTGCAAACAACTCTTTTAATTTTTTTGTTGATTTATTGTTTTAGGTGTGTTTTGCTCAGAACAAAAAGGTCTATCCTCTCCCCTGTAGCTATAGGACTCTTATTAGTACTAAGCAGACAGCTGGGCTTCAAGCAGTCCTGAAGATAGGATTTCTTGAAATGGTTGAAGGGTAACCAAATAATAGAAGACTGTGAGTGGAAAGAGTGGATGCTGGAATTGAAGGAAAACTGATACTTGACCTACAGAACCATCTAAGTTCTTGATAACGGGGACCATGACTTTCTTAGAAGTTACCACTATTGCTCTTTGGACACAGAAGTGGAAGGGGCCATACTCCTTTGCCATATGTATACTGTCCTTGTGACATAGGGATTCCCAAGGCTTCAGGAGTATAGGAGAGAGATTAATTTTCATGAACCTGCAAAGTTTCAGAAGACTCGATGGAAAAGGTCAGCTTAAGTTCATTTATCTTTTTCATATAAAACTCAGGCTAATGATTTCAATAGTTCTTTTTTCTTTTTGTCAAGAACATTGATATGTGCTGCAGTGTTTATATAGCTAGGTAGCCATATTTTTATTGAATATTATCTAACAGTATCAAAGTTGAATAGCCACAGAAAGCAAGAATACAACATCAATTGCAAGGCAGTGGAATCTATGATGTCAAAATTGGGTGGAACAGAGGTGGGGGTTGGGTGTTCAGTGGGGAAGAGACCCCCATGGGAAGATTTCTTGAAGGCAAAGGAACTTCATTCAGTTTTTAAGAATGAGTGGACTGAAGGGCAGAGTAAGGACAATGATATTTTAAGTGATGGGTGAGAAGCACATAGCTATTTCTTGGGAGAGTGAGCAGATTATTCTGGCTGGAGCAGAACCCTTATTTAAGGAAGTTAGGGAATGAAGTTTCATTCATTTCAGTTTACATTAGGGTTCACTTTTTGAGTTGTACATTCTGTGGGTTTTGACAAATGTATGATGACATGCATCCATCCTTATCATACCATACACTGCCTTGTTTGCAGTCCCTAAAAATTACAAGCTGGTAGCTGCACCGTTGTTTGAATTGTATGACAGTGCACCAGGAGATGGACCCATCATTTCTAGTGTCCCTCAGCTTCTGAGCAGGTTCAGTTTTATATACAACAGAATTCCTGTACAGCGAAGTAAAAAGAAGCCATCTCTGTGAGCACTCGGTGTAGACACAACGTAGGATAAACATGGTCAAAAAGAATCTTTTGGTTTTTATCTCTTTCTCTTATCCCTAAATTGCTACCTATTTTCTTTTGTTTGAATAGTAAAGCTAATATGAAGAACTAGATAGTGGTATAAATAAATGTGATAATGTTTAATTTACTTTTGGGTCTACCCATTCTTTTTTGTACAACATTGAAGAACATGGACTTCTTTCTAAAAAAAAAAGTCTGGGACAGGCAAGCAGGCAGGGCGGGCTCTATCTTCTACAAACATTGCACATGCCTACTCCCAGTGTTCAGAAGTACAAGCTGCAGCTGTAGTTGGGGCCGTTGGGGTGGAGGATGGAGCCGGTCCC
This sequence comes from Leptonychotes weddellii, assembly GCF_054177405.1. NCBI lineage: Eukaryota > Metazoa > Chordata > Mammalia > Carnivora > Phocidae > Leptonychotes > Leptonychotes weddellii. The sequence goes on along the minus strand of NC_138376.1, from coordinate 39,494,238 downwards.
AGCAGAAACTGACTAGCTGGGGATGGTTGTCTACGCAGACTCTGGCCTCATCAAGGTGGGCCTTGCAGGAGGGAATATAGGGCAGGCCTCCTAAGACAGAGACGGAGGGGCCCTAGTGCCCCACCCAACACAGCGTCAGGGGCTCTTTTTAGGCCTGGGCGGAGCTCTCTGGAAGTCCCTAGGAGCAGGTGTGGGCCCTCGTCATGCCTCACAGGCTGTCTCTGGGAGAAACAGCTCATGGCAGCGCTGTACTGTTTCCTGTGGGAGACTACCCTGTGGCCAATGGTCCAGAGGTCAGCGTCGATCTCAAAGTCACTGCCATAAAAATCCCCCGTGTCCACAAGAAATGAGTTTCAACTCATTTCATAAGAAACTTTTCAGAACATTATAGTGCCCATCGTCTGAAGAACTTTATTCAGCAGTATGGATAATAATAAAAGATTATCTAGATAATACTGACTATGAAAGAAAGGATCAGTTTCATTTGTGCTGCTAATTGACTTTGGTGTGACTTTTTATCCATAGCCTTATTTTCTTTTTAAAAAAAGTTTTTTTTTTTCTGTTAAGTTAGAAAATTTAGGTTTAAGGAAAATCACTAATAAACTCACCATCCATAGGTGGACTAACATTTTACTGTGCATCTTTCCTGTCTTCTGTTTTCTCTGCATGCATTGTTTTTATTTAAAAAACAAATTGGGCATATTGTTTTATATCCTGATTTTTTCAATCCAAACATCATGAACAAAATGTCTTATAATTCATGCTCTGCTACAATACACTTTTTAAATGACTGCATAGTATTCCATTGTATGGTTCACAGACTCTTCATAATTTTGTGGATTATCTTGATATCATTCTGAGATGTGGGGGTATTTTTTTTTTAAGATTTTATTTATTTATTTGAGAGAGAGAGAGAGCATAAGCAGAGGGGAGGGGCAGAGGGAGAGGGAGAAGCAGACTCCCTGCTAAGAGCAGAGCCCCATGCTGGGCTGGATCCCAGGACCCGGAGATCACGACCTGAGCCAAAGTCAGACGCCTAACTGACTGAGCCACCCAGGCACCCCAGTATTGCTTTTTATTACCATTTATCTGGGGAAGGACTATGAGTCAGACAGGTGAGGCAGTGTTATTTAGTGGAAAGAACCTGGACTTAATCAGGAGTCTTCCTTTGTCCTGATCCAACCTCTGGCTCCATTCAATGATCTAGTCTTGAGCTTTGTTGTTTCCTCTCTTGGAGTTTAGTTACTTTGCTTTTATTTTTATTTATTTATTTTTTTTAAAGATTTATTTATTTATTTATTTGAGAGAGAGAGAATGAGAGACAGAGAGCATGAGAGGGAGGAGGGTCAGAGAGAGAAGCAGACTCCCTGCCGAGCAGGGAGCCCGATGCGGGACTCGATGCGGGACTCGATCCCGGGACTCCAGGATCATGACCTGAGCCGAAGGCAGTCGCTTAACCAACTGAGCCACCCAAGCGCCCCTAGTTACTTTGCTTTTAAAAACTAGCAGTTGCTTTAATATTCTGTAACTAGGATGTCACTACAAATCAGGAACAAAGGTAAGACTAAATTCTTTCATTAAAATTATAGCAATTGACAGTAGTCTTTTTTTCTGTGACTCTCTCTCTCTAAGCTCAGGTGTACAGACTTGAATTAGTTATGATCTTTGGTTCATAGCAGACTTGTACCATTGACCCACAAACGATCCCCTGTAATTTATTTGGGTTTTTTTTTTTTTTGGTGTTAATATTATATAGAAACACGTGTGTATTTCCCCTCCCTTGCAGTAAACTCTTTAAGGCTGTCTACTAGTCAAAATCTAAGTTGTCATTTTTAAAAATGCAAATGACATATGTTTTATTTACCATTACGCCTCTAGCATCTATTATAGTGTCTGGTGCCTACCAGTGTTCAATCAATAAATGTTTCATGATGGAATAGCCTTCACATGGACTTGTTGCCTGGGTGAATATTTATGGGTAGAGGAGACTCTCTTGTCAAAGCTTCCTAAAATGTGGACATTAGCAAAAGAGGCAGGTTATTAAAATAAACTTATGCCATTGAAGTTGGTAATGACTGTGAATGAAGAATAAAGCAGACATATTCACTAGGAAAAGCTAGGCGGCAGTGAAAGACTGAACAGAAGTTTTATTAAATGTGAGTTAAAAAAATGAAAATGAACAAAACCATCGTTGTTTCATATTGTGGTGGAAGCACAACACTCAAGAAATGCATCCCATTAGTCCCCACAGTAACATGGGAATGTCAGAAGGGAGCTTTCAATATTGGCACTTTTAAGAGGAAGATGAGAAACTCAGAAAAGTGACTTCTTGAGGTCACGTAGCTGGTAAGTGGCATCTCTAGGATCCACATTATATCTGTCTGACCATGAAGGTAGGAGCCTTAATACATGACGATAAATTGTCCAAAAAATGACATAACAGTTCTTTAGAAAATGTGAGAAAAGATTTCTTCTGAAACACGTTTATTATACAAGCTGTTTCCCAATCAGGGAGGAAGATGCCTGCTCTAAGAAACCATGGGTAGTTGGCATATAGTAAACTCTGGAACTTTTACTCTTTCTTGTTCGTTTACCGTGGACTTATGGCTACAGAATCTCTTTGCAATCCTTGTGATGTATACACGTAAGCCACACCATTGACTCCATGAACATTAAACATTTCACAGAAGCCTTTTTTCTCTGTCTTGATTTGTTATTTCTAAGTCAGTCTCCCTGGTGGGAACTGGTGGTTGCAGTGGATTTCCTTTCCTCTTTGGAGTTAGTAGGTGATCTGTATTGCATGGCCAGTAGACTTGATACTATTTTTATGCTGTTACAGAATTATAGTAGAGGACACAGTAGATTGGCGGCCCCATGACAAAATCGTCCTTAGCTCCTCTTCTTATGAGCCTCATGAAGCAGAGGTCCTCACTGTGAAAGAAGTCCAGGCTCACCATGTTAAGATCCATGAACGGCTCAAACACCGGCATGTTGGTAAGGCTTTGGTTTGTTGGGGAAGGGAAAAGGATGAGCCAGGAAGACTGTGTTTGGCAACCTGCCTGGGGATCTTGTGTCCAGTGGCCCTTCAGAGGGGATGGATAATACTTTGCTGCTCCCTAGACTCATCCTAGAAGGCTTTACCTCTATTCCCTCATTAATTGTATTGCTTAACTTTTAAAGAATACTTAGATGTGAAGGAATTTTTTGTTTTGTTCTTTTACTTTTTACATATAATGGCAAGTCTAGAAGCAAGCAGAAAGGTTAAGCATGTTGTTCAAGGTCACTGGGCATTTCCATGGCTAAGCCAGAATAAACCTCAGGGGAGCTGAATTTCCAGTTCATTTCTTGTCACACTGAATCATACAATCACTTAGAATTCGACAGTTATTGTAAATAATGTTTTCTTTCTCCATACTCAGGAATGTGTCCTTCCTGACACTTTATGTACTGACTACTACTACTATTAAAAAGAAAAAAAGTTAAAAAGCCAAATACCTTTTTCACAAAAAAAATGTAAATATTTTTATACATTATGCACAGTTCAAATACTTTGCACATAAATTATAAATAGCCATGAGGTTCCAGATTCAGTCCAAGTAATATGTTTAATCCAAGAACTCTAATAAGTAATAAAACATGGAAATAGAGGGGTTAGGGAATATCTCTTTGTCTCTGATATGGGAGAGGAACATACATGTATTCAGCAGGATTATGTCTAAAGCTATTTCTAAATCATAGTTCCAAGGATGATTTCTTTTTTAAAAAGTGGAGAAATCTCCAGCAGTCCTTGCTAGTAGGATGCAAAGTGCAGTGTAAATGGAGCTCAGTGGAACAGACCAGCAGGGCACTCCGTTCCTGTCCCTGAGGGGGCTCCTTCAGGCAATTCTGAGCTTAAGACCCATCATGAGAGGACACTGCCACTGCTCTTTGTCCCTTTACTCCTATACATTGCTGCTTTAGCTCAGTTACTGCCTCAGTCAGTCTGGGATTCTTCACTCTCTTTGAGGAGGTCCACGGATGATGTACAACCAAACACTCAAGTCTCACGCCTATGAATGAATTTAAGGAAGGAGGTTGGGGACCCCACTAATTGGACAGGTGTGCCCTGACTTCCTTGTCCCAGTACCCACAGTTATTAAGGAGAAATGAATTCTTGCTCGAACACTCTCACTCTGATCCCAAAGAGAGATATGTGAACGAGCTTTTCATTTCTCAGCTGACATTTGTGGAGAATGCCTGAGGAAAAGCAACCTTAATGTTGGTAGGACTTCCGAGGGGAAAGGAGTGTTTTCATTTGTCAGGTTCTCTGGGTCCCCAGCTGGCAATTTCCGAAATAGGTTTTTAAAGTTTTTTTTTTTTTTTTCTTGCCCAATTCCTATTGCCCCAGGAAGCGTCCATGTCATGGAGGATGGCCGATACATTCGTTTGGCTGCAGAGGTTGGACTTTTGACCCGAAATATACAAATCCAGCCTGATGTATCATGCAGGGCGAGACTACTTGTGGGGTCCTTCAGAATATCCAGCAGTGAGGAATTTTCAGGTAAATGGAATTTTAAGTTACTAAGCATTACCGATTGGAGCCTATTCATCTGGGACTTTCAGAAATTCCAACTGTGAGAATTTTCATTTATAAAACAAAATGTTCAAATTAGATGGCTCCTTTGTGCTCTGAGAAGCTATGAATTTTCAGTTCTAATCTGTGCTTAATTATCAGTGTGATGTCAAAATAATATACTAGCGATCAGCACATATGCACATTTTTACCTCAAAGAAAACATCTTCAGCAGATGTGAAATTTCCTCTGCTTTGAAATTATAGATGATTTAATGACCACTTGAGTTTTATCTCTTTCCTGAATTTCTATTACTCTTTCCCAGTAGCATGCTATATCTGATGGCAGGGCTCAGCTCATGCTATAAATTAATAGCATAAATTTAAATAAAAATTATTTCCATATTCTAGACTACTTTAAGGATCAGTTCAATCTTTCTCATTTCTTTCAAGCTTTAACTCTTTTGGAATGCTGCAACATGATTTGATTAGGACCTTGTTCTTAAACTTGTATCCCTTAAATATTATTCTAGAATTGTTTCCTGGTCAAATAAATTCGGGAAAGGATATCACCGTAGCTCCATCTTAGAAGGTCACTGAGTACCTGAATATAATAAAGGCTCTGAGAAGGCCTGGAATAAAGGATCTAACTACTTCCCAAATATATTGAGCATGAAACACTTTTTTGTTGGCACATCTGTTCTACCAGTATGGTAAACGGCAGTATACGTACCGAACTTAAATCAAAAGTTCAGGATTTCTGGCCCATGGAACAAGCTCTCTTTCCATAGGCTCTGTGTCCAAGAGTCCTCAACAGAAGTGACTTTGCTCCTCCCCTCCCCCCAAAAGACATTTGACAGTATCTGGAGACATTTTGCTTGTCACAGCTTGGGGGAGCTTCTTGGCATCTAGTAGGTAGATGCTAAAGAGCCTACAGTGTATCCTGCAATCCTACAAAGCAAGGACAGCCTCCCACAGGAAAGGATTCTCTGGTCTGAAATGTCAATAGTGTTGAGATTGAGAAACCATGCTTTAGAAGACTGAGACACAGGCTGAGTCCTGGTCTTCTGGAAATGAGACAGGGTCCCTTTTAACTGAAACTGCAGGCCATGTGAACATGATCACAGAATAGAAGGCCAATTCTGACAGGTTAGCACCAGGCCAGAACTGAATGAGCAGCAAGACTGACATGGTCTTGAATTTCCGGCATTGCTGATCTAGGGTTTCTTAAATCATCCCGGGGGGGAAGGGATGTTATAGACTGGGATTAATGCCGATTTTCATGCCTATTTTATCTCATGCAATCCTAATATCTTTGTGAGAGAGACATTTTTATAGATGAGGAAACTGTAATAAAATTGCCTGCTTATGTGTGAAACTCACTTAAGAGCTTGTGAACAACTTGAGGGTACGGTTTCATCTTTCATCACCATTTTTCTAGTAAAGGAACTGCTATGTATTGAGTGCTCCATAAATGGGAATAAAGAAAGTAAGTGAAGAGTAAGAAAAGTCATCCAGCTAGAAAGTGGCAGAGGTAACATTCAAATTCAAGTCTGATTCTGAAGCCCTTATTAAATAAATTTTTAATTTTGTAATCATTTTAGACTTCGAGAAGAGTGGCAAACATAGTATGGAGAGTTCCTGTGTACCTTTTGCCCAGTCTTCCCTATTGTTAATATCTGACATATCTGCTACATTTGTCAAAACCAAAAAGTTAACATGGGTGCCTTACTCTTAACTAAATTCAAGATATTATTCAGATTCTACCTGTTTTTCCACTAATGTCCCTTTCTGTTCTAGAATCTAATCCGGTTTCCCACACTAAATTAAGAAGCCTTGCATTTTTCTGTAAATATACTCCAGAGCCTGGATGAAGTGCAATCGGCAGGTGTAGGTCAAGGATGCCAGCTATGGGTGTTGAACAATTATAGGATAGAAAATCGAGCCAGGACTTAAAATTCCTACTTTTAAATTGGAGGCCCCTGTCATTCTTTTTCTGACCAATAACATCCAGCCATTTATACTTAGAATTGTGATTTTCAAAAGGAAAAATAGGATAGTAGTTGTGAACATAATCTTTGTTTAATTCTTCACTTAAATGCTCAAGACATTTTAAGTACTTACTATTTTTTTTTAATTTTTTAAATTTTATTATGTTATGTTAGTCACCATACAGTACATCATTAGTTTTTGATGTGGTGGTCCACGATTCATTGTTTTCATATAACACCCAGTGCTCCATGCAGTACGTGCCCTCCTTAATACCCATCACCGGGCTAACCAATCCCCCCTCCCCCCTCCCCTCTAAAACCCTGTTTGTTTCTCAGAGTCCATAGTCTCTCATGGTTCATCTCTCCCTCCAATCCCCC
>NC_138376.1:39450533-39486818 GCF_054177405.1 Leptonychotes weddellii | reverse complement strand
ACCAACAGTGTAAGAGGGTTCCCCTTTCTCCACGACCTCTCCAACATTTGTTGTTTCTTTTCCTGTCCATTTTTGCCATTCTAACCGGTGTAAGGTGGTATCTCAATGTGGTTTTGATTTGAATTTCCCTGATGGCTAATGATGATGAACATTTTTTCATGTGTCTATTACCCATTTGTATGTCTTCTTCAGAGAAGTGTCTTTTCATATCTTCTGCCCATTTTTTGACTTGATTATTTGTTTTTTGGGTGTTGAGTTTGAGAAGTTCTTTATAGATTTTGGATACCAGACCTTTATCTGTAGTGTCATTTGCAAATATCTTCTCCCATTCTGTGGGTTGCCTCTTTGTTTTGTTGATTGTTTCCTTTGCTGTGCAGAAGCTTTTTATCTTGATGAAGTTCCAAAAATTCATTTTTGCTTTTGTTTCACTAGCTTTTGGAGATGTATCTTGAAAGAAGTTGCTGTGGCTGATATCAAAGAGGTTACTGCTTATGTTCTCCTCTAGGATTTTGATGGATTCCTGTCTCACATTGAGGTCTTTCATCCATTAGCTTTCAGCCACTGGTTAATATGCACACGAGTAAAAAGATATTGTATGGTTTAAAACTATGAATTATAACCATGTAAGTATAAGACATAAAAAACCCACAAATTAAAATAATACTGATATATTGCCTTGCCTGAGATTCTAGAACCACTTTCTATTCTATAAAATAAGCTATTTATGTGCGGAATCTAGCATTTGGTGTCCTTTGGGCCACTGTCTTATGGAGACAGGTTCAACAGCCCTTTCAGCTGTGTGCTATTGGTGAGGGAACTGTCAAAAATGTTACCACCAGAGAAATAGTTTTTGGATGTTTTGTCATTCAGTGAATATTTCTATACCATCTACCAGTGCCTCCTTTTTTTTTTTAAAGATTTTATTTATTTATTTGACAGAGAGAGACACAGCGAGAGAGGGAACACAAGCAGGGAGAGTGGGAGAGGGAGAAGCAGGCTCCCCGCAGAGCAGGGAGCCCGATGTGGGACTTGATCCCAGGACCCTGGGACCATGACCTGAGCCAAAGGCAGTCGCTCAACCGACTGAGCCACCCAGGCGCCCCTCTACCAGTGCCTCCTTAATCAGTGTCATTTGATAAATTTAGATATATTGGAATCCTATCACCTGGTTACAAAGAAAGACATACATGGTCTTTTTTTTTTTTAAAGATTTATTTACTTTAGAGAGAGAGAGAAAACATGTGTGGGGGAGGGGCAGAAGGAGAGGATTGGGGAGAGACTCTCAAGCAGACTCCCCACTGAGCACAGAGCCCCACGTGGGGCTCGAACCCAGGGCCCCAGACCATGACCTGAGCCAAAGTCAACAGTTGGCCACCTAACCAACTGAGCCACCCAGGAACCCCAGAAAGACATACATCATCTTTCTTTTTTTTTTTTTTTAAGGTTTTATTTATTTATTTGTCAGAGAGAGAGAGAGAGAGAGCAAAAGCAAGGGGAGGGGTAGAGGGAGAAGCAGGCTCCTCACTCAGCAAGGAGCCCTAGGTGGGACTTAACCCTAGGACCCTGAGATCATGACCCGTGCTGAAGGCAGACGCTCCACTGACTAAGCCACCCAGGCATTCCACATACATCATCTTTCACTTCATCTGTCCTCCAGACCATGCTTTGGTCCTCCATGGCAGCCGGATGTTAGTTTCTCCTCTGTGAAAAGGGAGTGGGGAAGGTGGAGGGTTTAGGCTGAACTACTTTTGAACTTTAAATACTATTACTGAAACACTATAGCTCCCTCCAATTTTATTGAGAAAAATAACTTTATAGTTCACCTTTGGCAGTACCTTTAGAAAAAGAAAGAAAAAAGGGGCGCCTGGGTGGCTTAGTCAGTTAAGCGTCCAACTCTTGGTTTTGGCTCAGGTCGTGATCTCAAGGTCCTGGGATCAAGCCCCACATCAGGCTTCACACTCAGCAAGGAGCCTGCTTGGGATTCTCTCTCCCTCTGCCCCTCCTGCTCATGCTCTTTCTCTCTCTCTCAAGTAAATAAATAAATCTGAAAAAAAAGAAAAAGGAAAAAGAAGAAAGAAGTAATGTGAGGGATAAAGTTGTGACCTACACAGCTAAGGGCACATGACTAATTCTGGGCACGTTAGCTGTAGTGCAGTCACCTGAACCCCAATGCAAGGCTGCTCCTTTTATTCCACCACGTCTCCCACTCCCCACAGTGTGCCTCCGTGGGGGTTAATAGTACATCCTCTATACATTTGCCTACGTCCCAAGTGTAGTGTGTTACTTAAACCTTCTCTACCTCAGTTTCCTTATCTATAAAATGGGGATGATAATTGTACCCACCTCGTAGAATTTTTGTGAAGAGTTTAAATATATATACACACACACACACACACACACACATACATATACAAAAACACCCATGCATTATTGAGATATGACTTAGAACAGTGCCTGGTACCTAATGAGCGCTATATGAGAGGTAGGTGCAAAAGTTATTAATTCACCTCATTTTTTTCTATAATCGTGTTTTCATCTATTTTACTGAGAGTATATACATTGACATATTAGTGCTCATTATATTTTTAAATCAATCTAGTGGCTGTAGTTCATACTGTATTTTTGAAGTATCTACTTAAATTAATACCAAAAAATTCCTCGGTAAGACTAAATAATTCACTATCCTCTCCTGATGTAGAAGATGTAGAGAATCTTTTTATTGTGAAAATGAGACAGGGACCACAGTGTGGCTGGGATAAAAATACAGAAAAGACTTTATGGGGTCTTTAAAATGATTTAAAAATATGTTTTATATAATTGACCATTATATTCCTTCTTGTAATATCTTTGTGAGGATGGCAATAGACCTTTCACATGGGGTCACTGAGAGGAGACACAGCATTGAGGTGAGTGGCCAGGAACCCGTACTTCCTTCATTCTCTTCCAGGTCCTTGACCAGCTCAGCAGAAAAATACATGGAATCTGCCAGCTAACGTGCTCATCTCCAAAGCCTATCTCTCTTCCCTATCTGTCTTTCCTCTCCCCCATCCTATTGCCAGACTCTTCAGACTGCACATGAAACCTTGGCAAGCATTCATGTGATATTTCGGGTGATGCGTATGTTGTTAGTGAGACTCATTGTGTGAAATACAGTGCTGGTATTGAGAATAAACTATTACATTAAAAAAATTTTCTGCATCTCCTGATGCCCATAAATGGGCCATCCTTCTACCTTTTGTAGGGCAGGAGAAAGTACCTGATGATCTGCATTTTGTTTGCAGGTGTCCTTCAATTTTCAAATGTGGAAATTCAGAACTTTGGGTCACCATTGTATTCAGCCATTGAACTCACTAATGCGTCGGCAGGATCCTGGATAATATCGTCCACTCTGCACCAGAGCTGCAGTGGGGGCATTCGTGTGGCTGCCAGTCACGGGATCATTTTAAAGGACAATCTAGTGTTTGGCACAGTTGGCCATGGCATCGACTTGGAGGGTCAGAACTTTTCTCTCTCTAATAACCTTGTGGTTCTGATGACACAGTCAGCATGGCCCACCGTGTGGGTGGCAGGAATCAAAGTGAACCAGGCAAGGGACATCAGCCTCTATGGCAATGTTGTGGCAGGATCGGAGCGACTTGGCTTTCACATCCGAGGCCACAGGTGTTCCTCTCCTGAAGCTCGCTGGTCTGACAATGTGGCCCACTCAAGCCTTCATGGCCTTCATCTCTACAAGGAAAATGGGCTTGACAACTGTACTGGTATCTCTGGCTTCTTGGCTTTCAAGAACTTTGACTATGGCGCCATGCTGCATGCGGAGAACAGTGTGGAGCTAGAGGACATCACTCTGGTGGATAATACTATTGGTCTCTTGGCAGCGGTGTATGTGTCTTCTGCTCCACAGGGTCACATTGAAAATGTACAGGTTGTACTTAGGAATTCAGTCATTGTGGCCACGAGCTCCTCTTTTGACTGCATTCAGGACAGAGTTAAGCCTCGCTCTGCCAACGTGACATCAAGAGATCGCGCTCCTTCCAATCCAAGAGGGGGCCGAGTTGGTATTTTGTGGCCTGTATTCACCTCAGAACCAAATCGGTGGCCTCAGGAGCCATGGCACAGAGTGAGGAATGGCCATTTAATTTCAGGAATGATGAAACTTCAAGGTAGGAGGTTTTAGCTTCCAAGCAGTGTAGTGCTTAGGATCTTCAATAGCGTTCAGAAATTATATCAGCAAGAGGGTACAATGTAGTCCAGTGGTTACTGTCCACTTAATAACCTGCTGGCTATTGATGAGCACAGTGGTGGTTTATAATGACAGTGAGTGGCTCCTTAAAAAGTCATTGCTTTATTTATGTTGAAGACCTTTCCCAGTGATTATTTAATTTGATTATACGACAATTCTCTAGGTAGGTGTTCTTTTTCCTATTATAAAAAGGAGAAAACAGATGCAGAAATTGTGCTTCACCCAAGTTGGTTAGTAGGTGATGGCTAACCTGGATTAGAACCAGTTATACCATAACCTATGATGTTAATCTTCCATCAGATCTCTTTGGTACTATTGTACTCACTCCCACTGGATCGTGATCAAAACTTTGATGAAAAGTATTGCTCTTAAGACTTTAATGTGTTGGAATACTCTTCTCTTTTGCATACAATGTCCATGTCTGGAAGAACTACTGATATTTTAAATTGGGATTTATGTTAACTCCTGGAACTACCTTGGATGGCTTAAATTTACTCCTAGATATGCACTGGTATAAGAATATTTAGTTCTGTATTCTGTATTTGTGGTTGGTAGGTTCTATAATCCAATGTTACGATATCTTAAATTTTTTTTCAGATGTCACCTTTTCTAGTTTTGTGAAGAGTTGCTATAGTGATGACCTAGATGTCTGCATCTTGCCAAATGTGGAGAGCACTGGGATCATGCATCCAATAACAGCAGAGAGGACCAGGATGCTAAAGATCAAAGATAAAAACAAGTTCTATTTTCCTCCTTTACAAGCTAGGTACCAGTTTTAGTATTTATAATAAGCCATGTTTATGAAGTATTTGGCAATTCCTCAAATCCTTAAGCATGTTTAAAAGAAAAGAATAAGATCATCAATGTAAATAGAAATAAGTTTTCTGGAAAGATATGGTAGATTGAATGGCTCGAGTTCTTTACCCTATGTTCATGCCCTTCAATACAAGATTTTTGCAATCTCTCCTATAGCAGAGGCAGAGGCTCTATTTCCCTCTTGAATTTGGGCTCAGCCATGTGACTTTTTCGGCTAAAAAAGAGAGCAAAAGTGATAGAATGCTAATTTTACTATTGTTGTTTCATTGTTTTATCTTTATTAGATGGCTGTTTTCAAAATCACTGGAAAAAAATTTACCCTAATTCTTGAATCTTCCGTGGAGTATGGTGTCACTGGTTTTCAGAAGCAGGCTCAGGAACCCTTGTGCAGGGACTAGGAGGTCAAAGGATTTCTGTTGTCAGAAATCCCTGCACTGAGTGAAGTGGCTTAGATACTGGCACTCAGACCCTGTGTAACTACTGTTCTTGAACATACGATCTGGGACTTTTAGACAGGGATATGAAAACTAGATGAGGAATTCTTTTTGTCATAAAAGGGAGTGAGGAGGTTAGGAGCAGGGATAATGGGTTACTTTCTTTTCCCCACAACATTGGGGAAAACTCCTTTAGCTGAAAGAAAAGAATCAGGAAAACTTGCCCTAATTAGAAAGTTAATATGTTTGGCCCAACACCAATCTCTTTTTAATGCCCATCCCTGAGCCTTTTTTTTTTTTTTTGGTACCTAAACATTATGAGCTTTGCAATTTGTTTTATTCTGTCATTTTTTCTCCTGCCCAATTTTCCTTAGGTTCATGTCTTACTTATGGGATGAAATAGTTATAAAGCTAAATGATATTAGCATCTGATTCTTTGTATTATTAATACCTGACACATAGTTGGCATACAATAAATATTTAATATTATTACCAGTGGTACCTAAAATTATTAGACCAGGGGAAATCAAATAAATGCTCTATAATTCAATGCTATAATTGTTTATAACTTGTTTATATAACCCACCTGACTCTCAATTCTGAAAGTATAGGAACCGTGTCTGTCTTTATCACCACTGTATTCCCCAACATATAAATGTAGGCTTTCAATAAATATTTGTTGACTGAAAATATCTATTTTTACTTTGTATATAGCACAAATAGAATTGATATTTATAATAATAATTTTAAAGTCCTGCAAGGCCCCAAAGTTTCATAAAGAAATGACTACATTATGTTCAGTAGATATTAGAGGAAGGAGCATTTTATTTTATCTTGCTTCTTAGAAAATTAGCAATTGAAGCAAAGATTATATATTCAGGTATCTAGAATATTTGGTTATAAGAATGTCTTTCTTTTTGCCCATATAATGGGGAAATAACATTTTCTATAGAGTTTTATTTTGTATTTGTGTAGCACATTATTAGTAATAAAATCCTGTTGAATTTCTTTTTCTCTTTTTTCTAAGATTTTATTTATTTGTTTATTTGGGGGGGGAGGGGCAGGGGGAGAGGGACAAGCAGACTCCACCCTGAGTGTGGAGCCTGACGTGGGGCTCGATGTCAAGACCCTGAGATCATGACTTGAGTCAAAACCAAGACTCAGACACTTAACCGACTGAGCCACCAAGGCATCCCGAATTTCTTTTTCATGTCAGCTCTACCAATATCTGTTTTCTTTGTGTTGCTTATCATGGAATGAGAGGGTTGCTTTCTGTCTGTCTTCACAGGACAGGTTTAGGAATGCTGGTCTGCCCTGAATCAGATTGTGAAGATCCAAGAAAATACCTCTTTAAGGATCTGGATGGGAGAGCCCTGGGTCTGCCTCCACCAGTGTCTGTGTTTCCTAAAACGGAGGCAGAGTGGACTGGATCCTTCTTCAACACAGGTTGGTTATATCTGAACTTGATGCCTCCAGCAGAGGGAGGATGCATGTGAAGGAGCTGGTTTGGCTGGGTCATCTAGTGGGAACAAAAGAGCCAGGAGAGGAATTGAGTTCCAGTTGGAGTCTGTGCTATCACAGGAACGCTGAGGGATTAAGCAATGCCATGACAGCATGGTGATTCGCTCCATGAGTTCGCTTATGTCTCTGTATAATGTGCAGATTCCTAACACGCAGCTCTGTGCCCAAGTGCGAACATCCTCTCACTAGCGTGCTCACCTGCACCTGGAGCAGCACTCCAGTCAGCCAGGGAACCTGCTCCTCTGCCATCCGAGTCAACATTTCTCTTCCCTCTGGACAGACAAAGGCTCTCACTCTGGGGAGGGTGGTGGAGTAGATGTCCTGTAGCTTCCTTCCTTTCCTCTATCTGTTCATTGTCCCCCGAGGGCTGTACTCAAAATTCCTTCTTCTTGCTTATGCAACCAGACCCCATTTAGGGATCAGTTTTAATAGCTGGAACCCCAGAGAGATCATCATCTTTCTATGTCCACAAACGATGGGATTCTGAGTTTCTGTTTGAGTTCAGGTGGAAACTGTTGCTCATAAATCTAAAGAATTTCCCCAGCTTTCTTTCTGTTTCAGTGGTTGATTCTTTCCATACTTCTCTTCTAGTCTCCTTTTCCCTTTTTAAGTTCTAAGTGAATGAATGTTCCAGGTCTGTGTTCTCAGATCTCTTTGGTTCTCTCCCTAATCTTGCTAAGTCCAAGGTTGAAATATCTTCTACTGCCGATGACTTCTAGTTTACATCCCCAGCCCTGAACTTTGGTCTGGTATATCCAACTGACTCCATTGGGAAGTACAATTGGCATTTCAGACTCAACATACCCCAGATGGATTCTTGAGCTCTGCCTGCATCCCCAGCCTGCTTCTTGCCTAGTTGACCCTACCTCCATAATTGGTATCATCATTCAAAATCTAGGAGCGAAACTTTATTCCTTTTTCTGATATAAATGCTCTCGCTTGTAAACCATCATCATCTCTCACCCAACAAGGGAATGGAATAGCCTCCTAATTTGATCTTCTTTCTTCTGTTCTTATACCCCACAATCTGTTTTTCACATGGCAGCCACAGTGATCTTTTCAACTTTCCAATTGTTTTCCATTCCCCTGGAATGAAATCCAAACTACAAGGCTATAAGTCTTGTAGTACCTGGTCCCTGACTACCTGTGACACCCTTTTTACTTATTCATCATGGTCGTATGTTTTCTTTAACATGCTAAGCTTATTCCTACCCCAGGGCTTACCTTTGCATTGGCTGTTTCCTTTGCCTGAAATCTCCTGTTCTCATTTCTTTGCAGACCTGGCTCCTTCTGTTCAAATGATAGCTTCTCAGAGAAGCCATCCCTGGTCACCGGGTCCAAAAGAATTATGCCCCCATTCTTTTCTAGCTCTACTATGCCTGCTTTATTTTTTGTCAGAGTTCCACTATTTAAAATTATGTTGTAAAGACCCTTGTTTACTGGTTGATTTATTGTTTGCTTTTTAAAGTGCAAACTTAGTGAGGGCAAGAGTTTTGTCCTGTTCGTTGTTATATATTTGGGGAATGCTCAACAAAGAGTAGTTGATGGGTTGATCAAGTGAATGAATTGTTGATAGCCAAGGAGAGTATTAATGCTGCTTGCCCCAAACCATTCGAGAACGTACAGAAGAAACTGAGGCTTCAATTTAGGTCACAGGTTTAAGGATTTACCCATAATAGGAAATTTGGAACCAAGACTTTCCTAGGTCTCTTCTTCCTTGTTGCCACCTTACTTCCATTTGAACCACTGCTATTTTAACGTTTGGCATTTACAGAAGTTTCTACGTAAGTCTTTTAATTACCATACGATTTCATGCTTCACTACTTTTTCACATTTCTCTTAAATATTTTCATAGGTTGAAGGCTTACCTTTGCAACAGGATGACATGCTGTGGGGACTACAATATAGGTTTTAAAAAGTCAGTGCTGAGTGCGTGGAACATGCTAAGTAAATATTCATTTTGATATGTTGGTCATATCTGTTGAATATAACAACAAATACATTTTTGCACAGAGGAATAAAATGCAGGGAAAGTATATATTGAGGAAAATACGTGCAGAATAGTAAAAGAAAAAAAGATAGGCAGCTACTCTCTCATTTGCCACTATATCTATTCAGATAGCTTTCTATAGTAAGTTACCCTGCTGGTGTTAAGAGTCATCCCACTGTTATAGGTGTTTATGCCATGGAGAAAAGATCCTACTTTCAAACAAAGTACAGGCATAATTGTGAGGGTTTTCTACACTTGTGGTTTTTGGTGAGGACCTCATTGCTGAAGAATCAGTACCAAGGGACGTGTGTTCCAGAGTATTTAATGGAAATTACATTTCAGAAAATAGTAAGGACTGAAGAGTGTCTTAGTTTGGGTTGCTCCAGAGACAGACATTGATATAAGGCTTAGACTCTAGTAGTTTATGGGAGGGGGTGAGCATGGAAAGTAGAGAGAAGTGGGGAAGTAAGACAGGGAAAGAGGTGAAGCCAGGAAGGATGGACTCAAACTGGTTTCTGCTGTGGACAGCTAGAGCTCAAGTCTTGGGGGGAGCTCCAGGAGACCCTGGGCACATGACCTAAACATATCCCTGCTAAGCTATGAAGAGGCTAAGGTATTTATATTCAAATCCCTGCTTGTCATTGGCTGAAGGATGCTTCTGGACATTAACTCTCTAGCCTCTTGGCTTTCCCTGAACAAAGGCCAACTCTGTTCTTTCCTGTGGCCAGGAACAAACCTTTCTTAGAAGGAAGTGGTAGGTTCTACCAGCAGTCTTTGGTGTGTGAAGGTGAGTGCTAAAAACATATGGCTGTGGCGTTGAAAATGTCTGGTACAAACAGGAGCTCTAAAATGGTGATCAAATACTCCATGTGTAGGGGGCCTGTGTGGCTCAGACTGTTAAGCGTCTGCCTTTGGCTCAGGTCATGATCCTGGGGTCCTGGGATCAAGCCACACATCGGGTTCCCTGCTCAGCGGGGAGTCTTCTTCTCTGTCTCCCTCTGCTCCCCCCCCCACTTGTGCATGCTCTCTCTCTCTCAAATAAAATTAAAAAATCTTAAAAAAATACTCCATGTGTAAGTAATGGGGTGGTTGGATGAACTCAGTTGCTTACCATGTGGTATAAATATACTGGTTAGGCATAAACATGCTCTTGCGGCTCGATGTATATTTTATTTTTCTTAACTCTCTGATGTGGTTGTGAAATCTGATTCAATGGTAAAACTCTAGCAGATATTACAGTAGAACATTCCACTTACTGTCAGTGTGTGGACAAGCATAATTGGTAGTGTGTGTTTGTGTGTGTGCCTGTGTGTGTATATGTGGTTGAATGTATATAGGAAAGAGTATATGACTGACTGCTTTCAACTCCTGATGTTTTAAAGCTTTATAACATTTTAAATGAGGTTGCTATAGGTACCAACTACAAGGATTCCCACAGTAGTACCTGCTGTTTACTGCACTAAAAATACAACCTGTATCTTCTTGCAATGAAGGAGACAGCACAGAGTATAAATGGTGTCTTCCAGGTGCTGACAGGATTGTACGGTTTTCCTTTGACTTCCAAAATATGAATAGATCCTCCTTCCCTAATTCATGTCCCTTTTTATTTCTTATTTATTTATTTTAAAAAATTTTATTTATTTATTTGACAGAGAGAGACAGCAAGAGAGGGAACACAAGCAGGGGGCGGGAAGCCGGAGAGGGAGAAGCAGGCTCCCTGCTGAGCAGGGAGCCCGGTGTGGGGCTCAATCCCAGGACCCCAGGATCATGACCTGAGTTGAAGGCAGACGTTTAACCGACTGAGCCACCCAGGTGCCCCATCCCTTTTTATTTTTTAAACCATTCTCTTGTATGCCACTTTCCAATTCCTGTACACAATCTGATAGATGAGAAAAGCACAAATTTAATCTGAAGAGAGGGAGTGTCTATTTTGTATTTTTCCCCTTCAAGACAAGAATCTATAATATTCTGTAGAACAGGAAGAGGAATGCGGCAGAGATTAAAATGGAGACCACTGGAACCAATGCTCATATTTTTTCCAAGTGGCATTGAATGTGACACACCCTTATGTTCTGTCTCAAATCTATTAATAAACAGCTTGGAGTCCCTTGCCTTTGAGGATTATTTTTAATTTGAAAAATACAGATTGTATTTGCACATATAAGTTCACAGTGGAGCTACCAACCCAGACAGATATCCACAGGTCTCGGCATATTGTCATATACTCTAGCATTAGAAGCAAAAATTATCCATGTGGATCAGCTATAAGGAATACTGTGCCAGTGGGTTTTGCTCTCTGTGTGATGCAGGGTGTGTAGCCAGGGGAAAAGTGAGCGGTTAATTTCGATTTGTACTTATCTGTAAGTTTGCGTTTGCAGCCAACTTTGAAACATGCATGGCAATAGAGTGCAAAGCAGCTAATCGCAAGCAGCAGATCCTCTGAGAACCATTTGCATTTTATTCTGGAAGGGATTTCTTTTGATTATGGAAGCAGCTGATGATCTGAAGATCCAAAATCATGGAGAAAAACCAAGTCTTGAAATGTGTATCCCATTCAGGTGGGACTAGACAGGTGCCAGAGCATCCCACTCTGGCTTCTTAGTCATTTCCAGTCTGTCCCAGACTACAAATGGGTGGCTTTACCTCCCAGACCAGTTTGTACATGTGGAGTACCTGTGTGGTCGAGAGAAGACTGGAAGAAGTCAGAGCTTTACTTTCAACATCATTTTACGATTTCTGAGCCATGATGTAGAGAGTAGAAGCGGGGTGGCATGGAGGGGGCCCTCCTTGAGCAGCTTTTGCATGCCGCATGCTGAAGTTGGCATTTTCATTCATTGTGCAAATGCATTTTGGCCACCTACGGTCTACGAAGGCTTCTAAGGGTGGGAGCTCCAGTTGTGAAAAAGA
The DNA here is from genome assembly GCF_054177405.1 of Leptonychotes weddellii. Classification (NCBI taxonomy): domain Eukaryota; kingdom Metazoa; phylum Chordata; class Mammalia; order Carnivora; family Phocidae; genus Leptonychotes; species Leptonychotes weddellii. The sequence continues at coordinate 39,474,910 of NC_138376.1, read as the reverse complement.
CAATGCTCCTGCTTTCATCAGGCTTATGTTCCAGTGGAGAGAGATATATAAACAAATAAGAATATGCCAATAGTGATGGGAGGTACGAAGAAAATAGTATAGGGTTTTGGGTTAGAGTGGTAGATCGAAGGTTGTGCGTGTGTGCACGCAGGTGTAGATAAGGGAGTTGCTATTTGAAACAGAGTTACATTTCCAACGAGACCTGAATGAGGGGCAAGGGGTCACTGCTCGGAGCAGAGGGAGGAGGCTTCTAGGGACAGAGAGCAGCCAGAACAGAGGCTCTGAGACAGAGGCTTCAGCGTGTCTGAGGGTGGATGGAAAGGTGATCAGTGCTCCCGGTGTGTAATTAATGGGAACAGGAGTAGTTGCAGGTAGCCAGGAGTCAGCTCCTTCCCAGGCCAGGACAATTTGATAAGATGATGTTGGAGGATGCATGTTGGAGGATGATGTTCACTCTCTGAAAAGATGGTACATGCAGCCGTGGAATGAATGGATAGGGAGTGGGAGTCAGACTGGGAGCAGGCAGTGCAGTTAGGAAGCTAAAGCTAAGGGGGGCTTAGGGATGCACCACCCCACAGGTGGTCTGCTGACGTGTGCTGGCCCGCAAAGTCTTGCACTCGTCTATAGATAATGACATGAATCGGTCGCTTAGAAACATAGCAACTTGACAGTAATTTTATGTCTGTTGACTCTAATAAAGAAAATTTGGGGCTTTTATTTTGTATGTCTAATTGGTCAGATAATTTATATTTTTAAAATTATATAAATTGGTCCTCAATGGCCTGGAAATTTTAAAACAAACAAAAACAAACAAAACAAAATACCCTGTTTCTTGCCAAATATTTTTCAATTGAGGAGGTAAATTTGATGTGCTTAGGGCAGTAGCTTCTGTAGCTGACTTATCATCAGTATTATCTAGGACAGTAAACATTCATTTGCATGTTGGGGGGTATTTTGAGTGAATAGGTGTATGTGAGGCCCAGGCCTTTGTGTTTAAACACACATATACACAGATACACATTCATTCATACACACAACCTCCCCAAGTGATTCTGTTGTGTTAAGGTTTGAGAATCACTAACTATAGAGTAATACGCTTCCTTTGATGTAAACAGACAGGATGTTATGAAGACAATATTTTTCATTTAAAAAGTGAGCAGTCTCAATTTTTCATGAAAAATCCAGAATTTGCTCCCTGTGCCAAATACCATAGGCATAAATATACTTGCTTATACACACACTGGATATATTTCTGAAAGGGAATAGAACATGAACTAAAAAGATATAGGAGTCTTCACAATCTAAATTAAGTCTTCGAATAATAAGAATATATTAAACTTTTTTTAATGTAGATTATTTTTGCTAGTACTAAAGTGCCTTGAATGACTTCAAACTGTCACTTTAATAATGAAGCATTGGATAAAAATGAGTTCAATGCTAAGTTTATTTTTTAAATTCTACATTGAATCATTATATTAAAAACCTAAACTCATGATAAGCTTTTCCCACACTTTCCTTGACGTCATTCCCAGCAAAGTACTGTGGTCTGACCAGGACTTCTGACCAAATCCATCTTCGGGGCAGGTGAGAGTTTCCCATTCTTTGCCACAAAAGGGTAAGAAACATTTTTCAAGTGGTGTTCCTTCTTGGTCGCTTCTTGAGAAAGTTATAAACCGTTATGGAGACCTTAAAAGTGACTGACCTCAAATCAAAAATAAAAGATGAGGTTGATAAAAAAGAAAATAAAGCTGGCATTTTACTGTCAGCCCATGGAGTGATGAAGTGGTTTCCAACTGAATAATGGGAAAGCTCCAGCAACAGGGAGACATACGCTCAGCTGCTTGCAGACGGAGGGGCGAGCATTTTCTCAACTCTTTGTTGCTAGATCTCGAAATGCGTCTTTTCTTTAAGCTTTCTAGGCTTCTCTTTCTTCCCATTTGTCCTGGCAATGACAGCAAGATGGTATTATAAAATGGGAGAAGGGAGAGGGAGGGAGAAAATGAGGGGACAGAATGGAGAGAGGAAACGGTTTGTCTGCCAATATCTGTGCTTGCAGAGGTCTTTTTCTTCTAGCTAGAGGGGAAAATACCATTCTCTTTTCCCAAGCAATTATAGGCCCCAAAGATTGAAACTTGGTATATAGCTCTTTAATCTCAGCAGATATTTATGGTTAAACATTAGACTTTTAGGATTCCAGATGTCAGGGTATTAAAATATAAAAGCACAGTCTCAGAAAATATTAGAATCTTTGGGATGCGTGGCTGCAGGGATTTTTCTCCCAAGCAGAAGAGGGCAAAGCTTTCCATGATCCTTTGTGAGCCGAAAGAGCACCTTTCCTTCACCTGATTCTCTATCTCCCGCATGACTTGTCCCGTCTCTAGGCCATGAATGGCATAACCGTGTTGGATTGTGTTTTGAAATTGTCCAGAGTGTGAGTTGGAATGCTTTTTGTGTGTGATTTGTAAAGGATGATGTGAGAAGGCATATGAGCCATGGGAATAATTTCTGTTGCCTCTCCTCAATCTGGACACTTTATTCTTCCTGAGATTGCCTTAATCCTCAAATCTTCTGTTAACAGCTAATACTTGCGGAATATCCATCATGTTTCTGAGTTTGTGCTAAGACTTTCACATGAATTATTTCATGTAATCCCATCAACAGAATATATCCTATGAGGTAGATACTCTTATTCCCTACCTGTTATAGCTGTGGAAACTGATGTAGAGATATTAGGTAACTTGGCCAAGCCATAAACTAATTAATAGAAGATTCAGGACTGAACCCGTGTTTTTCACACTATGTGCGATGCTGTACGTGGTACCCTCTTGCTAAGGTTTTTTTCCTTTTTTCTCTACATTCTCCAATGTTAGCTCTCTTAGATCTATCAGCCTTTCTCACACAGAGTCCTGTCTACACAGAACAAAGCAAACTGAGACTGTGCAATTATTCCAGCAATTATCCACCCCAACTAGCAATAATAATAGTTACCATTTAGCATATTCCATGTGCCAGGCATTATGCTAAGTGGTTTATAAATACTCCCATTTATCCTTTCAACAACCTTAACATGTAGGGATTGTTATCCCTTTTCAGCATTCGAAGAAATAGGGGTTTAGAGAAGCTAACTAATTTTTCATGGTCCCGCAGCTAGACTGTGCAGAACCAAGATTTAAATCTATATTTGTCCGATTCCAAAATCTGGGCTTGGAACCACTTCTAGGTAATTATCATCATGTGGTCTAAATCATCTGGTGGGGAGCTGCACCGAGAGATATTTCTTAAAGAATTGACATTTTTCCATCTTACGTGGTAGCAAATCGATTTTTATATTTTAAAAAATAACTGTCAATTACTATAACGTTTTTGAAAGACGATGGTAATAATGACCACAAAACAGCCTCACTTACTTCCTCTTCTTCGTATGTATATAGCCATTTCCTGTGTACGAGGGAAACAGACTCTGGCATTTTGCCAGTGTTAACCCCTGGCAGTTGTGTGACAACAATAGAGCAGTATGAAGTAGAAACTTTGGTCATGAACTCAAAAATATTATGGTCGGGCACCTGGGTGGCTCAGTCAGTTAAGCGTCTGCCTTCCGCTCAGGTCGTGATCTCCCAGTTCTGGGATCGAGCCCCGCATCGGGCTCCCTGCTCAGCAAGGAATCTTCTCTCTCTCTCTCCCTCTGTCCCTCCCCACTGCTCATTCTCTTTTTTTCTCAAATAAATAAATAAAATCTTTAAAAACTTTATTATGGTAATTTTTCTGTAGCTTCCCCTTTCTCCCAATAAATTGAGGTAAGTTTTTTTTTCCCCCCCCAACTTAGATGTTTCTTGAGAGTCCAGTGAGAGCAAGGCACTCTGTACTGTTGGGGTATCCTATATAGGACACAGCGAGGTAGGTAAGAAGCCATCCTTTCCCTCGTGCATGGATGTGGGGGGCAGGGGCAGGCTACGAGATGGAGACAATGAGTTAATATAAAATTGGCACAAAATACCCTGGAGAGTCCACGTATACCTGGGGATCTAGACAAAGGCTCTAGAAAGGAAATGGAGTTTGCCATGAGCCTAGAGCATCAGGTAAAGCTTTGACAAGCATGTATGAAGGAAGCCAGGCAAAGAGGATGTTTCGAAGTGCAGACAATGCGTTGCAGTGTGGCCGCTCCCCTGTGGAATGCTCCTGGGTTTCCAGATGCACCTGGGGCTCTGGCTCTTTGTGCCCTTGCTCTGCCTATCACTGAATTCTACCATAGCACATCTGATGCTCTCCTGCCATCATCTTTCAAGCCTGTCATCTCACCAGACTGTGAATACCTTGATGACAGAGATCCTTGAATTTTTAGTATAATCCCTGGAACATAATATATGCTCAGTAAATATTTGCTGAATGAGGGAATAAATGAGTAAATGGGTGAATGAATGAGTAAAAAAGTCAAGAATTCCAGTTTAGGTTGCCAGTCAGCTGTTCCACAAAGTAAATCTTACAGATTTACTTAACATATACTTTGTATTAGCTTTCTCAAAGAATGTTCCCTATTCACTCATCTCAGGAGATGGTGCAAAATGTGGTCCATGGCTAAATTTTGAAAACTCTGACTATTCCCATTTTGGAAATTTATCATGTACATTAAGATATTAAGGGTTCTGATAAGTTCTGCAATTAAATTTAAAAATGCTATTTAAATTTGTGTTATCCAGTATTTCTCAAACTTCTTAACTAGTGAATACTTATTCATACTACACATTAGTGTCTGTTGGAATTAGTGTACTTCAGAATGCATTTTGGGAAATACTGGCTCATATTAATTCATTAGTTTGTAGGGATACATGCCAATTGGAAAGAACTAAGATTACAGGATGTTTAGTTTGGATGGTTCCTTGAAGGTTATTATGTTCCCCTTTTCATTCAGTGCATAAATGGTCTCTACCTTTAACTTTCTCAGGAAGTGGGAATTCACTCCCTTCCAGGGCTACCTAATATATTTTGAATAATTTTAATTGTTAGGATTCTTTCCATGATTTCCATCACCCATGACCTAGTTTGCCTTTTGGTGTGAGAGTACAGGTTTAATTCTTTCCATATTACAGCCTTTTACATATCCAAACTAGTAAAACAATGATCTTATAATAACCCAGTATGCGGGCGCCTGGGTGGCTCAGTTGGTTAAGCGACTGCCTTCGGCTCAGGTCATGATCCTGAAGTCCCGGGATCGAGTCCCGCATCGGGCTCCCTGCTCGGCAGGGAGTCTGCTTCTCCCTCTGACCCTCCTCCCTCTCGTGCTCTCTGTCTCTCATTCTCTCTCTCTCTCATAAAAAAATAAAATCCTTTAAAAAAAAAAATAACCCAGTATGCTTCTTTCAAGCAAAGAAATTCCAAATTCCTTCTGTTTGTCAACATATGACAGGTTGTTTTTAGGTCTTCATTTCTAAACTGGCTTATTTGTGATATTCTTCAACTTGTTGATGATTTTTCCAAAATGTAGAAGCTAGAACATTATCTATCCAGGCAGCATTGTCCTATAGAGATAATAATGCAAACCCCAAGTATAATTTAAGTTTTTCAGTGGACAGGTTAAAAAGAGTAAAAAGAAATGGAATTAAATGTAATAATATATGTTTTTAATCTGATATATTAAAAATATTATCATTTTGAGATTAATCAATTTAAAACTATTGAGATATTTTGCATTTATTTTTCATATTGTGTATTTGAAATTTTGTTTGTACTTCACAGTTATAGCATATCTCAATTCAGAAACTACATTTTCATCAGAAATATTTTATGTGTATCTAGATTTGAATTGAAAAAGTAGATTCACATGTACAAGTTGTTCCAAATATACCTAAGTATTTTCCAACAATTAATCATTTATGCACTTTAAATTATAAGTAATTAAATTATATTCAACTTAAAATTGAATTCTCAGTTGCTCTAGTCATATTTTGAGGGCTAAATAACTACCTGTAGCTATGGTTACCATATGGGTATCTTTCTTCCTTAGTTCTGGAAGTTCAAAGAAAGAGAACTGATTTTTTTTTTTTTTTGTAACCTGTGTAGTAGACTCTATTAATCTCTGTTAAATTTCATTTTTATAAGTCACTTTTATAGGTCGTTAGATGTAACTTAGATTTCTTTGGATTAGAAACTAAGCCCAAAATTAGAAACCATTCCACAGATCACCTAATTGGTTCTGGGCATATAACCCAGTCAGTAAAAGAAAGAAGCTTATCGGAATTATCTGCCATTAGTAGGAGCTACTGTTCAAATAACCAGTCCTCCAATAAAGCATCAAGGTTTTCTGAGACTGGGAATTTTACTACTCAAGTTAAAGACCCTTTATTGAAAAGTCTATTCACATTTCTATGCTTTATTGTATGAGAAGATGGATAATATCAATGTTCCACAAGAGGGACTATTTTTGAATATCTGTAACTAAATGAAATTACATGACTTTTTTTCTGTGATAATATACTGGCTCTCTCTTTTTTCTTAATTTTCTTTACTTTTCTTTCTTTTTTTGCCCCTGCCCCCATCCACTACTCCATCTCCCCAGATTATTTCCAGACTTCATTGAATAGTAAACTGTGTTCCTATTCTTCAAATTTTAATAATGAAAGAATTCTGCATTGCTGTGTTCTATCTTTCGGTACAATAGCATTTAATGATTTAGAAGGCAGAAGCTCAAACGCTAGCTTATTTTACACCTAAGACAGATGGATGTTGTTTGTTTTATTTGTTTGATTATTTTATATATTCTTATGTGTGTTTGTGTGTGCGTGCACACATGTGCATTTTAATGGAGGGAGATACTTGAACAGTCCCATCAGTAAATAAAATGCTTGTGCCTTACCAATAGGTACTCAACAAGTTCATGACTCAGACCTTCTCATTTCAATATTATGGACCTGGAAGATTCTTTGATCTGGTTCTCAGTTTTCTCTCCAGGTATTTGCACACTCACTAGATGTAAAAACTAATGCTATTTTGTGATGGTTTGAATGTAATTATTAAAAATATCCTGAAAATACATGTGTCGAGGGAACAAAATTTTAGAAGTCAGATATAGATCCAAATGTATTTGAGAAATTAGTTTATAAAAAAGATGACATTTTAAATCATGGGAAAATAGAAATTATTCAATTAATGTCATTGAGACATTTAAGTAGTCATTTAGGGAAAAAATGGAGAAATTCATACTTTTCTTTTTATAAAAATAAATTCCATATGGATTAAAGAGGAAAAAATTGAATATATAGAATTACTAGAAAATGTTGGTGAGATTATACTTTTCTAGTTATGGAGATATTTCTTAGCATAAATAAAAATCCAGGAAACATTAGATAAGTATTTGATAAATTTGACTAAGAATTAAAAAGTTCTGCAAAGAATATCAAAAACTAAAAACCTAGGAAAAATTTACAACTCATAGAGAAAAGAGCTAATTAGTTGATAATACCAAAAAATTCTTACTAATAGTTAAGAAGGAAAAGGAGCAAACCAATTTAAAAAATAGTCAAAGGATTCCAAAATGTATTTCACAGAGAAAGAAATACCAATGCCAGTAAACATACAAAAAGCTCAATTTCTCTCATAATCAAAGCACAAGTTAAGAGTTTTTACACTGGGACACCTGAGTGGCTCAGTTAGTTAAGCATCTGCCTTTGGTTCAGGTCATGGTCCCAGGGTCCTGGGATCGAGTCCCTCATCAGGGCTCCTTGCTCAGTGGGGAGCCTGCTTCTCCTTCTCCCTCTGCCACTCCCCCTGCTTGTGCTCTCTCTCTCTCTGTCAAATAAATAAATAAAATCTTAAAAAAAAAAAAAAAGAGCTTTTACACTGTATCCTACTGCCTGGATGGTGTCCATTTACTAGACGTGCAACTCTAAGCAAGTTTCTTATCCTCTCTGAGCCTCAGTTTCCCCAGTTAGGAGGTAGAGACATCAATATTATATACTTATGATTATTGTAAGGATTAAAAGAGAGAAGCTCAACAGAAGTGTCCACCACTACTCTTAAGACAGTGGTGACCACTGCTACTATAATTACTATTTATATTACTGCTTTAGCAATTGTCTTGGCAATGATTTAAAAAGTGTGATCATCTCTATGTTGGGGAATGTGCACAGAAACAGTTCTCAGACTTTTGGACTTCATTCTCAAATATCATTTGATGTAGACTCTTGGCATCTGGTAACCATCTAAAAGTTCTGACTCAGCAACTCCACTTTTAAGACATTATCCTAGCGATTTTTGTTAAATGAATAAACAAAACAGTAAAACACACAATGAGAAAGAAAACACTCCCTGCTTCTTAGCCCTCTGCTATCCTGATCTTCAGTACTACTGCTCAGAGGGAACAACTGGGAAGTTGCCATATTAAAAAATCATGTATATGTATTACTTATTATTTTAATAAGAATAATGATAGTAAAGCTCATTTATATAACAAATGGAATCCTCAAAAATGAGTTGGTTATTATGTAAAGCATGTCAAGAAAAGGGACACAGAAGAAAAGAAATTTTCGTAGACCTAGAAGCCAATCTTTTTATTATGGAATTAGGGATTCCCTATAGGACCCAATTCCAATTTGCTTAAGTCTCTCACAGGAGAAATATTAATAAAAATTGAATGTAAGTTCCTGAAAGTAAGTAATTGCCATGGAGAAAGGGAGTTGAAGCTGATTTTTTTTTTTTTTTTTATGTGGCTGTGGATAATAATCTCTTCCCTTTTGGGTGATGTTGGTAAGATGCAACTCTCCTTGAGCATTGCCCATGTGGAAACCAGACTATCCCTACATCTAGGCCATATTCGCTCTGTTTGAATGCTTTCCAGGCAAAGGAGCAGACCTTAGAGCTATAAAAGACACAATGCATATAAAATACTTAGCCCCAAGCCTGGCTTGGGATAAGCACCAAGTAAATACTAGTGACCACCATTTTGTTGCCACCATTTATCATGGCTCTGGCTGGGACGATGACTTGAACATTTCAGGCATCACGTCTTAATTATTTTTTTTTTTTTTTTAAGATTTTATTTATTTATTTGACAGAGAGAGACACAGCTAGAGAGGGAACACAAGCAGGGGGAGTGGGAGAGGGAGAAGCAGGCTTCCCGCAGAGCAGGGAGCCCGATGCGGGGCTCGATCCCAGGACCCTGGGATCATGACCTGAGCCGAAGGCAGACGCTTAACGACTGAGCCACCCAGGCACCCCACGTCTTAACAATTCTTATGTGCTACTTTTGTATTGCTGCCATAACAAATTACTACAAATTTAGTGGCTTGAAACAACACCCATGCATTGTTTCACAGTTCTGCAAGTCAGAAGTCTGTTAGACTTGGCTGATTCTCTGCTTTGAGTCTCTCAAAGACCAAATTAAGGCATTGGCAGGACTGCACTCCTTTCTGGAGTATCTAGAGAGGAATCCACTTCCAATCTCACTCATGTTCTTGGCCAGATTCAGTTCTATGGGACTGTAAGACTGAGGTCCCCATTTCCTTGCTTGCAGGCTTAGAGGTCACACTTAGCTTCTAAGGTTGCCCACATTCCCTGATTGTGGCCCCCTTAACCTTCAAAGCCAGCCCTGGTGGATTGTATTCCTCTCATGCTTTGAATCTCTCCTGTCTTTTCTTCTGCTGCATCTGATTCTAGACAGAGAAAGTTCTTTGCTTTTAAGAGGTTTATAGGATCAGATCCGGCCAACCCAGATAATTTCCCCACTTTGAGATCCATCACCTTAATCACTCTGGCAAAGTCCCTTTGGTATATTCACATGTTCAGAGTTGGGGCATGAACATCTTTGGGAGGTTATTATTCAGCCAACCATAGTTTTTTGTTAGTTTTAGTTGTAAAAGGTGAAAGAATCAGAGATAAATATTAAGTTGGAACACTGATGCTGTCTCTGAAAGCTTTCTTCTCTTACAGGGAAAAAGTAAGACCTTGTTTGTCTTGCTTCAGAGGTATTCTAGAAACATGGAGGATTCCATATCTCTTCTGCAGGGTGAACATCTAGTTTTGATGGAAAAATTACCAGTGAAACCTGATTCATTTGATGGGTTATGATTCATAACCTGACTTTTGTCTCATTTTTGTTATAAGTTGAAGCAAGAAAATGTTATTTTGGTGTGTATTTAAATATGTCTTTTATTACATGTATTTTAACTCAACTGTTTGCTCTACCCCACCTTTGATGTATTTATTTCCTATGCTAGCATTTGCCTCCTCCACCAATTGCCCTTGAGTGAAGGGAAGCAGAATTTAGGCATTAGAAACTCCTGGATGTCCGGTGCCTGATGATGCTCAGTGACACAAATGTGAACTTCTATAATAAAAGAAAGCAGCTCATTTTCCCTGGCTCTCTCAGACACATCTATGGCCCACCTAAATAGCTGAGTATGAGCTTGCAAAAGCTTCGATGAGGGAGCACTGCATTTTGCAGCAATTAATTTTGCAGAGAAAGCAGTCTGTTTAAAGATGCCTGCAGCACTCACTAAAATGGGGATTGTTTTTCAAGAGCTGCAGTGGGCTCAGGCTGGCTCGTCAACAAAACAACAATGCTAAAATATGGCCTCCTGGGTTTTGCAAAAAAGGGACTAGAGGGGCAATGAATTATGCTCACCTGCTAGAGCTGGGTGAAGACTATAATTGTTTAGCCCCCTAGCACTACCCTGCAAGGGTTAAAATGACAGAGATATTAGTTGGCAATGGCTAAAATTGTTGGTTTGAAGCTCTCGGCAATACGCACACTGTTATTTACCGGACTTGGTCGATTTACTTCTTAATGCAATAATGACCTGTGAAATGAAACGTGAGCTAGACAATTGTTCCTCATTGTTTCCAGTAAAACATTCTTTCATACCCCATTAAACCACCATTAATTCCATGTGAAAGAGAGTCACGCACAAGCACCCGGTGGTCTCTCTCTCTCTCTTTTTCGGACTTTCTTACCCCCATGTTCCTGCTTTATTTTTCTTCTTTTTCTTTGTATTTCCCCTCTTTCTCCCATTTCTCCGAATGGAAGAGGGGCATTATGGAGTACATGGTGGGAAATTCCTTTGCAGGATGCCCTGAGTGACATTTCTTCTAAAACAGGCAAGGTTTCAATTGCTGGGCCTCAACCTGGCTCTCCATTTGCCTTGGTTGGACATGAAAATAGCCACAGAAACAGAAGTGTTTAAAACAAGGAGCAATTGTTTAGGTTTGTTTAAAAGAAAGTCCAAATGCCTATTTGAGTGAGTAGGCATCAATCCTCCCATGCTGGTGGCTGAATAACCACTGTGTAGAAGCCAACCATGGGAACTGGTAAGGCCCCTTCACTGGCCTGGGGAGAGGTCCTTCCCTCAGGAGGAACACACAGCAGTGACAGGAAGCCCCTCTCTTTTCCAGGAGCCTGACTGTGGACCCCTTCCCCTTCCCTAAGGACCTACTCTAACTTCAGAGCTAAAAGCCCCAACCAAGAAGCACTGAGCCACATGGCTTGAGAGAGACATGGGGCTTGTCTTCATTTCCTTCACTGTGTGACTGGAGTGTTTTGCTCTCCATTTTGCCTCTTGCTGTTTGCATGGTCACTGCATCACTCTAACTTCTCCTCTGTGGTCACATTGCCTTTTCTTCTTCTGTGGTTAAATCTTCAGCTTCCCTACAAATGTGAGGACATTTGTGATTATGTTTAGAGTCCACCTGGATAATGCAAGATGCTCTCTCCACCTCAAGATCCTCAATCACATCTGCAAAGTCCCTTTTCCATAAAAGGCAACATTCACAGGTGCAATGATTAAGGAATGAACATCTTGGGACCATTGTTCAGACTAACATGCTTGGTGATTCCAAAATTCCAAGATTATATATATTGCAATTTGGAAAGTCCAGATTTGGCAATTTAGGGTATTTTCTTTCCCTTTCTCCTCTTGAAAAGGATGAAGGAGAGTGGGGAAAGAAAATATCCTGAATTGCCTATATCAATCTCTCTTTCTCCCTCTCTCACTTTCTCCCTCTCTCCCTCCCTCTCTCTCTCTCTCTCACACACACACAAATTCACAACAGATCCAAAATAACCATCAATTGTTTTTTAATATTCTTTGAACATTTTCACTTCCAGTTGTAGAGGTGGGTTTATCATACTATTTGAAATTCTCAACCATTGATTTTACCACCTCTCTCAAAATTGTTCCACCTGAACCTATATTGTTCTTGAATAGCCAGTCAGTTTGTAGGCATGAACTCTGGCACTGGTCTATATGATAGTATTCAGTCACTAGAAAGCCTAGTAAATTCTCCATATTCCCCTTTTAAGGAGGGAAATAACCAGCTGGGTCATCCCCTCACTCTTTCTAGTTTCCTATTAAAAGCATATCTGACATTTTGCTACTTGCAGCTGCTATCATGGATGTCCCCGGAGCAAAATGTCTCCTTTATAATCTTATAACCTATTAGACCAGTCTTATAGTCTTCAAGCCAGAATTTCTCCCTCTGTATTAGAATGTCTTTTAACAAAAAGTTAATTAAAAAATAAATCAGTAAAGTAATTAGTGAAGTAAATAAATGATTAGTGGCTCATTTAAAACAAACTTCATATTTTTTCCTAAAAAAAAAAAAAAAAAAGAAAAAAGAAAAACAATTGAGAGTAACCCTTTACTGTTCAGAGTATGCCTGTTACTGAAGCTATTCCATCTTTCCAAAAGTTTGCAGAGGGCTTACTTATCCTTCGAAGGGATGCCCTCTCCACTCCAGAACAAATGAAGTCTTTCTCCTCAGAAAACCTTGGAACTTACTAGTGGTGTTGTCATGATACCAGACTGGGGGAGTTCTTGGGCCCTGAGACCTCCACCACCAGCCCGTGCCAGGTTCTTGACTTTGTTGTGAGAAAGAATTCAAGGACGAGTTAGAGTCAAGTATAACGGAAGAAGCTTTATTGCAAAGTGAAAGTATACTCTCAAGATGTGAGAGCGGGTGAGCTCAAGGGAGAGCTTGCCCACTTCGGTTTGGGTTTCTATCTTTTATTGACAGTTGTTAACAAAAGGGTGGAATATTCATGGCTTGAGGTGGGGATTTCTGGGAAGCAAGGTTACCTGTTTTTTCTCTTGTATTTGGTCAGGGGTTTCCTGTCATGCATGGCACCATTAGGGAGGAGATTTTAGTATGTTGATGTAGTATAATGAAAGAATAATGTGAACTTTGGCTTGCTTTGTCAGCTATCTTGGGCCTGTCTGGTTTGATCCAGTGTCATTTTGTTTAGAATGCTTAATTATGTTAGCATGTAGTGGTGACTTCTTTCCCCCATTTGATTATAACCTCCTGGAGGACAGGACAGATTTATTATGCTAATTTTAGTTGTTTAACCAATATGTGTTGATTTTCTATTACAAAGTAATAATAGGGGTGCCTGGCTGGCTCAGTCAGTAGAGCCTAGGACTCTTGATCTTGGGGTTGAAAGTTCGAGCCCCATATTGGGTGTAGAGACTACTTAAAAATAAAAAAAACCTTAAAACAACACAAAACAAAGTGATAACAGATACTACTATTGTGTGAGCTTCCATTTACTGGGAAGCAGTGGTTGGGTGCCTAACACATGCCGGCCATTGTGTTAGGTGCCTTATGTATCATATCTTCACAATAACTTGCAAAATAAGCCTTGTTTTTATCATTCGGAATGAATGAAACTAAGGCTCTCAGAATTTAGGGACTTTGTTTAAGAGGATATGTCCAGTGGTAAAGCTGGGTTTATATCCAAATCTGTCTGAATTCAATGCCTAAATTTTTTTTTTCTTAATGCCCATGACTATTTCTGTATAGAGGCTGTCTGGAGAGTTACATGTGAGATTCATCTTTGACCCTCAAGGAGACACTTTAGTATAATAATCCAAGCATCTGACTATAATATGAAGCAGTATAAGATAAGCACCTGCAAATACCTGAAGAGTACTCTGAACAGACTGGATGGTTGGGATTTTGACAGAGGAAGAAAGAATTTCCCACACTGGGGCATGAATAAAGGACACAGATAACACAGGGTGTAGGTATTTTCATAGACTGAAGTATGGGAAACATTGAAATGAAAGGGAGAGCAGAGCCATATTTTTAGAGAACCTTGAATGCTGGACTCAAGTACTTCTATTTAGTTCAGTAGCTGCACAGAGGCAATGGTGGGGGGGGCAGATACTTTGAAAATTTCAGAATAGAGGAGGAGCCTATAGGAAGCTGTAGTTTACAAAGATTACTCAGGCTGTAGGAAGCAGGGTGAAGATTGAGTAGGAGCAGGGACCAAATGGGAAGACTTGTTAGGGCACTGTTTCAATTGTATAGATTTAGAGGAAATGCATTGAAGATCTGAAAGAGATTGATGGCAATGAGAATGGAGAGGATGTATAGGTCAAAGAAATGCAAAAGAGAGGAAGTAGAAAGGGCTTTCCTACTCCTGACTGCTGGGAACTGACAAGAGGAAGTCAACATGGCATATTTTGGGGGAATGGAGGTTCCAAGAGCAAATATGGGGAAGTAAGATAAAGAGGATCATTGCCTAAGCTTTGCCTTTAGTGAGTTTGGGTTGCCCACTGTATGGGATAGGAACTATTCACATATGCAGCTGGTGGCTGGAATCTCTAGGATTAGAGACTGTGAGATAAATTGCAGCTAGAGATAAAGTTGAAATTTATCTGGAATTAGGCGGTTCGTGAAACATTAGGGGAAAAAAAGATGCCAATGAAGTGAGAAAACAAATAAACTGAAGCCAGAGTGTTGATGAATGCATGGCATTGAGGAGAGCCTTTGTTTGAAAGTGTGCAAGCAGATGAGTGATACATGATATTTTATGGCTTGTTACAGAGACAAGGAGGCACAAAGGTAGGACTACCCACCATGGAAGCGCAAGCTCTCACTATATGCTTACTTACTGGCTTCTGGGATACTTACAGGACAAAGATGGGGTGGAGTGTCTGTCATCCAGCGGGTGGAGAAGCTGGGCTGGTCTTGTGCACTGATGGAGGAAGTAGGTGCAGATATAATGTGATGTAGGGGATTGGTTCACCCAGGGTCTTGCCAGCCCCTAAGTACTTCCCCTACCCATCCTGCCTTCTTCTTTGTAGCCTGGAGCTGCTATCATTTTTTTTTTTAAGATTTTATTTATTCATTTGAGAGAGAGAGAGAAAGCATGAGTAGAGGGGAGAAGCAGAGGGAGGGGAAGAAGCAGGCTCCCGCTGAGCAGAGAGCCCAACATGGGGCTCGATCTCAGGACCCAGAGATCAGGACCTGAGCTGAAGGCAGATGCTTAACAAACTGAGCCACCCAGGTGCCCCCTGAAACTGTTATCTTTGCTGCCAGAGGTTTTCCTTCAGAAAGTCAGTGTTAAGATGTACACATTCATTCATTCATTCATTCATTCATTCATTCCTTTATTCAGCAGATATTTATTGGCAGCTACTATATACCAGGTATTGTGATAGAGCTAGGTGTACAAAATGACATAATTCCTGCCCTCATTTTATTAGAGAATGTAAACAATCAGAGGCAAATATATACATAAAAACAAATGCATATATAATTATATACATGATAAACGCCATAGTAGGAGTGTCATAAGTACACCATACTGTAGAATGGTAAAAATAGATGGTGGGGAGTCAATGAAAGCTGCTCTTGGAAGTGATATTTAAACTAAGACCGAAATTGAGTAGGCATTCACCAGTTTATGTGTGGAAGGGAAAGCCTTCTAGGCAGAGAGAAGTCCCAAGGCGGGAGGAGCAGAACATTGGAGGGAGGAAGTAAGGCCAGAGGGACTGAATAATGGTGGGGACACAAATACATGGGTAGCCTATGATGAGGTTGGACAATGGATGAGAGCCAGATCCTGAGGAGCCTTGTGGGACATTTTAAGAACATGAGATTTTAGGGACACCTGGGTGGCTTAGTCAGTTAAGCGTCTGCCTTTGGCTCAGGTCAATAATTGCCCAGGACCCTGGGATCAAGCCCCACATCTGGCTCCCTGCTCAGCGGGGAGCCTGCTTCTCCCTCTGCCTGCCACTCCCCCTGCTTGTGCTCTCTCTCTTTCTCTCTCTCTGACAAATAAATAAATAAAATCCTTCGATGGACCATCATAGCTTAGCCTAGCCTGCCTTCAACGTGCTCGAAACACATCAGCTTATATTTGCTCAAAATATGCTCAAAACACATCAGCAAAATAATCTAACGTAAAGCCTGTTTTATAAAACAGTGTTGAATATCTCAGATAATTTATTGAATACTGTACTGAAAGTGAAACCCAGAGGGGTTGTATGGGTACGGAGTGGCTGTAAGTGTACGAGCTGTTTATCTCGTGTTCATGTGACTGACTGGGGAGCTGTGCTCACTGCTGTTGCCCAGCATCACAAGAAAGGATCATACTACATATCGCTAGACCAAAATTCAGTGATTTCTCCTGAGTGCATATTGCTTTCCCACCATCATAAGGTCAAAAAAACATTAAGTTGAACCCTTGTAAGTCAGGAACCATCTGTATTTGAAGACTTTGTATTAGTTGTCATAACTGGAGGGGTGCAACTGGCATCTGGTGAGTAGAGACCAGAGAGACTACTATACATCCGACAATGGACAGTACAGCTCCCCATGACAGAATTATCCAGCCCAAAATGTCAGTAGGGCTGAGGAGGGTGTGGAATTTTGCTGTAAGTTATTTCCTTTTTTACCTGTAAGAAAAATAATTGCCTAAAATATAATCTGACTCCTAATTTGACACATTCTGTATTATACTGCATTACCTGTCCCAGAAGTTTTAGTATCTGGCTGACATTGAAGTTAAATCTGTATTCATATATGTAGTTAAAATTGGCTATTTCTTCTGCATTTCTATGAACTAGCCATGTCAACATATTAAGACCTGGTCATTCTAGCCAGGTATACATTGAATCAAATAAAACAATGAAATGTCCAAACAGCATAAGCCCAAAAATAGTGTAACCCTCGTGCTATATTATAAGTACTTAAATGAATAATTTCCCATAACATAAATAAGAAATCAATTCAAACACATGAATATTGCATTTGTATTTCCCTTTGTCTTGATGTGGTACACTTGCATGCATCATCACATTGAACCGCGTTATCAACTTGAAATGTTGCTGCCAGGCTTTTTTATTTGATTGTATCTCCATTTATACTTGTTCCATTTTATGTGAAAGAGGCTGGAAATATCATAAATCACTTTCATTGAGACTATATTTATCTATAGATCAGATGATAGATAATAAATGTTATTTAATGGATCCAACATAGCATAATCTCTCCGTGCTCCAACTTCAAATCCCACCAGTAATACCCTTATTGCTTAAACTTCAAGTAGATCATCTGCAAAGAAGTTTTTAATATATTTATGTATCCTTTAGAGATTTTAACCTCCTAACCAATAGTGACTAGACCCACATTTCTAGGCTGTGAACATTAATGACAATATTTCGTGATTCTGTTCCATGAAGACAACTGTTACCGCATTCCGCCCCCACCCCAGAGAAAGTAGGAGTCAGAGAATAACAACTGTGCTTACAGTTACTAGAATCCAGAAGAATGGCCCTCATCATTGGGCAGATGCAGTGAGGTGTAGACACAATGGAGGAACATAGCTACTGAAAAAGAGTGCGGTATGTGTGTAGGCCAAGCAGACAGTGGTCCGCCTCGCATGATCTGAAGGACCCCACAAAGTGGTTCCTCTCCTTCCTCCAACTTCAACTCAGCCCACCTGTCTTCAGGCACTGCGTTCCCATAGAAAAGATTGATCATTAAGTGTAATGAAGAATTTCTTGTCTTAATCAGGCCACTATTAAAATGTTAATGCTCTGAGATGTAGCAGAAATTTTTAACCAGTAGCAAAAAACTACTTAGCTCATTTAGCCTAAGGTTTCTACTCTGCAATTCCTTGCTGAAGTATTGTGACCTTTGGAAATGAGACACATGTGGCAGCAAGTAACTATCTTCTCGACCTGAACTTGGCCTACCACAATGGCTTTATTTCTTAACAGACCCAGTACCCTTGAGCCCAGGCTACCTTCTCTAACTCTGCCTCGTGCGTTCATGCCTGTGTCCCTTGCATTCTGTTCTCAAAATTCCCTTCCCTGCCCTGCCTCTGGTGATTGCTGACTCAAAATATCAATCAGGGTGAGGGAGTGAATCACTACTCTGAGAACCTTAAGCTACATGTAAATATTTGGCTTGGGCCTCTGAGGAGGATATTGCAATCCCTGACACAATGGAAGAAAGAGGCAGAAGGATCTGAGCCTTGAGGCCTGCCAAGAATTGGACCAAGGATTCAATGCTTTCAGCCCCTCTCTCTGTTCTTGCTGCTTGTCTCTGCTCCTTGTGACTCTTGGCTTCATTCCCCTCCGCTGCCGAAGAACCTTTTCCATCTAGTTCAGCTTAGTAATCCCAGCTGAAAAGGAATTTTGTTTTCTCCCAATATCTGTATATCAGGCCTAGGGAAAGACTGATAATTCCTGTTTGGCCTTTAGGCCTCTTTTAGGACCAATCACTGGGCCCAAAGGAATGGGGGAATATGATTGGACAGAGCTTGGTTATGGATCCACTCTTAGCCAGAGGTCAGGATTCACAACCTGGAGAATGGGGAGGGGCAAAGACATATAGGCTCCCAAACAGGAGCTATACAGTATACTGCATCCCGAGACCCATCTGAAGAGGTACTTTGTGAAGCTTTTCCTGACCCTGCGGTGGGAATGGGAACCCTTCCCTTGTGCCTCTGTCTATCAATAAATCCGAACCATTCATTGTATTAGATTTATGTATTTACCTATATTTACACTCCAAACTTGCCAAAGTTAATGCTTTTCGAATGTTTTAGATAAATGCTGCATCTCCCATTAGCTCTTCCTTCTAGATTCAGGGATGTTTTAGTGACTGGTATGAAGGGTATGGTCAAGCTAAATGACAAGAAAGTCATTTCAATTCCATGCCACATTTTATCAGCCCACTTTATCAGCCCTATTCAGAGAACATTCTAGGTTTTAGCCTTCTGTTGGCCTTGTTATAGAAAAGTACTTCAAACAACGTGAGTATTGTGTTTCAACAGTTTAAGGCCAACAGGCCTATAAAAATAATCTGTGTTCCAGCAAATGGGCCTTTACTTTCATTTCCTAGCACTAAAAGTTGATTTTGAAGCATTTTATTGTTCAGTGGTATTAAAAAAAAAAAAAAGCATAATGAGCACCCATGTACCCACCATCCATCTTTAGAAGTAAAACATTACAAACTTACAAAGATAGTTGAATCCCCTTTAGGCCCCTACGTGATTTCAATTGAATTCCCTTCCCTGCCCCTCCCAGAGATAACTATCTTGAATTTGGTATTTCTTATTCCTATGTATTTCTTTATACTTTATCTTCTTTATTAAGTTCGGTAACAAAAGAATGAATAAACAAGCTTCTACCCCACATGGGAATATACCAGTAGCAGTGATATTTCTCACTCTGTTATTGGCTGTGTTTAAATGTCTTTCCATATTAGGTCATCCTCCCAAGGAATTGGCATCAACTCTATTAGTGTTGTTGAGTAAATGACATGAAGCTGCAAGGAGGCAAAGCAGGAATGTGCTCAAGGAAAAAACCCAGATCCCAATCTTGCTGAGGGAGATAGAATACCTCTAGTGTGTGTCTTTCATGTTCCTTATCAGACCAGGTGTTTCTAACATCCTGCTAATAGAATAGCATTTAATTTTAATTCTAAGCATACCAGGTATCTGGAAGGTCATCCATGATGGATAAGTCAAAATTGTGGAAGTCTCTGAAAATGATTCAATTCTGAATTCCTGCTTTCCTTGTATATAGTAAGAATTGGTTTTTAGAATTGTCTGGCCCTCTAGGAACAAGCATAATGAAGTGGAAGAAGCTTGGGTATGTGGCTCTCTCAGCTACTGGCTCTGTGACTTTGGGCAGGTCATTTATGTTCCCTTAGTCTAGGTACAATGATACCTGTTCTGCCTACTTTTCACAGTTGCTTTTAGAAAAAAAAAAAAAGATTAATTCATGTGGCTCATAAACTGTAAAAACACCATAAATATATAGGATAATACCTTTGGTGGACACTGTTCTGTGTCTCATCATGGGGGCAGAAATGATGGACATGTTTATTCTGCCTGAATAAATATTTTTTAGACTTGAGGCTCAATCATGAGAACTCTAATTAATTATTTCCATTTTATCTAAGATTTTAGCATTGTGAAAAATAGTCTTGTATTCAGTTGCTTTGACATATCCCTAGTCCAGAATCCATATGTCAAAATCTATCTACTTACTGATTATATATTAAAAAAAAAAAAGTGGTAAATGTGAATTTTCCCTTATGCTGTAGCTTCGGGAGAGGCTCCAAGGTCTGGGAACACAGCAGCAACAACAAAAAATAATGACAAAAACCTCACCTTCTAAAGTGAGGTGCTGCAGTTCCAGCTCTGTCCATGGAATTTTCTGCAACAATGGAAATTTTCAGTATCTTTGTTGTCCAATATGGTAGCCACCAGCCACATCTGAGTATTGAGCACTTGAAATGTGGCTCATGAGATTGAGGGACTGAATTATATTTTATTTTATTGTGATCAGTTATAATGTAAATATACAGAACCACAAGTGGTGGGTGGCTACTGTGTTGGGCAGTGCAGACTAAGACAATTGATGTTGATCTTGCAGAGGAAGTGGCTAAAACCTAGTGCAGCCTCTGCCTACCTAACCTTTAGATACCTCTAGGGTATATAAGAGAAGATGAGCATTCATTGGGAGGTAGAAAAAACTGTTCTGAGGAGCACGTTGCAGACCCACCCAAGAGGTGGTGAGGTGACCTCAAGTGAGAGGTAGACACCAGAAAACAGCAGGGGTTACCAAAGAAGTCTTAAACAGTCAACAAGAACAGGCAACTGCAAATCTTTAGTATAAATCTCTGTGGAACCCTCAGGAGGACCTAACTCAAAAAAGACTGTTTTAGAAATCTGCACTACTCAGACGATATCAATGCTAGATTTTAAATGTTTTGGTAGAGGAAGACCTCTTCTTTCCTATGTTGCTCTTCCCTTTCTTAACCCCAGGCTCCAGGCTCAGCCCTGGAGGACCAGTGGCTTCCTAGTGAGTGGAGGAAGAAGAATCAAGGGAGGGAAATGGTGCAAAGCCAACCACACTTTTTTCCATCACAAATTTCTCAGCCTGAGGCAGACCCAAATTGAGGGAAGGAAGACGTTTTCAAAAGAATTTGAGATTGTATTGGATTGGACTGGAATTTTCATATGTGAAAGCAATCAGAAAAGCTATGTCATCTACCTAGGGTTTCATTCAGGATCTGAGAAAAATCATTTGACAGCATGAGTTTAAATGAGAATTGGTTAGAAACACTAAATTTTCTCTCTTGCACCTGCTGAGTCTAGTTCATTCGATAAACTGATTACAATACTAAGGATAATTGTACATTATTAATGATACATTAATAGTGATGGTAATGAATAGCTAACATTTATCAAGTGTTTATAACCTGCTAGGTACTCTTCTGAGCACTTTATCTGTTTTAACCCCTCAGCTGGAGATACTTATGGAACTGATTCCTCCCTATCTGAGGTAGTTCAGAAAACTGAACCATTAGATTTTTGGAGTCTCACTGGAAGACAAAAATTACACCTACTGGACAATCATTACCACCTAATATTTAGTAAGCACACTTATCAAGCATTTCATATACATTATTTCATTTACTACTTTAACAGTGCTATGAAATAATTACTCATTTCATTCATTTTATGGATGAGTAAGTTGAGGTTTAGAGGAGTGAATTAAATTTACCTAATGGCAAGTGTAGGCTAAGAATCTAGGGCTGTTGGGCCTCAGTGTCTTGCTTTTTGTTCATCTTCTACATTGGAGGGAAGGACCAATGCTCACCTGTTTTCTCTTCTTGAAAACAAGTACATTAACTATGAAGAACAAGAAAATGTCTTGCTCGAGCAAAAATTTAAACTTTAAATTGGTAAATTTGCACACTGCAAAAACACCTTGGGTACTAGTTAATAATTAAATTAGTTTCTTCTCTTGCCCCAAACTCTTAACATTAGTATGGAGAAAAGTGAATACAGAAAATGGCTCAACTTGACAGTCGATCTGTATTACTGCAAATATAAGAAAAACAAAAACAAGCGGCAACTCTTCATTTTTGACTGCCTTGAACACTCCTGATCCCTCTTCTAAATCTTCTTCCTCTCCACTTGATTTCATTGTTGTTCTTAAAATGAATCCCAAAACCCAAGAGAGGGATAAGACTCTTACCAAGAAGAAAAGGAAGAAGCTATGCTGTTATGGTTCAGTGTATTTTGAACTCTTGAAATTTGGGGCCTATTTATACTTCAAAACAAACAGAGATCATGTTAACAATAGCAGATGTTGTAAGGGAAGGATAGGCAGATCTATGTGGGGTCAAAAGCAATAGGCTCTTCCTGTGGAGGAAGTCAGATGGGCAGCTGCAGTTTGGCTAGAAAAGCCTGGTTATTGTATTACAGTCCAGGCTGAGAGCACAGTGCAGTGCCCATCTCTGTTGGTTGGATGCTCCTGCAAATTTGCTACTCCTCACACAATTTTCTGCTTGTCCCAGGCATTACCTCCAAAACTGAGTAGGTGGCTCAAATGCAAGGAAAACATCTAACCATTTTGAAGGAGCTAGGAGATGCCTCATATTTGCAAATATGATTGGAAGCATTTATCTTTCCTTCCCCCCCACATCTTCTAAATATTAGCATTTAATAAAATACACATTTCTTTCATTTATTTTGAACTCCCTCCAAAGCCAGCAAATACCAGAACCTCAAATGTTATGATAGGATAGGTTCTTTATTGGTTTGTTTTCTTTTCATTCTTTCTGTTTTTACTGTGTGATTCTTTTTCATTATAAATCCTTATGTTTCCAACTCAAGGAGCCTGACTAATCAGAACGGCTTCCAGCAGAGGTAGACAAATATTCTCAATGCTGTCCTGAGACCCTCAGATGCAGATAGCTCTGCTATTCACAGGAAATGAAGAAGTCAGGTCCATCAGAGACAGGGGATTTCCTCTTCAGATAAAGTATGTTAGCTGTTGCATATTACTGATATAAAACTCAGGAGTAGAGACAAGATGGTTTCAGATGGTGGGGGAAATGGTCCCTTCTTATTCTGGATGCCTCTGAAAGCAAAGCCTGAGACCAATGTTATTTATTTGGAAGGTGATTCCAGGGAAAAAATGTGGGGGACAGCAGTAGTGAAATGAAGGAGGGAAAGCAACTCAAGATGCCTACAGGAGATACTTGATCTTGTAAGGCCTTCTGAGAACTTATGAAATGTATCTCAATACTAACCATGGACAAAGAGAGAAGACACAAGACACAGGTTCATGTCTCTGATTGGTCAAAGGTAGCTCCAATGCACACACTCTCTGGTTGCACATGTATGATTGTGAGGTGGTTCATCATGGAGTAGCATCAGAGAGATCCGGACGCAGAAGGCAAGTAGATCTCTCTTTAGATTTCTCCTGCATAGAACTGAGAGCTGTGTCAGTAGCTGGAGAGAGTTGACACCATGGAGATTTGAAGTGGCATACAGAGTTATCCAACATAAGCCTCCTCAAAAAATGGTAATTATAGGATTGTGGTTCAGAGTTAACTCAGAAAGATCTGAGTTAAAGCCCCATCTGGATTATTTCCCAGCTATGTATCTGGAGCAGGTCATTTGCTCTTAGCGCCAGTTTTATCATTTTTTAATTAATGGCATATATCTGGTTGTTGTGATGAGTAAGTAAATCACATAAGCTTAGTGCCTAGTACATTGTACATACTAAATAAATTCTATCATTGATATTTAGTGGTATTAATATTAAACATGTATTTGATGAGTTTGGTCTGCAGCTCAGATCAGTGGTGGCAAAACACCAGAGAAGTGAAAAGGAAATTTTGAAGAGATGTAGGATTTCATACCTTTCATTAGATAGCTATGATTCCTGTACACATGAAATTCAGTAAAGACTGCTATTCTTTAAGATGACTCTCAGGCATGAAGATCCCAAAGTTATTCCAAATCATTTAAAAAACGATTACAATATAAAAAGATATTTTGTTATTAGGTATGTTTAATTTTATTTAAATTTATGGGAAAAAATTTAAACAAGCCTGTCACTGATCCCAAAGGAGGCTTATAAGCTACAGGAACATTTGCTTCCTTTGTCCTCCATAAAATAATCGTGTTGAACTTGACCATTCTTTTTTTTTTATTATTATGTTATGTTAATCACCATACATTACATCATTAGTTTTTGATGTAGTGTTCCATGATTCATTGTTTGTGTATAATACCCAGTGCTCCATGCAGAACGTGCCCTCTTTAATACCCATCACCAGGCTAA
>NC_138376.1:39441536-39450433 GCF_054177405.1 Leptonychotes weddellii | reverse complement strand
CTCCCACCACTACAGCAACCCTCAGTTTGTTTCCCGAGAGTAAGAATTCCTCATATCAGTGAGGTCATATGATACATGTCTTTCTCTGATTGACTTATTTCATTCAGCATAACACCCTCCAGTTCCATCCACGTCATTGCAAATGGCAAGATCTCATTCCTTTCGATGGCTGCATAATATTCCATTGTATATATATACCACATCTTCTTTATCCAGTCATCTGTCGATGGACATCTTGGCTCTTTCCACAGTTTGGCTATTGTGGACATTGCTGCTATAAACATTGGGGTGCACGTACCCCTTTGGATCACTACATTTGTATCTTTGTGGTAAATACCCAGTAGTGCAATTGTTGGGTCATAGGGTAGCTCTATTTTCAACTTTTTGAGGAGAACTTGACCATTCTTAAAGTTAACTTCAATTCTTAAATTTTGTATGCCAAAATAACTTATTTTATCATTCCTAAATATTGATTAGCCAGAATATCTAATTTCCCAGTCATGCCCCCCCAACCCAAAGTGACTTACCTGTATATGGCATGGACAAAAAAAGACCTTCTTGTAAATATAGTCATTAAATATAAGTATACTGACTGCTCCAAATTCAAGATGGATTGATTACCCAGTGTTTGTTATTTACAATATGGGATGTGTTTTCACACAATGATTATGTTGGGAAAAAAATAGTCAAATCTCTGGGTCAGTGAACAAATGCCTATTTTAATCATGATGTTCTACAAGCTCAGTATTTTACTAATATTTTTCTGGATTCTGAACACTGTGTGTTACAAGGATTCTTTTCCCCATAGGAAGAGTTCTGCCGTTTGATACAAAGGCCACTGTGGTTTTGCTCCAGTGGTCTTAGGGAGCCTCTCTTTCCCAGGGAGTAGGACCTATGACATTTTTCCAAGTATCCTAACTTCCTCCAAAGTGAGACACTTTTGAGTGGGAAAGGGGGAACTACTAATAATTTTGCTGGGATGACAAGTATAAATCATCATTGTCCTGAGAGCACAAGGTTGTATGGTTGTCCTAGTCATATGCCCCTGAAAGTGCTTCCATAGCCTATTTGTAGATACAGTAATATGGACACTGTCACTTATTTTCATTCTTCATTGTGGTTATTCACCAGTGTTTCCTGGGACTCTACCATGTAGGACATCTGGGGATATAGTGTGATAAACAACATGGTACCTGACTTTGCAGAGCTTGGAGGCTAGTGTGAGATGGAGACATTAAATAATTGCAGTAATGCATGAGTGTGATAACAGAGGAAGTCCAGGGTGTCAAGGGAGCACCCAGTAGGGGGCCCTCAGCTAATGATCTAAGGCAGGGCTTAGCAAATTTTTCCATAAAGGGTCTAGTAAATATGCTAGGTTTTCACTATTTTAAGATTGAAGGGCCATATATGGTCTCTCTCCTCCTCTGTATCTTCCTTTTCCTCCTCTTTTTCTTCTTTTAAAATCCTTTAGAAGTTTTAAAACCATTCTTAGCTTGAGGCCAGTAACCAAACAAGCCGTGAGCAAATTTGGCCCACTGACCGTAGTTTGTCAATGCCTTATCTAGGAGATCAGGAAAGCTTTTTGGAGCAAGCGGCAGGCAAGCTGAGGTTTGAAATATGAATGAATGAGCTAGCCAGATAAAGCATTGTAGGAAGAAGGATATGAGATGGAGGGATAACATGTGTAAAGTGCAGAGACCAGAGACTGTATTGTATCTTTAAAGAATCAAAAGAAAACCAACCTGGCTGAGAATGGCTCAAGATGACACTGAGATGTGAGAGATCTGTTCCTAGAATGTTTTATAATCCATGTTAAGGATTTTAGGGTAGATCCTAATGGTCTAGACAGATTCACAAAGGCTTTTACATGAAGGGGTATCATGATCGGATCTGCATGGGGGCAAGAGAGGTAGCAAGGAGTCTAGTATGGTGGCAAAAGCCCAAAGGAGAGATAATGAGGCAGCATAGACTGGGATGGTGACATGACAAATATATGGGTTCAGTGCAATTTATGAGGTGAAATTGGTTGGATTTGTTGATTGATTGAGTGTAGAGGATGAGGAAGAGAAAGGAGGCAAGGATGACTTCCAGGTTCTTCCTTAAACAACTAGTTTTCTTCCTTAAACATCTAGGTGGCTGGTGGTGACATTGGCTGAAAACAAATCCTAGAGAAGGAGCAGGTTTGGAAAATAACAATGTAGTTTTAGACATGCTAAATATGAGGTATGTGCTAGATATCCAAATGGTGATACCCAGTAAGGAGTTAGATGTACAGCTCTGTTGTTCACATGAGAGGTCAGAGATTTGAAGATCATCATATAGATGGGAACCAAGACCACAGACTGAATGACATTGCATATATAGAATAAGAAGAGCCTCCCAATGTTGAAGGAATGTCTAGGCAAGGAAGATCTCACAAAGTATACAAGAAGAAATAGACATGTAGGAGGAATGTCAGGATATTGTAGAGAACTAAATTCAAGGAATTAAAGCATTTCAAAATGGGTGGGATGGTGCTAGTATCAAATGCTGCAACTAGGGAAAACAAAGTAAGACTGGAGAAGAAATTATTGGATCTAGTAACACAGACTTCATTGGTGATCTTGACACAAGCAGTTTCAGAGAAGTGGCAGGGCTGGAAGTCAGATAGCAGTGGGTCGAGGAGTGAGTGAGAGTACATGGAGATGGTGAAAGTAAAACCTTTTATCAAGAAGCTTAACAAGTTGAAAGGTTGGAGGAAAAAGAAGGAAACAGGATGGTAGCTAGAGCTGGATGTGGGCATGGGGACAGGGTTTCCTAAAGTAGGGGAGGTCTTGAACATGTTTTAATGTGCATGAGAAAAAGTCGATAGACATAAAGTAAGGGTATAGGAGCAAGGTTATTCGAGAAACCAGGAGGATGTAGGATTCAGAGCACAGGTGGAAGAATGAAGACTGCCAGTGGGGCCAACCAAGGCAGCTCCTGAGCCTGTGGTCTGCTCACTAAGACATTCGTCCTGGCATAGGGCTGAATCATACTGGAGTTCCTTGCTCTTATTTTTAGAATGTCACCCTTTGGGCTAGAGGTGGCCTTATACAGGAATAGGAGCATCTCAAATGAGGCAATAGAAAGCAGAAAGGAGGCATGAAGATGCTTGTCAATTTTTTTTCAGACAGAATTGACAGTTCAATATTCTTCCTTATTGTGACTCCCAATCTTTTTAATTGGGAGACTGCCCCCACTTTCAATGTCAAAAAACTTATGAGACTGTCACAGTAGTAATCATTTCTTAATTATGTATTGATATTGGAAAAATACATGTTGACATAAAGCTACTAATATTCAGCAAGTCTTTTAAATGAACATGTTTTAGTAATCACCATACAGCTATGTAAATTTTTAGAAAGTTGGTAATCTACAAGTCAAATACTACTTTTCCAGTCTACACAATGCTTGGTTAGCATATGAATCCTCAGATTCTTTGCAATAATTTTGATAACAATAATCCAACTTATAGTAACTTAGCCCTAGCTCAGACCCACAAGCCAGGGTCCTGGGCTCAACTGTTGCTTTTGGGAAAGGCAATCTCACATATAAAAGCTAATAGTACTTCCTTGACTTTCAAAGAATGGAAGTGAGATTTATTTTTATTTCAGAGGAGAATCAGATTCATTTTCCTAGGCATTTCATACAAGAGTTTGGCCAGGGATAGGACCATAGAGAAAGGCATGAATGGACAGGTGATAAAAAGGGACTGACGGGGAGTGTCATGATTGAATAGCTAGAAAGTGGTTTCTGGTGTTTAAATGAGTCTTCTTCCACCTATTCTACTTGTTCCTTTTCCTCTACATGCTCCTCCTCTTCTTCCTTTTTCTCCCTCTTTTACCAGTAATGCTACATATTTTCTACCAATATAGGCCAATCCTGGAGTGAGATGGGAATTATAGATGGTTTATGAAGTTGTCCTTCATAGGGATGAGAAAGGACAGTCAGTTGCAAGTAGAAAGGAAGGTCCTTCTTGGGGCTGCAGTGCCTCTTATATAGGTTAAAGTGTTTTTTTCCGGTTGCTCATGTGCATATATAGGGACATTGGGCATACATAAATTGTGAATGACCTTCCTTCGATGTATGAGAAAACAAAACAAGGACCTAGGATCCACTGATTGAGAACTTGGTATGGGGATAGCAGACACAACAGACACAAATGTAAGTGAGTTGTTTCAGTTGTTGAAGAAATATCAAGAGAGAAATGTGTAGAGGAGGAAAAATTCTACCTATCTTAGTTTCACTGGCTGGGGGTCCAGCAAATTAGACCAACATAAGACAAATTAACAATAGAAAAACAAACAGAAGTCTACTAGCATGTACATCACACATATACATGGAGGACTCAGTGATGAGTAACTCAGAAGAGTGGTTAGAACTTGAGCTTATATAGCATGTTAGCAAAGAACACTAATTGTGTGGAAAAGTAGCAAGACAAAATAAAGAGACTTTGAGCTTCGGGGTGGCAAATTGTGAGAAGGTAAATTTGTGGAAAAATTAATGATAGGCAAGCGTTACATAGTAAAGTTTATTATGTAGATTCCTCTGGTATCATCTCTGGGCTGGTAGGGGTCTAGAGTCTCAGATGATTAATTTCAGTCCTTCCTGGTAGGGAGAGGAGAGGAGGCACCCTTACAGATTTATCTCCTATCTTTAGGCAAAGAGGGGGAATGTAGAGAGCTTTTCTTGTTTCTGTTACTTCTCAATTGTCTTCAGCTCAAAATAATCAATATGCAAAGTGGTATTTTGGGGGGAGGCATATGCTGCTACTTTTTGAAAGTCACCTAGTAACCACCGTCAGACTTAGATTTCCCCACATCCTTCCTTTATTTCTGTGATCATAATGAGGGAAAATTGCAATTGATTCCTATAGGTTTGACCCTGGGGCATTTAATATTTTTAGCACCATCTGTATCTCCTAAGAGACTTCATTTTGATCCAAATTAGTATTAAGTTTATTAAGTTGAATTTTTAGCCTTCGAGATTGATAATCTATGTATGATGCCTCTCTGTATGTAGGGCGTGGAGGATAATTTCAGCTCAACAGCATCTGTGATTAATATGTGTTCTCTGCCCACTACAGAACACATGTAATTTTCTGGCATTACTAGTGACTGAATTTGGGGCCAACCCAGACAAAACTGTGAGGTAGGCAAAGATTTTCTTTGGCATTTGCCTTCTTACTTCCTCTTTCTACTTTAAGCATCTATCCTGGCCTCATTTCCAGTTGTTACTTAGGTATTTGCACTTTAATAGAAAATTGCTACAGGGAAAAAGCCTTCAAGGCCCAACTCGATCATTCTTTCCCCATGGATTTTTAGATGGAAATGGGGCCCTGCAGGCGAGGCATTTTCTAGAGAAGGGCAGCCAGGAGTTTATGCTCTGGGCAGTGCAGGCCTGTCACATGGGGTTCTGAGCACTAGCTCTGAGACAGGGTCTCTTCTTGTCTTCAAACTATTCTTGAGGCCCCTTGACCCTGCATCCCCCTGTGGCAACTGCCATATTTTTCTTCATCTCCTCATAGTTGAACATCTTCAGAGAGAAGTCTGCCCTCATTGACTCTTTCCTTCTCACTCCATCTTTGCCCATTCATTGTTGTTTCTTCCCCCAGTACTTCATGGAAATTGCACCGGCGAACATCAGCAATTGTACATTGACCAGATGTTTTCTTCCTATCCATACGATCTCTGCTTGAATTTGACTCTGAGTCTGCTCCCTGATTCTTAAAATCCCATCTTCCTTTGGTTTCTTGGCAAGGCGATGTGTTCCCCTGGTTCTGCAACCTCAGTTCTGGAGGAACTAGTGGACCCAGGGTTGGGGGTGGGGATGCGAAAACATAATATCCAGCAGCATTCCCCATTTCTTGATATGGACACTTGAATTTTCTCAATTCTTACATCAAGTACTCTGCAAACAAATATTCAAGCCCCCTTCTGATGTGATTGCTGGTCTGGATCCTGTCAAAATGGAAATTTTGGAGCTACCACTGCCCAGGTATGGCCTCCTCCTTATATTCTCCATCTCATCAGTCTTCTTCAATCCATTTCTCCAATGGCAGTGATCACTAAAGTTTTGCCAATAACCACCTTCTTTTCCTCCCATCCTGACCAGATCAATGCTCTGGCTTTTGACTCCAGGGTCCCAAATTTCTACTTCTATTCTAGGCTCCCTTCCCTTCCAGATCTGAATCTCCAACCACCTATCAGGTTATCTCCATTCTACCTACTTCAGAATGCCTTCTCTTCCCCCCTCCCCCCATATCCAGTCTCCCAAATTAGTAGTCATTCTTGGTCACCTTGCCCTCTGATTGGCTTTCTTCATACAGTCCCAAAGGCATTGCTAAATCTATTTCCTTAATAGCTGTTCAATTCATACTCTTCCATTTTCTCACTACTGCCTTGGTATGAGCCTTTATCTGAGCAAGAGTAGTAAGTACTGTTCTCCCTTTTACTACTTTAAGCCTCTATAATTCTAGCGTTTGCACAAGGAAGAAGTGCTTTTTTTAAAATGCAAATCTGATCTGTAAACATTGGTATAAACCTGCTAACTGGCTTCCCTTTATTTTACGGAATAAAATCTTTGTTCATTAATGTAACATCTGATGTGCTTTGTGATCTAACCACCTTCATTCACAAGACTCTGGCTTCCTCTTCAGGCCCCATATCCCTTCACAGTACAACCTTTGGACAGTATGTTCTTCTGGATCATTCTCGTAGTTTCATGACTGTGTCTTATCTACCGATCTAGAAAATAGACTCTATGCTAAAAGGGATTGTGGAGTGAACTCCCTTTCTGTAGGTGTGGATTGACTGAAGCCCATGTCAGGGAAGGATAAGGAAGGGCAGACCATGTATCATTTCTCATCTGGTTACTACTGCCTCTCATCAGGATTGGTCCAACTAGCCTGACTCTGAGGTACAAATAACTTCAGAGATGTCCTGGGCACCCTCCAAATTAGGACTATCAGAGCAGAGATGTGAATAGCCTCCATTCCTCAGAAACAGCAGTGCATCTTAAATTCTAGACCCTTCTCTTTATGTTTATTGCCAGATAAGCTTTCCAGGATTTAAGACAAAGGTGGACCTTTTGGGGTAGTACAGGGATATGCTAAAGTTGTCATCTGATTGATATCTGAAGAGGAAAAGGTTATGAGATTCTTCAAAACTTCATCACCCAGGCATGTTGTCACATGTTAGGGTAGTAGTTCACCACAGGCCTCCCCAGGAGAGAGGAGACAGTAGACTTTGGTTTCCTTCTGAATTTATAAAATAAGTGTGTGGCTTTGGCTTTGAATTCTCTATTCTTTATTGAGGTTTTAGAAGATAAAATATGCAGCCATTACCTTGCTAATTACATTATCTGAGATATGTAAATCTGATACAAGTTTTTAATCTCATCAAGAAAAAATTGTGGAAATTTGTGTTCTTTCTTATTATATAAGTATACATATAATATTCTCAATTTTGCGTCTGTCTGAAAAGCCTAAAATACTTACAGGAAACCTTCACAGTACAGTTTTCTGACCTCTGTTCTATAAAATACTTTATAAGTTTAAGGAACAATTTGTAAAAATTTCCCTCATGTAACCTTCTAACGCTAGCATGGACATTGAAATCTTGAATTCTGCTTCTCATCTGCATTTCTGTCTGACCCTTCTTTTGTACCCTATCTGACTTGGCGTGGGGCTGAGTGCATAATGGGTACTTAGTAAAAAGCAGTTAATTGATTTATTTCTCTAGCTGCTCAGTTTTAGGAAAACACTTTGCCTTATCCCATTAGAATTTTAATTAATGGAATCCTAAAAATGCAATATAAACACAGATACTTATAATGAGGATTAGTGTAAATGACCGGGCTGGACTATGAGGGATATGCTGAGGGATATGCTCAGAAATAAACAATGGAATCTTCAGACAGACTTAATTTTCTGCCAAACATTAGAAGTTTGTGAAATCTCTGAAGGACTAGAGGTGATAACTCACACAGCCTAAGAGATTCCTCTGAATTAACACATCAGGCCAAATGGGTGTGTTTTTGCTTAATTCTAATTTAATCATTTTAAATGCAACATTACCAGTGATATCAACCATGCAAATATTTTTTAAAGATCTCAAAATCAGGTAACTACATAGGAAAAGAATTGCATCGGATAAAATAAAACCCAGAGTTAATGCCTTGGTCAGTTAAGGTTAGCATTTTAGTGAAACTTCTCTTTTTCCCTTTTGGTTCCACGGAAGTACTTGCTAATTTTCACTCATTAAAAGAGTGCATTTTCCACTGCCTGGGTAAGGCGGATTGTATTGTAAATCCTGCCTAAATTTAGTTTGAATAAACCAGTCAAGAATTTAACCTCTGTTTGGCAAACTAATTGGCTGGGGTTTAAAAACCATCAGTTATGTAATAAAACTGTATGCAATCAATTAGGGTGAACTGATTATGTTCAGGCGACTTCATTTCTGAAGACTCTTGTTAGCGAGAGAGCTCTTTTGAGTTCCTTGCCTAACCCTTAGGAAGCAAGTCAGCCTTCTGTATAAGCATGAGGTTTTCAATTCCCCGCCAATTTCACAGGGCTTTCAGGTAATGGACTGCATTTTACCGAAGGGAGCAATGTTAACTGCATGCGAAAGAATGGTTCTGGCATATTATCCTTTCCTTGGTGAATCACAAATGAGCTATTAATGTCTGGTTCCCTCTCTGGATGGCCCAGCAGAGGGGCTGGGTACAGGAAATTAGGAGTCTGAGGTGGGGGCAAATGCAGTCCCTCATGGGCTGGCTGTCGTCTGACACCAGGAAGCTGCAGATCTGATCCAGAGCCAGCAATCCAGAGGACTTAGAGAATAAGAACCCTGGTGTGATCCTTTTTTTTTTTTTTT
>NC_138376.1:39366020-39441036 GCF_054177405.1 Leptonychotes weddellii | reverse complement strand
GATTAAGAATTCCTGGTGTGATCCTTAATAATGAGTCGGACACTGAGAATTTGGACAAGAGAGAGAATGTTCAAAGAAAGAAGGTGGAGGGGGGAAGGAGATGGGGTCTGGTGACACTTTTCAGCAGAGGGGAGAATTAAGTTTTAGCTATTGGTGACAGTAAAATGTTCTCTCCAGGGGCACCTGGGTGGCTCAGTTGGTTGGGTGTCCAACTCTTAATTTTGGCTCAGGTCTTGATCTTAGCATTGTGGGATCGAGCCCCACATCGGGCTCCGCACTCAGCACAGAGTCTCCTTGTCCCTCTCCCTTCCCCCACTCTCTCTCTCCCTCGCTCTCTAAAGTAAATTAATAAATAAAATCTTTTTTAAAAAATGTGCTCTCCATTTATCAAAAGAGATTTGATATTTCAAACTACCATTCATAGTTTTCTTTCTGTTTGCATTCTAGACCTGCTTTTTCCAGAATCTTGCAATTGAAGGGTTTTGTTCGGTTATCACAATTTGGATTATATTTTAGTTTCTAATATGCACTAATTTCTCAGAAACACTAGATAATTTCATTGTTTGAATTGAAGCACAGCTTCCTATGAGTGAGTACCTGATACTTGTCAAACCAAGACCAAGTTCTCTTAAAACATCTTCAGCTAGTATTTCCTATGTAGATCTTTAGGTTGATTACTCATGCAGTTAGTTATTATTATATATATATTTAGATAGATATATGTGCCTCATGAGGACAGAAGCCAAGTCTGTCCTATCTATAACTACTCCTAGGATAATATCTCTTACCAAATATTTGTTGAACTAATGAATGCTGCTCTGGTCCTTATAGCAGCCCCAATAGCATGGAGGCCATTTTCGTAGTTACCATAGACACAAAAAGAATGAAACAAGTTCAGGGGAATTACAGCTCTCCTGACAAATTATATAGTACAATTTTAGAAGATCTTATAGTTTGAATGCAACATTGCATTATGGTTTCCAGTGTTCGATATCAAAGTACTTCTACAAAACACTTTATGGGAAAATAATGCTATTTCCTAATTGGAGAGCTAGTTTCTTTATATTAAGCATGTACTACCTTATAACAGTTGATAAAGATATTTTTTAATAAAGCCATTCTAGCATTCTTAGATTGAAACTGTCAGCCTAGAGTACCAAGAGCTGGTGAGGATGTGGAGCAAATGGAACTCTCATGCACTGTTGGTAGGAGCAAAATTACAGAGATACTCTGGAAAACAGTTTGGCAGTTTTTTTTTTATAAAATTATACATTTACTTAACATATTCCCCAGCAATTCTACTTCTGGTCACTTACCCTAGAGAAATGAAAATTTATGTCCTCACTAAATTCGATAGACAAATGTTCAGAACAGCTTTATTTGTGGTGGTCAAAAGCTGGAAACAACCCAGTGTCCTTTAACAGTGGTATGGATAAACAAGCCATGGAATATTCATACAATGGAATACTACTCAGAAGTAAAAAGGAAAAACTATTGATATATATTGATATTAATACACATTAAGATAGATAATTCTCAAAGACCTGTGGGAGTCAGAAAAGCTAGTATGAAAAGGCTACATATTGTATGATTTCAACTATGTGATATTCTGGAAAAGAGAAAACTATAAAGCCAATGAAAAGGTCAGTCAGTGGTTGCCAGAGGTATGGGCATGGTAAGAATACTACTACAAAGTTGTATCACAGGGCATTTGGGGGCATGAAGGAATTGTTTTGGATCTTAATTGTGGATACATTATTGAACTCCATGTAAATGAGCACCAAAAGAAAAAAAGCCACCATATGATAATTTAAAAAATAAAATGAGAAAATCTCTCAGCCCATAAGATTTAGGTAATTGTTCAACCAACTGAGACTTCCTTGCAGTCAGGTGGTAACTTCTCAGGAACAACACAACTAGAGACCGTGGGTTTTGAAAGCCATGTGATGGTTTTCTGAGAGGTGGAAAGGTAAAAAGTCAGTTATAGTATAATTTTTTTATTTTTTATTTTTTTAAAGATTTTATTTGTTTATTTGGGAGAGAGAGAGTGAGAGAGAGAGATCACGAGGAGGGGGGAGGTGTAGAGGAAGAAGCAGACTCCCCGTTGATCAGGGAGCCTGATGTGGGAATGGATCCCAGGACCCTGGGATCATGACCTGAGCCAAAGGCAGACGCTTAACTGACTGAGCCACCCAGGTGCCCTATAGTATAATTTTTTAAATTATTATTTTTTTTAATTAAACTCTGTGCCCAACGTGGGGCTTGAACTCACAACCTTCAGATAGAGAGTCACATGCTCTACCAACTGAGCCATCCAGGTGCCCCTAGAATAATTTTTTCAAGAAGACATAAAATACTATTGTCAAAAAGGAAACTCTACTATAATTATTCAAAATTTGAAGCAGAGTTGTGGAATCTTGTTTGAACCCATCACTTTGTTGCCCAAT
Organism: Leptonychotes weddellii; assembly: GCF_054177405.1. NCBI lineage: Eukaryota > Metazoa > Chordata > Mammalia > Carnivora > Phocidae > Leptonychotes > Leptonychotes weddellii. The sequence goes on along the minus strand of NC_138376.1, from coordinate 39,438,589 downwards.
TATGTAGATTTCCCCCTCTGGTGTTCATTCTGGCATTAATTAATATAACAGAATTTGAAAGAAAGATTAGAAATGTGTTAGGTTAGACATAGCCTTGCTTTAAGGGACATGCATATTGATATGCCAGGAAAACTTGGGCAATTTTCTCACTGCTGAGATTTTCTTTTTTTTCCATTCAGTCTGGAGTCCAATGGAAACCACGTATTTATTAAATGATTGATGTTTGTGCTCCTTAAGAACCATGGGAATTACCATCCTAGATCACATCATTAGTCTGCCTAGTCTAACATCTTGCTTCTGGCTTAGGTAATTGTCTGATGTTTTTGAGGGACATTTAAATCTTCCTTATCAAGCATGGACCATTGTTTCAAACAGTGTTGATTCTCATTGCTGAGATGTAGGTGAGAAAGCTGGGCTAAAGAGAAACAGTATAATACAACTAAGTGCTTTTATATTTTTTAAAAGCTAACTTTATTTTGACCATTTGATGATACTGCTGAGATCCCAAGTAACAGGAATGTTGTGATACACTTGATGTAATTCTCAAGCATTTGATTTTCCATTCTACTGTGAGGCTGCAAAAACTACTAGATGCAAATTCTATCTCATCTAATGGGTTTTATACGTTCAAAGTCCCATATTTTATAAGAGGAAAAGCAAATAAGCCGCTCTATATTTGTAATATGACTGTTCAATGATTTATGTGCTATGGTCTCAGAACGAGTTATTCCCAAACTCTTCCCAGGAGTTATCCGATGCAGTCCAATATGTCAAAAGTACCAAGGATGAGTAGCCCCACTCTATAAAATGAAGAAAATGTGTTTCTAGCATTGAGCACATTGCCCTGAACATGGGAGGTACAGAGTATGCATTGAGGTGATTTTCACAAGGGACTTCTCAAATGAGACTCAGGGCATAGAGGAGGGAGAGTATTTATTATTGTAATCAAGCAAATTGCAAAGCAGTGTTAATCTAACGCAAACTTGTTGATATGCCTTACAATTATTTTGCAGCATGTTTGATTAGGCACACATGGAACGCAGCTCATTAAGAGGATTATTACCAGTATCATATTTTAACCTGTGCCAGTAAAAGCATTGTTTTCCTCTCCTCTCTCTTATAGTTAGTTTGCAAGGATCAGTCATCAGTTCTTCCTCATCTCTTCCTATCAAGGGCACACAGTCTCTAGGGTTCCGCATCCTACCAGCTGGGGTTCCCCAGCTCCCAGGACAGTTCTCCAGAACTTCAGTTTTCGGTTTTGCCTCTAATATTCTAGTTTGCTAATCCTCTGTGTAGCCGTTTTATCTTTAAACTTGAAGGATTTTGGAGCAGAAAATCCTGTTGATTTCTCTCTCTCTCTCTCTCCCCCCTCTCTCTGAATTCTGGATCTTGAAAATAAACTCTTTATAATGAGATAGTCAATAGTAGGGTATTTTGACCAGAAAATGATTTTATATAAATAATCAGATGTCCAGGGGAGAGTGTAGGGGAGAGAATGGGGTATCTCAGTCCTTGGTTTGGGACTAAAGAAAACCACTTTCAGGACATTTGGGCAGACTTTTGCTTAGTCAAGGGGCTTTCATGAATCTTGCTATACTGCTCCTGAGAGTTAGCCTTCTAAAATTTTAAGCCCCATTCCCTCCTTTCCCAGAGATCAATAATAAATCTATGGGCTATAGACCAGCAACCATACTTTGCTACCTTGGTGTCTGTCCATTACTGCCAAATTCTTAAAGCAGAACTGTCTTCAGATCGGCCTTCAGAATGCTAAGGGTTTGCAGACTAGGGAAGACCCCTTTCTAAAAATCATAGCACTGCTTGAAACTTGGTGCTTATAATTCCTTTACTTGAAGATAGACTTTTAAATCACTAGAGAGTTTAAAAGTTCAAACTTGTAAATGGAAACTGGGAATGCTAGCTTATTAAAACAGGTTTTCATCAAAATTCAAATAAGGATAGCAGATTCTTTCTTCTTCTCTAGGAATAGAGGATATTTTTGGGAACCCAAAAGTGGGAGAGGTTGTTTTTCCAAGAACCAAAAGGCCATCAAAGGCAAATTTTTCTTATTTCACAATTTCACTTTGGGCTTGTGCCATTTTCCTTCTACACTTCACATCCAGATGTACAGCAGATATAAGATAGTAAGGCAGGAAAGAGAAGGAATTAAGATTCCTATTCTAGAGTTCACTGTTACATAGTAGAATCTTATATACATTACGGTCTCTACAAAACCTAGGAATTCATAGTTAATGTACTTCCCAGAGATCTCCACATCTATCCATAGTGTTATTATTTTAAACCAATGATATTAAATAGCCATCAGTTATCAATTTCACAGCCTAGGGAAAAAATGTTCTTGAATATCAATTTCTGAGACTCAGGTAAATGCATTGGTTTAAGCTGAAGAACTATAGAAATGAACCTTAAAAATAAGTGGAATAGGTAAAAGTTATTTCTTGATCACCAACAATATAATAGATTATAAACTTCAAGATTTCATTTTATATCCTTTTTTTTGGCAAGTTGGTCTTTATGTTTCAGAAATAACAGTATTAAATGCTATAGAGAAAGGTTAGAGGGTTGAGATTGAAGTTGCATTAAAAAGAGGAGTTAAAAGCTTTAATTTATACTTGAGAATAACAAGATATGAAGGGATTTTGCAAAAATCCTTTGTTCATTAGATAATGTTTATTTAACAAGAAATGAGTGTTTTCAATGAGATTAAACTGAGGATTTTATTGGAAAGACTTTAAGAAGTAAGGTTTCTGTTCTTTAAACCCTGCTGATTTAAAGAAATATCACTAAATACTTTTAAGTCCATTTTTATTCAGTTCTGTCTACTTGCCATTGGTTATATAGACTTAGAGCCTTAAATCATATTCTTTTATTCTTCATTTTCTGTTTTAAAATTTTGGCAAGATTGTTTTCTTTGTGCTTGTTGTTATTTGAAGGCCCCTGCAGAATTCCAATTCTTGTGTAGTCAGTGCTATTGGATGAAGCCATGATGTCATTGTCAGTGGGGATGCTGTTAGCTAGGAAATCTCTTGAGTCAACAATGTGGTTGTGCAGCTGTATCGAGTCTTCTGTGGGTCTAAAGTGATGTGACCATAACTCCTGTTTGCCCAGGACAACCCAAGTCCATACTTGCTGTCCCAGCATCATTGTAATACAGCCACTCTCAAAGTGTCTTGGTTTAAACAATCAGTTATGTGGTCACTCCAAACTTAGAAGGCTATATGGAGAGAGCAGTAATAGTTCAAGGAGTTCTTATTTTTTACGATAGAGGTAGTGTGTAGCTTGTAAAAAAATCAGTAAAATTAGAATATCCAGGATGAAATAGAATGTGGTAGGATTCTGGGGGGACTGAGAAAGAAAACATTTGCAGACATTGTTATAAACTAATAAGCCAAAACAGGGAGGAGGGGAAAGAAAAAGTAAGTATTGTAACAGCAGGGCTATTAATTATTGGGACAAAGCCAGGTGGGGTGGGGGTGCTAGAGAGGGAAGGGATGCATAGGAACCAGCACTCAGTGCTGCTTCCAGAAACACAGCAAAGTGCTTAAATAGCAATAGAGTATAGCATAGAGGTCAAGGACATGTGCTTTGAAATAGAGTGCCTAGTATTCACTTTCCTTAAGCTACTGAAAAATGGAAAAGATGCTTAAGCCATATATGCCTCATTTCCCTCATCTGTAAAATGGGAGTAAGAGTAGTACCTCTTCCATAGAGTCGTCATGAAGATTAAATGAGTTAATGCTTAGAAAGCACTTAAAGCGGGCGCCTGGGTGGCTCAGTTGGTTAAGCGACTGCCTTCGGCTCAGGTCATGATCCTGGAGTCCCGGGATCGAGTCTGCTTCTCCCTCTGACCCTCCTCCCTCTCATGCTCTCTGTCTCTCACTCTCTCTCTCTCAAATAAATAAATAAAATCTTAAAAAAAAAAAAAAAAAAAGAAAGCACTTAAAGCAGTGTTTATCATATTGTAAGCATTTAACCCCCGTAGTCTGCTATTATTGTTGTTGTTGTTATTGTTTTTGGTGAGCAAAGGAGGTAATGGCTATACCACTGTCATCCAATACCTTAAACAAAACTGCCCATATGTCTCCTGGAGGCAGTATCACACACGGAACAGCCCTGCACCCGCATGGGCTCCGTGGGATCCCTGTCTCTTCCACTTACTTGTTGGGCAAATTTCTGAACTTCACTTTAGTTTGTCTCTACATCTTTAGATGGAGATAAAAGTAGCATAGACTTTTAGGTTAGACTTGCTGCAGTCCTTGTAAAACCACTCCACACAAGTCTCAGGGACATGCTCGGTCTTCAGTGTTAGAAGCCCTTCTATTGGAACCTCGCCTAATAAATTTGCATATATGATGAGGAATAAGTAAGCTATTGACTTTCTGGGTCTCTTAAATCTAATCATTTCTTAAGTAAGTAGGTATGAGCACGTAGTTCCTCTTGAAGTATGGAGGGGGCCACAGGAACGTGGGTATGTTGGAGGTGTGGGTGAAATGCCTTGAAAGAGAGGGTAGCTGACACTGCAGTTTTGTCATTCAGGAGAGATCGTGAGTTTAGGGTCCATTAACACATGAATTGACTTGCTCTTTCTCCCTCTCAGGCTCTCTGTCTTTCTCTATTATCTGTCTCTCTCTCATCCTCTCTGCCTCTCTCTGATGATATTCTCTGTCTCTATTGTCTGTCTGTCTCTCTTTCTCTTTCTCCATCTTTCTTGTGTGTGTGAGTTTGTTCCAGGGGCATATTTGTTAGGAGAAGGTGGCAAAGAACTGAATCCTGAAGAACACCTTCCCTTAAAGGGTTGGATGAAGGAGGGCCGCCCAATAAAACAATAGCAGTAGAGGAGGAACAGAGGTAAGAGAAACAGGAGATAATGATGTCCTAGAAATTAAGGCAAGAGAGCATCTCAGGAACAGCAATAACAAAGGCTGTAATTATGTCAAATATGATCAAATCAGAAAAAAAGGCAACTGGACCTTAGAACTGGACCTGAAGCTTAGGCTTCTAGTAACATCACTGGTAGTAGTATTGGTAGAGTCTTCAGTAGAAGGACACCTGTCTAAAAGATGAGAAAAACAAAATAATAAGTAACATAAGTCAAAATAAAAAGAAGACCTATCTTTTCAAGGAATTTGAGAGTAAAGGGAAAGAAAGAAAGGTGGTGTTTATAATATGGTAAACTTAACATGCGTTACAAGAAGTTTGAAGATCCAAGAAACAGACAGCGATCGATGAGGCTAATTTGTGGTGTTCAAGTAGGAGGAGACAGGGATGAGGTCACCCGTGTAGAGGTTAGCTTGGGAAATAGGAAAGATCCATTTCTGTGAGTCAGATGAGGAGGAGAGAAGAAAGAGTGAATATTTGAAAACGTTGGGGGTAAAAGTGGAGGGATTAATTTCCTGTGTCCCCAAATGTATTTGTAAAGTGCATGACTTGGTCATGCAGGGAGAAAGATAGGGAACACTAAAGCCTTAAACAGAAAGACACTTCCACTAGAGGTGAATGGAAGATGGGCTGATTAATATGGGAGGCTTGATTGAGGTTGGAGATAAAGTATTTGTGATAGCACCAAATGACACAGTTCACAGTCATACATTGTTTTATTCTTTTTAATTATATGATTTTATATAGAGTTCTTGAACTTCACAGGAGCAAAAGTGATGGAAGTGGATGCATAACTATGTCAAAGTCAAGGATTTTATATGTGGGCATGGGTAGAGAATGAGTGATGAAAGAATGAGAGGTCAGAGAATGCTGATGAGAAGACGGTCCAAGGCAGTGATGGAAGAAGTAGCCATTAGGTGAGTAATGGAAGGAAGTCAGGAGAGGGCTGATGGACCAAGACTGAAGTTGCAGTGAGGTAAGGGAATAGATACAGCAGGAACATAAATACATTTTTTAAATTAAAAAGCAGAAGGTTTCATTGGAGAGGTGAGTTTTCTTTTTTAAGATGGTAGAGATGGAGAAATGAAAGGGCCATGGTCCAGCCATTAGAGTGGGGACTAGTGGGATGGTTTCTAGGTGATAAAATCATTTTCATGCTGAATGTTGAAAGGGATCTCAATGATAACTTATTTAGTCTATAACTTTTTAAGTCTATTTAGATGGTAAGTTTGAAGTTCTGAGAGCTAAGGCAACTTGTTTAAGAACAGTGGATTTGGGGGGCACCTGGGTGGCTCAGTCGGTTAAGTTTCCAACTCTTGATTTTGGCTCAGGTCATGATCTCAGGGTCATGAGATCAAGCCTCATGTTGGGCTCTGTGCTTAGCCTGGAGTCTGCTTGGATTCTTTCTCTTCCTCTCCCTCTGCCTATCTCCTCAATCATGCATGCTCCCTCCCTCTCTTTCTCTCAAATAAATAAATAAAACCTTAAACAAAAAAAGAAAGAACAGCAGATTTTGGCAAAAGTGCTAGTAGAACCCAATTCCCCTTGTTTCCATGTGGGGCTGTGTTTAATAAACCACACGGTTATATACTTGAAACACTGTAAAGGAGGACACATTATTACAAAATGACTCTTGATTGTACTTAGAAATTAACAAACCAATATGCACATTTTCTGTACACTTCATCAAATAAGTCCATGGTGTCAAATCCTGGAAGCGTACCGTGACCAATGACTTGTATATCAGAGAGAAAATGTAATCCCGGTGACATGTGACATGTGACATAAAAAGGTCACATTGCCTAGCACCAACCCTTGCTTAAGTCTAGCTAATTAGTGGTGCTTTTTGGTTAATTCAAGTGGATGGGCCTCAAGGCAATACTATTTATAGAATTCAGTCTGATAGTTTAGTTACCCTCTATGTTCTAATTAAAAATATTTTGGGTATTAATCCACATGGTTTGAAACTATAAAAATAATTTCAGGGTCACTTTGGAGATGACAGAATCAAGCCTTGGCTGATTTTTTCACTCTTAAGTTCACCCACTATTTGGGTGACTTTGGCTGACTATTGGGTAAAACATTAGTTTTATAGCCAACACAAAGACCATCATGTTGTGGCAAGAATATTGGACTAAGATGTCAGGAGAAGAATATTTCTGATCAATTTACTCTATCTTTAGGCAAATACTAAACTATCTGAAACTCAGCTTTTTCATCAGGCAAAGGGAAATACTGTGTCCTGTATCCATCTTTTGAGGTTGTCGTGAAGGGCAGATTATGGCAGGTAAAATGGTGGCAAAGTACATGAAATGGCAACTAAAATATGGCTTCAGATGCTGACTCTGTCACGGAGTAGATAGGTGTCTATGGTTATTTAACCTCTCTGAGCATCAGTCTCTTCATCTATAAAACATGTAATGCATACAATATATCTGTTACAAAAAAGGACCTATATTTGCATGTATTAGCAGGAGTTATGATTATTTGAATATTAAAAGGGACAATGCAAATGTAAAGCTTTCTCCTCTTTTTACCTTCCAATTCTCATCGAAATCTTGCTGCAATTCAGACAATCTGATGAAATCATACACCTAACTTAGTGACCTTCTTGCCTCATGTTTAATTCATTCCTCTCTATGGAGGAAGTACTGGGAATACTATCATTTACGTCTGCCTTGCTTCTGTTTGTCCCTCTCCTTCCCATTCACTTTTTGTAATGAGATAGCTATGTCTTCATTTGTGGTATTAGGATTTCAGGAAGCTAAGAGCATTAACTTTTCTGAAAACGAAGGGAAAATGGAGTATCTGAGAAAATGTAAGTTCATATCTGACATCTTAGAGACATATGGTGACCTTGATACACAGTCCTTCTTGGAAAGCATTTTTAGGAAGATTTCCTTACAGATTTTAAATATACACCTTGGGGCACCTGGGTGGCTCAGTCAGTTAAGCATCCAACTCTTGATTTTGGCTCAGGTCATGATCTCGGGGTCATGAGATTGAGCCCTATGTTGGGCTCACATGCTGGGCATGGAGCCTGCTTAAGATTCTCTCTCTCTTTCTCTTTCCCTCTGCCCCTTCCTTCCCCACTCATGCTCTCTCTCTCTCAAATAAATAAATAAAATCTTTAAAAAATGAGAAAGAAAGAAAAAGAAAGAAAGAAAGAAAGAAAGAAAGAAAAAGAAAGAAAGAAAGAAAGAAAAAAAAGAAAGCAAGCAAGCAAGCTTAACAGGTATCAGATGTGGATTGGTGGATGGAATTTGGATAGAATTCTGGATAATGGACTATGGATAGAATTTGGATATGTGAACACAGAGAGCTTACATAATACATAAGAGGTGTTTGTGTAATAGATGTGGTGGTGTTTGTCCTGACAATAAGTTCTGTTGAGACTCCACTGAATGTTCCACCCCTCACCCCGGTGGACTGCTAATTTATCATAGCACTTTTCTACTGAGTCCTTACATGGCTTCATAATCCTTTCTAAGACAGTACTTTGGCAGCCACTGCCACAGACAGGTCCCAGCCCTAGAAGTAAAACCTTTCTGCCATTTTGGTTAGCTAGAACAAAGAAGTTACTCTGAAGAATAGTTAAGCAAAGTTTGCCCAGAGTACAGGGGAAAAATTGGCAAAGGATCTCGGGTTGTGAGGTGAACCATGTACCCACAGGTTGATGTAAATGCAGAGCAGATTCTCTGGATCATGAAGTAACAAAAGTGAACAGTCTCAAAAGCATTGAAAGACAGAAATAAAAATGTTTGCATTTTATAGGAGTGGTAAAAATTATTTTATTTTTTCTTTACCTCGTTTCATATGAGAACAAGTATGTTCTCAATGAAATTAACAGTGGGAAAATTTTAAACAAATAAAAGGAAATACTTCTACACTTAGCATATAATCAGTCCATAGACTTTTCTGTTGGGGTAGGTCAAGGAGTCAAATGCTGAAGAGGAAAAGAAAAGAGAGGAAAATCTGGTTAATTTTATGACCAATAATAACATTGTAATTATGCCCTAAGGTAAGAATAATGAGGTTGAAGCTTTGGGGCATAAAATGATCGTCTCAGAGGACAGGGAAGGAATTCTCCCACTCTTACCCCTAACAATTTGAGTGGCACCAAAGAATTGGCCAGATGCATTATGGGGTGTAGTTTTCTCAGGAGGCAGCTCCTATTAACCTGTAAAACCATTCTTGAAAGACCAGTAGCTAGTTTTATCTGGAAAATCCTGTATTTCAGGAGAAATCAGCCTTGATTCCAAGCAAAAAGAATTTTGTAGTTGGTAGAATGATAAACTCCCCAATGGTGGATATGGTCTGATTTTGCTTTTGACCTAGTGTGTGAATTTCTCTGAATATAATATTCATATAACTAACTTAGTGTATTGTACTGGATGGAAATTGGCCTTTGACACAGAGCAGGTCCAATAGGAAGCACATGAGCTATCCCTAAGGAATTATAAGTATGCTCTTCCCCTTTTGCCAAACCTTTTTCAAATTTTAAACCAGATGCTTGTAGTTTCTGACTTTCTTGGAGTGCAGTATGCTGCTTGTGTTCTTGTATTCCAGACCTTAGTGAAACTCTGAATTTTTAGCTGTCTTTAAGGGATCCCAAATGAGTTTTGAGCTGGCCACCAAGTAGAGATCACCAAGAGGGCAAACTCATCTGTAGCTAGTTCTCAGTGAACTTCCAAGAGAGAGCAACACTCTCACTAAATGGAGCCTCCATTTTTTAATTTTTTTATTTGAGAGAGAGAGAGAGAGAATGAGAGAGAGAGCACAAGTGGGTTGAGGGGCAGAGGGAGAAGCAGACTTTCCACTGAGTGGGGACCCCAGTGCGGGGCTCGATCCCGGGACCCCAGGATCATGACCTGAGCTGAAGGCAGATGTTTAACCAACTGAGCACCCAGGCACCCCTAAATGGAGCCTCCTTAAGTGGTAGGTATAGTCTAGGTCAGAAAGTCAGGGCATTCAGCCTTTCCTCTTGATACTACTTCTAAACCAACTGGGACCTTAGCCTTGTTTGTTCTTTATGTCTGTGTAGTTATTCATTTCATTTGCTCACATAAAACATGGATATTGTATGATACAGAGTAATTAACTCCCAGTTAGCAGATAACCCCCAAATGTCAATTTTTCCCAAAAAAGGGACAAGTTTGTTTGTTTGTTTTTTCCCACTCGCACCTCCACCTAGAAGAAGACAGGGTGGCTCCCCTGGCGGCTGTGCTCTTGGAGGTGACTCAGGGATCTAGGCTACCTCTGGTCTGACTCTGCCATTTTGGGGTCCTCTACATCCAGCTGCAAGCCAGTGTCCTTATTTGGAAAACGGAAGCGATAAAAACAGACCTCTCAGCTTGGCATGATGACTAAGCAAAATGAGACACTTTGAATGCCTATGGCAGTACCTGGCACAGAGGACACCCCGAATTTTGATGTTTCTTCCCTCTGACTGTAATAGGCCCTGGGACAGGAGCCAAATTTGCCAAGATGAGTAAGGCAGGCATCTGTACTCAGATTGCTCGTGAGTTCACACTCTGAAAAAGAAAGCATATTTTTTAACTAGAAACTTGACTCTACATAAGTTCCATGAAAGCAAGCGCTGTGACTCTCCTTTTATTTTTAACTACATATTTCCAGAGTCTAGATCACTATCAGGATAATGATAAATGCTCAAAGTATAGTGTTAAGTCAGTGCTTAAAATGGCAGAACTATACAATGAAGAGGCTAGAAAATGATACTCTTTTCCTATTTTCTCTCCTGACCCTCCCTTCCCCCAGAATTTACAAAGATTCAAGAGGATAAGATAATGCATAGGATGACTATGGATTTCCTGATTCTATACCAGACTTCATCCAAATTGAGGAGTTCATCTTGAAGTATCCCTACATGTAAACCATAGTACATGACTGTTAATAATTTTTAAATCTTATCTATAGTTGAGTAGAACTAAAATATTGCTTAATCAGTTATTCTTTCCCATGTTGAATCTGTAGATAGTGTTTTTTAGCGTCTATGGATATAGTTTGCAGTACCTGTTCTTATAGCTGTTCTTATAGCTCCAGACACTACTTTGCCTCCTGTTTGTATACAGCCTTTGCTATAAATAAGCCATTTTGTCTGAATGTTTGGTGCCCATTGTGCATCTCAGTAGTCTAGCTGTGTTTTGTTCCTCCAAGTTGAGTTTCCAAATGTCTTTAAAACCCCTTCACCTTGCTGAATTGTGTTGTACCAGAGTTTAAGGGGAGTCACTGAACTTGAAAGATGACTTGGAAGTAGCTTACCTGGGATCCCCTGGCCCAATATCTTATTTGTAAAAATTCTAACAAATCACTTGTTCAAATGACTGAACAGTACCTGGTTAACCTGGTTAACCACATTTGCCATCCACTCTTCCTCCTGGTTCATATCTATTGCCCTCAGTGAACAGATTGTTTGGGTGACTGCCTCCCCTTTCAATTCTCTTTCCCATGCAGTATTTCATAGACATGAGTGTGGTCAACTTTTATGCAATCTCTCTGTAGGTAAATAACCATGTATATTGCTTATCTTATGATAAGGAAACTGAGGTGCGTGGTAGTCTGTCTGTTGTCAAAGGTCATCAAGAGTAAGAAGAAAATAAATTGGAATTGCCATCTTCAAACTAGTGTCCCTATCCATCAAATCACAGCCCTTATCTTGGCAAGATACCCTTGGCTCTCCCTCTGATGGCTGACACCAGGAACACAATGCTCTCATAATGGCCTCCATCACTTCCTGCTTCCAGAAAGCAGTGTCAGTGGCAGACTGTCCAGTCAACTTGTCCTTCTGTGAGGTTGAAAGAGACCATATTGTTTTCTGCCAAAAAATGGACCCGTTTTTTTTTCCTCCAAAGGAGATCTGGACATAGCAAAATGAGCAAGTAGAGCCAGATGTATGCATTTTTTCACCCGTATTAAAACTGCCAAAGCCCGAACACAAGAACTCATTCTGAAACACTTCAGCCTGCCAATTCTGGGCTTACAGAAATCTTTTTCCCTAATTACTTCAACAACCTCTGTGCGCGATATATTGAGGAAATTTCATCTTTACATGGAAAGGAAGGCAGGTTTGTAGAGATTTGTGGGACAAATTTTCAAAGAGCTTTAACAAAGAAGACTGATTCTTAGGTATTAGATGAAGCAAATATTGAGATAAACTATATGAAGAAAATTTATGTTTAGAAAGGGAAAAATTCCAGTCTAAATGTTGACTGAGAACTCAAACATTTCAGGTCCTCATCCTGTCTCCTGAGGACAAAAGGAAAGAAAAAGAAAGAAAGAGAGAGAGAGAGAGAGAGAGAGAGAGAGAGAAAGAAAGAAAGAAAGAAAGAAAGAAAGAAAGAAAAATAAAGTCCTCTTATGCTTTTTGTTCTCTTCCCTAAAGCAGGATATATTATGTATGTGCCGAGAAAGATACACATGAGAATAGTAAAGATGCCATACCCGTCAGAGTAGGCTAGGTTAGCATGCCATAACGCACAACTTGCAAATCTCAAGAGCTTAAAATAGCAAAGGTCTATTTTTTGCTTACTCTTGTCTGTCTCTGGCAGGGACCCAGGCTTGAGAAATAAGCCTCCATCTTGTACTTTGCTGCTCACTGCCTCAGAAACAAACTTAGAACTCTTAGAGCAGGGTTGGCAAACATTTTCTATAAAGGGCCAGACAGTAAATATTTCCAACTTCAAGTCCATAGAGTTTCTGTCACAATTACTCAACTCTGCTATTGCAGTGCAAATGTGGAGTTTACAATAGTTTATACTATGTAAACAAATGAATATGGGCTGTGTTTTGATAAAACTTTATTTACAGCAGCCAGTGGGCTGGATTTGGCCTATGGCCTATATTTTGCCAACTCAATTAACTTGTATGGCCGCAAAGAGACACTTGTTAACTCTGCTCAATAATTGATGACTAACTAATGATTCTACTCAACCATAAGAGAATGGGGAGGTACAAGCCTTTCACTTCCTGAGATAAGCCTAACCTGTAGAGGTGTTCACACACATAACCAGAAAATGATGAAGAAAGAGCTGAATGGTTATTTCCATAGCTCCACAATGCTTGATGAAGCTACTGCTCTTTTAGAATTTCTCTGCTCCCCCAGTTTTCTCTTTAATTCAGCAAAACAAACTTTATAAGGTGGCAGTGTTCCTTTGCTATTTAAGAGGCAGTAGGAGTGACCAGTCAATCAAAAAGGACACTGCTGGGCTCTGTGTTTATTCAGCATTGGTCCCATGTTGGGTGTGAATAGCTGGAGTCATCCATTGCATGAAATCTTCACTTTGCTGCTTCCACAGTGAATCAGGATATGCATCCTAGGAGCAGATCTTGGGAAAGGATTTGGACGCAGTGAGGGAGGTGTTTTGTCAGATGACATTCCTCAATGGTGAAGTTCCTAGGGCACAAAGTTATTTTCTCACAGACCAATTTTGGGGACGTTTCCTAGATGTAGCATTGTAGCCTGTACACAGGGAGAACGATGAGATGGGGTTTTCAGTTTATTTTACTAAACATGGCATCTCCCTTAAGCCTGTTTTACCACAGGATGATGTCACTTTATGTATTTGGTTTTCTAGCAAAACCCATCCTCCCAAATCACAACCAACCCCATTTTGCCCCCTCCTGGTTTGTCACTGTTTTATAAAGTCAAATGGTTCCTTCGCTTTGGTTGACAAACTTCTTTCCATTTTTAGGTACTGCTCTAAGAGCAGAACTTAAAGAGTTCATTTAGTTTTACACAGTTCAATTCATTCATGTTTCTTACTTTGTCCACAGAAATAGTTGACTAGATATAGAGAAATGTATACTTAAGGGGATTTGTCAGCCAGTTAAAACAAAGACATTAGGAATTTATTGTGTAGGTAGTAGACTCTATAAATTGAAATATCTCTATTACATTGATTATAATCTATACCTTCGAAAATGTTCAGGTGCTTTCTTGCATTTTATCACCCAAGCAGAACACTTTAGTGAGCCACTTTAATAATTAAATTTTAAAGAGATAAAAACAGAGAGCAGAACATAGACTCCAAGATCTGTTAGTTGGGGATAGCTCTCAACTTTTATTCCCCCAAACAGTGATACTTCTTTTGAGTATGAGAAGATTCCAGAGGCAACGTTTATTTGACCATGACAAAGAGTACTACTTTCAAAAGAGTGAAAATAACCTACAGCTAAAAAAATATTTTCAAGGTCCAGATGATATTTTTATTGATGATGTCCTGTACCTTGTCATTAAATGTAATTGACTTCAATGAAAGTGCTATTATGGTTTCCCCACACAGGTTTTAAATTTTATTTCCAAGATCAGCTGCCAATATCAAGGTATCCTAGAGAAGAGCTCTAGTGTTTTTAAACAGACTATTATCCAAGTTTCTTTGTTTGGAATAATAACAATAATGACAACAACAATACTTATTAAGTCCTAGCCACTCTTTGAGCCTTTTTTCCCCTTCTCCTCCAGCCTCTGACAAGCATCATTCTATTCTCTGCTTCTATGAGTTTGAGTCTTGTAAACACCTCATTTAAGTACTATCATTTATTTTTTTAGACTGACTTATTTCACTTAACATAATGTCTTCATTTATCGTTTATGTTTCGAGCCCTTTAGAATACACTTAATTTTACAGCCACCTTACGAGCTTGACACTGTACCATTTTTCTTCCCACTTTGCAAAAGTGGAAACTGAGGCTCAGTGAAGATAAGTTTCTTGCTTAAAATCACACAGAGAGTAAGTATCAGAGCTAGGATTTGAATCTAGGCAATTTGGACCAGAGTCCACGGGAATAACCACTGAGCTATAACATCTTTTTCACAGCAGGAATAAGGGGGTTGTTACTGATATTGCAATAGGAGCAGCAGAAAAAGTTAAGGACATATAAACAACCAATCCATGTAACTGAGCAAAATCTATGCTTTTTTGTGCTTATCTAAATTGACCACAAATTCCCCCAATATAGACAACAGCTCTTATGTTGCTGGGAGTGTGGAGATCCAGGGAAAATGCTAACTCCCTTTCTTTCAGCAACTGCCTGGCGTGGAGAGTTTCCTTTCTTGAATAAAGGCAACGTGAAAGAGAAGGGAGCCCTCATAAGCTTCAGTTTGCTTTCCCCAGGTCGTCAGTGGGGTGGGTCATCATTGCCACCAACCTCCCCCTTCCCCCGGGATTGCCTTCCTTGGCCTTTCTGCCACAAGTGCCTTTGGAGACTCTTTGCCCTGAGTTCCCCTACATGCCACTCTTGCCTTGCAAAGAAGATGAATATAAAATATCAGGCCAAGGTTTTGTATTCCCAGCCCGGATCTTTATCTCAGAATAAAAGAGGGAAATTTATCTCTTGTGAGTCATGGGCATTGAGGAGCTGGGAACATGTCACTGGCGGGGAGAGTTGGCAAAAACAGTCCTAGTGGATTTCAAGTTTATTTGACTAATTCTTTCACCGCTTGTCAAACGAAACTACTTTTGTGTAGGTAACAAAACAAGCTGTTTCCTCTGCCATTTCTCCAGTGAGTAGTAGACACTTGTGGCGACACCCATTACTGCTAACTGTTATGATGTTTGCTGTCAAATTCATTTATTTATACAACTGCTGTAAAAAGCCCGAGGCCCATAAGCAGCCATGAAAGATTTCAGAGTCATGGTGTGGGGTCACGAGAGGGAAAAAAAAAGTCTCCACTGGTTATGAGAAAGGAACTGACACAGGAAATGGTCACATATGGCGCAGATTTATTGTGTCCGGAGCTTCCCATTCAAATCTCATTACAGCCACAGCTCAGAGCTGGGCACGGCACAGTCACATTCATTTTAGTTTTGGCGTCCGACAGAATTACTGCTGCAGCTTCACACTGAGGGCTGGAGAGGTGATAAGTTTATCATTCTGGGGAAAGAGCGTGCTCAGATTGTATTTGTAAAGAAGGCTGTTGGCTGCCCCTGCCTTTAATCTAACCCATGAACATCGCTGTGGTCAAAGATGGCAGGCAAGGTTTGCTAGCAAAAAGGAAATCCGAGGGTGGAAAGAAAGGGGGAGTGGGGTGGAGAGTATTACCAAAGGAATGAAGGGGAAAGTTAAGATTAGATGAAAGGGTTGAAACCATCTTGAATTTCGCAAGTTTTTATTGATTTTTTAATTGGTGGAAAAAATACACATCCTGCTTGTAGACGTGTGTGTGTGTGTATATGTATGTATGTATATGTGTGTGTGAGTGTGTATTTCTTTCTTGCACATATTTTCTAAAATCATAGATAATATGTCTCCATCGTAGCATTTTCTTCACCTGTAACTTGTCTCTTTCAACATTGTTCATTATGAATGCTTGCAACACTTACAAGTGCTGTTTCAAACTACAAGATGGATGTTATTAATTTGAGATGAGGGTAGTGCCAAAAAAGGCAAAAGGGGAGTGGGAAGTACCTTAAAAAATACTCCTCTTTTGATTATGGCTAATGTAGAACTTACGTTTATTAGCACATGTTTGTTCCCGACTCTGCGCATACATCACTTCATTTAATCCTGTCTATCAGCTTGTGGGTTGGGTGCTATTTTCAATCCTTTTTACAAATGAGTTAACTGGGTCAGAGACAGGATAAGTAACTTGCCCATGGTTTTGCAGCTAGAAAGTGCAATGCAAATCTCTCTGGCTAGAAAACCTGATCTCTTACCTGCCAAGCTGTACCTCCTGAACTTGCATTTACTTTGGCTGTTTTCAATGTAGTAGTCAAAGAATAAAAGTCATAATTGAGACCATACTCATTGGTGTTTGCAGGGCAAATCATAATGCAATAAAATAACAAAAATACAGAAACATTTTCTAAGCCACTTATTTTAAGCAAAATCTAGATGACATTTCAACATAGTAAAAGAATACAAAATGGTCTCCTGGAATTTGTTTACATGGACTTTATCAATAAAAATTGGTGTTTTCTTCATTAAAAAAAAGAAACAAAAATAGATTCAGAAGAAGGGTCTATTTGATACATATCTGATACTCTTCCCTCATCTTCATTGTCATTTTATCACTTTCATCTCCTGATCATTTTTTCCCCTCAAAGTTAACACTTCTATAAAAAGGAAACAAATATTTGGAAATACTCATCAAGAGAACTTAGTAAAGAGAGAAAGACCATTCACAGAAGGCCTTACAGACATCTTGCTTCATGGAGTGGTTTTATATAGTGTTCCATTTTTCTCAGATTAAGTTGGAAATGTATTCCCATTGAAAATAGACCCAAGTTCAAGGACTTTGGTGAGATTGCTCATGAAATTGTGGCAAATCCTAGAGTCTAGAGCCCCTGAGATCCAATCTGCCCGTTACGTATGCCTTAACAGGTGAGTATTTCTCATCTAGCAGCTTCCTGCTCCTGTGCAGTGTCTTCAGTCTGGTACCGCTCTCTCCACACTTGGGACTTCTCTTTTCCACCCCCTTATGACTCCCACACATTGGAAGCCACTGCACCACACCAGTCACCAGCTCTAAGAGTGCTGTCTTTCTCAGAAAGAATGATGCCAGAGGAGACTACGTTCCTAAGCACCACTGGTCAACGAATTATGAAAGCCAACCTGGAAATACCTTAATTTTGAAGCTCCCAGTGCTGAACTTTGAATACATTAATTTTTCAATTTAATGAACTTTAAATTTCTCAAATTACATTGTCTTATAATGCCATCTGTGTATGTGAGTGTATGTATAAGCATATCTATCTTATCTCCTTTATAATGACTAGTACTTCCATATTGTGGTCACTCAACAGAATTTACAGACCTCTAATTCTAGACTCTAAGTTAGCAAGCCTGTGTTTTCAGTCAACCATACTGAATCTATGATGCCTAAGACCATCATTCTCAATTTACCTTACAGATATAACACACCATCATTATTTCTGAAATTTACAAAAAAAAACCTCTTAGCTAGAATTCTTCATTCTAAAGAAGTGAACAGTTTTGTCTATTATTTCTAGTATGACCAAAATGTTTTCTTTAATATTTCTTTCCAAGATTTCAGTTACTCTCTTTGTGTATTTAGGAACACAGCTTTGAGATTTTGGAGTCTCACTCTTCATAGCCTGAGGGTCTACAACAACATCTATAAATGGGGATAAATTCAACCTGTCTACACTTTATTTGATCTGTGGCCATTTATATTTGTTAAATTAGAAATAATGAGGTGTAAATGTTGTTTGACAGAAAAGAATTGTAAATGATTTCTTTTCATTTCATGAAAATAAGAGAATGATTATATATTTTGTTTTTGTCAAAATCTCCTATACTTTACTGTACCATGAATTGGGAAATCTATCACAAAATGGCTAAAAAAATTATTGAGGGAAATGGTGATGTTAACCTCGAGGAAAAAAATCATTAATGTTGATGTAGTTCATTCAATTTTAAACATATAAATTTTTCCCTTTTGTTGAAAGGGGAAGATGGAAGGATTCTATGTGCCTTTGAGTCAAAACATTTATTTTAAAAATACTTTTTTTCTTTCCTTCTGACGCATTTTTCTAAATAAAGGATAGAAGTTGTTTCTTTTTTTTTCTTTTCCTTTTAATTTTTTTTCCCTAGCAAAGACAACCCCTTTGGCATATTTTCTTTTCAAATGTGAAATGAGGTGGAAAATCCTCATTTCATGACAGGAAGGACAAATATTGACACAAAGTTAATATTTGTTAGAACCCTGGAAGCAACCTGAGTATACATACACACACTCACATGCATACATACCTTCTCCTTTTTCTCCTCCTTCACCAGACATGCCTAACTCACTTCCTTTCTTGGCTTTTAGGTCTGTGGTTTCCAGTTGAGGGAAAGGTGGATGGGGCATATTGTGTGTCTAGGATATTTTAGGACGTTAACGTATACACAAAACAAGTGTTCATATGCACACATGCACACACAAATACAACCTGCTTAATCTCATTTCCCCCACTTAGAGAAGAGCTTCTGGACTTTATCACTGTGCTTGTCCATCTTGAATGCAATAGCAGATGCCAAGCCAATACTCACTGGTCACTCAGCATGTATGAAGTCCTGTCCACTCTTGCCTGTTTGAGAAGAATGCCCTGGGGTGACTGGGCGGCCGGCCCTGACAGGCTGTGTCACTTATCTCTTCACATTGATTATGAAAGTCAGCTGTGGCCAGACCTTGTTTTTTTTTTTTTTCCCTTCTCCTCTCAGCCCCTCTTACAAGCACCCCTGCCTGGATTTTCATGAGGAAATAATCAGATTAGGCCTTTCACGGTGAGTTCATATGGAGTTCTCTTTCTCCAGTGTGCTACTAACTGAATAAACGTGTTTAGTGGTAAATTGTAAATGACATTATGATTACCAAAGCCAGCATGGGTTTCATTTAAAAGTGATCAGAATTGCAGACCACAAAAATCGTGACTGGCGGATAAGGCCATTTGGAGAAGGGGGAAAAGAAAAGACAGAAACAAGTGAGAAAGATAATCATTATGCAAAACGAAACCTTCCCCAACCAAGAGAAGCAAGAGGGAAAGAAATCCCGAGGAAGAAAAGATGGAACACTATTTCGAAGGGACACTAGACTGTCACCGTGGGCTTCTGCCAGCTGTGGCCAGGACAGTCAACGATGATGTCTGTTGGCCGTGTGCACACCCCTCTCTTAAGCAGTGTGTATTCTCTTGCACAAGCAAAAACCATGCCTATTTAGCAGCTCTGGAACCCTAATACATTGCTTACATGGGCTGGATTTTTGCCTCCCATCAAAATGAAAATACTAGAATTGATTTACTCTGGAGATGACATAGGAAAGGGGATGGAAAGATATTGATAAACCACCCTGTCTCTTAGTCAGTGCTAATAAATAAAATAAAATAAATGAAAATAAAATTTCTTATTTATGAGCACCAGGACTCCAAGTTTGGCTATAAAACTGAATAATCAATGTTACTTGCTGATAATCTTTAGATTGGTGCCTTTGCTAAATTTGTGGCTGTGTGTTTAGACTTCTGGGATCGTATGCTAAAATACTAAAAAGGCCAAGCGGCAATATAAAAAAGCAAATGGACTCTCACCAAATATGTGATTTGACAAATAATGATAAATAACCCAAAACCTCTCCCTGAATTGCTTTCAGTAGACTTTGTAGAGACAACTCCTGATGATCATGGTACTTCTCGGCCAGTATTACTCGTCACAGCTGACCCTGCATCTAAATACAAGCCAAAGTGAAGTTATTTGGATTATGTTGCTTTTCTCTTCCCCCTTTTCCTCGTTATTATTACTAAGTAATGGTGTGAGTCAAAATTGTGAATCAGTTTTTCTACCTATGAACTAGGGATAATTAAACTTGCCATGAGGAAGTTTTGGGTAAAGGAGGTTAGGGAAGGAGGAAGAAAGAAGGAAGGAGAGAAATAGGGAAGGAAGGAAGGAAGGACCACCAATCTGATGGCTTGAGGGCATCTTTGTAGTAAAGTAAGTCTTCCTCTGCTATTCTAGTCCCTATCCCATCCTGTCCGCCTTCCAGATACCACTTCCATTAATCTGTGGACTTGCTGTCAGATATTTTTATACCTGAAGCTCTCCTGAGCAACTATTTTATATCAGTTGCAACAACCATGGGATGGTCCCCATCTGGCCACCTAAGACCAATCTAAGCAGTATCCAGAGGCCCCTCCCCCGCCCACTGATAAGCTGTGAAATCCATAGGACTCCTCTGATAGTGTCCAGCTTCCACACCACATTAGAGAGTATAAGGGTATAGCATATTTTGCTTAGCATTCCTGCTTGCTGCAGTCACCACCACAAGTCCACCATCTACATCTCCAGAATACACATCTCTTCCCTGGTCATTCATGGGCTCACCCAACCTTTGACTCTCTTTCTCCAAATCTTGCTCCTGGGGCTGTGTGGAACTCTTAAATTAGAATCAGCAAACTGCTGTCTATTTTCATAGAGTGTTCTGGAACCCTTTTACCTCAAGCCTATCTATTGTCACACCCTTAAACCTTGAGGTTCTTCCATGTTTCGATGTTCTTCACATGCTCTATGTCATATCCCTTAAGTAAAAGCCCCTGCTTCTCTGAGGCTGATGTCTTTAGGCTCACTCGCTGCTCTCTCTACTTGACGTGTCTTACGTTGACATAGTAGGCACTACTTTTCACTCCCTGAAAGCCATCGAAACTAATTCACGGTTTCCTTCTCCATTCTAACTCTGCCATCACTCTTTTCCAGGTAAATAATTCATCTGAAACCTTGACTGCTCTGGAAATAAAGACTACCCAAATAAGAACAAGCAAAGGCTATTTATTCTGAGTTGGCTATAGCAAGTGAGTTAGCCACCATCACTTGCTTTTGGCAGAGGCTCAAAGGCAGAGAGAGTGAGAAAGCTTTCTGGTGGAAAAAAGGAAAGAGTTCAGGCATACCCTGATTGGAAGCTGTCATTGTTATGGGAAAGCTGGAGGTAGGCTCATTAGAAATGGGACATCCTATGTGATTGATTAGACATGTACGTGGCTTTCTTCATTTGGTCCTAAGCTGGACATGGGGAAGGAAATTGGGGAAGTTGACCATTATTAATCAGGTGCCAGCTATTTGGGGCTGATTGTTTTGAGGATTATTGTTTGGTCATCCTGGACTAGTTGATGCGGATAGAAGTGTGACTTTCCTGGACTGCTTGTGCTCATAATGGACTGGTTTCTCGGCCTAGTCACGGCAGACTGTGGTTCAGAGTTCTATTTTCATATATGGTCTGGCTATTGTCTGTATATTGTATATTCAGTCTCTTACTGCTCAACTCATCTTCAAGGCTTCTCTAGAATACCTGGTACAGAGAAAGTCTTCCATAAAAGTTGTTATTGTTATTTTTTTTCGAGTATGATTTTTCTCCATTCTACCTTATTACTCACTGACACAGTCATAGCACTAAAATTGTCATCACCACCAGCTTTCAAAATCATGAACTCAAGTATCCTACTTGAAGACCATGACTCATGTTTTTCCAACTCGGTCAAGAGCCCTTTCCTTGTGACATTAAATCTATAGCCATGTGCCCTTTTTAAAAATATATACTTAAAATATATATATATATATATATATACACCCCTTGCATCATTTCCCTCCTTTTGCAGCTGAGATGTGCTATGCTTCATTACAATTGGTTCTTTGAAAATATCTTTAGTACCTGTGACCCTCTGCCCCATCATCTCAGTCACAGGCAAAAACCTAACCTTCAGTGAACCCAGCCACCCTGTCTTACCATGACATCTTACTAGGCATACCCAAAGCATTTGCCCATCTGCTCTCTGCAACCCAGGCTGACTTATTGTGAAGGTGATGGAGTTGAGGTTTCAGGGTCCTCACTTACACGGGCCACTTCCAAGATTCCAGAAGGAATGCCAGCAATGTGTTTACATGGCCCTATGTTTTTGTAAAATTTGCAGATTGGAGACATTTTAACCAAAATTTAAGATAACACTCTCTTCTTGCTTTAAATTTTCCTTCATCATAAGCACTGTGGGGGTAGGTAACAGTGGACACAGGATTTTTAAGATCTAGCTAAGGGGGAGTTGAACTGGACACACATTTGGTATGGGTTTAAGGGGGTGTGGTTTCTGTGGTTAAAAATCACTTCTATATAAAGTTCCTACTAGCCATTTATGTCACCTTACCCATGCTGTGACACACAGGAGCCAGACCCTAGGTCTCATGTGTTATGAATGTATCCTAAGGCATGAGAAGAAAGTGAGAGGTGGAGGAGAAGTAGGTTTTTGAGTTGACTATGCCCCAGAAGTTACTCTATAAAAAGTTATTCAAATATTACACCTCATACATGAGGAAAACTTTTTAAGGAATTTCCACATTTGATAGTTCTGAAGATTTATATGATACCAATCATGAATTGTGAAGCTAAAAGGAACTTTTCTAAACTACCAGTGATAGAAAATAAATGTCAGTCATCCAGGTTAAAGGCAAGACTGAATTACTTTTCTATCCCCCTGAAGAAAGTATTACAACATTGTTGTCATATAAAAAAGCAACACAAAAGTGTGCAACAAAAAATAGGAAAAAGTTAATAATATTAATTTCCCCTAGATTTTATCATGTTTATGGTATTTATGAGGTTTACATTTATAACTGTTGTGACTTTTTTTCTCATTTTTAACTAATACTCATTTTGAATTCATAGTTTTGTATTTACTTTTACAGAATGGTTCCCCAACCTCGTATAAGCACTAAAATCCAGAACGACTCGGTTCACTCCCCTTGCAAAATGAGAGTTTCCCATTATTTTCTCCATCTATAAATATTCCACCCATCCTCTCTCCCTGCATCCCAGCCCCCAACACACATCCTCACCCCTGACTTCCAATTGATTCCCTTGTTTTGCCTCAGCATGTCCCAGCAGATGACTGCCTTCAGTCTGCCTCTCACCTCAAGCTGCACAAACACTTTCTGTTCTCCTTCCTGCTCCAGGAGACCCATGGAGTCTTTTGACCTACCATATCCCACCCATTTTTAAAAGCTCTGGACCCTGTTCTCCGTAAGCCTCTCAAAGAGTTTACTCTTATTCATCCACTTCCTCTAACACCAGTCTCTCCCTTTTTATGGATTCTCTCTCATCTGCAGAATTTTAGCTAGTGTCTAAACAAAACAATCTGACTTTTGTTTCCTAGTACATGTTATAAGGCTCTGAATTATCATAGTTATGCTCTAGCTGCTTTTCACAATCTCATCTTGAGTGCCAGACCAAAGTCCTTCAATAAAATTAAGTGTTAATTTTAAAAGAACCTACTTTTCAGCTCCCACAGAGCACTTCCTTTGTATAGAATCCTTATTGTCAAAACTCTAAGGTAGAAATTCTTGCTAGAAGTAAACCTGAACTATCAGATGACTGTATATTGGTTTAGTGGAATTATTTTGGTTTTGGTTTTGGTTTTCTGTGTTTTAACTTTGTTTACAAAGAAGGACTTTCTAGTTAACTATAATGACATATACACCATGTAATTTCTTTTCCCAGTCGGTTACTTGTACGCAGTTTTATCTGTTTTATAAAGAGGTGGGAACAATCACATCCCAATCATCATTCTCATACTACTGCCAAAGAAACTTCAGCTTTGACTTCTGATACATGTGGGCCAGAGAAACACTCATAAGTGGGACAGCCTGAAAATATAATGAGTATGTTATTTATTACAGATTTTTTACAGTGGTATTCCTAGGATAGCGAGAATTGTAGGGCATATGATTTTGGAGGAAGGGTGTTTTGTTTGTTTTATATTTTGTCAAGAAGACCTGAAACAAAGAAGTAATTTAAATATTCTTTATACTTACATTGGATCAAATGGGTATGTCTTCCATTTTATGGGGGTATGGGGAGGAAGGCATGGGGATAATATTTTATAATAACCAATATTTCATGAAACTTTTTTTTACTTGACTTAGGAGATACTAATTATTGACTTCATGAAGGTCAGAGTGGTAAGTCTCCAACCAAATGTCTCAGACATCAGAAAGCAAGTGTTCCTTTTATAGTAAAATGTTCACACACAGAGCTTCAAAACACAGTTAAGGAATACATTAGGAATAGAGACAATGTGTGTCATTGGCATTGCTCTAGTTACTCTGAATAAGAAAGGTAATTAAGTTTAAATAAGCACATAATTCCTGCATGTGTGAGTAGCCGTATGTGTCTGGCATTTAATCTTTCTCACCTCATAGTGCTTAATAATAACAAAAAGGCAACTCACTCCTAACAGTGAAGAGAGAGGTGACACAGTAACAAAATCTTCTTCCTGTTAACAGGTTAAGCATGCACAAGGTATTCAGTAAATGCTTATTGCACTTCTTGCCTGGTTCTAGGGTTCATAATCTAACTCATAAAAAATTCCGACCGGTTATGAAGATTTGACAGTGACTTCTATCACCTTATTCCTGTGCTTGAGTCCTGGACCCCCCAGGGTATACATATACTTTGCAACACAGGCCGTTAACATAGGTTATGCCTTTCTTGAACTTGCTCATTCAAACTTTCTCTGACCCTTTCTTATACAAACTCTTCTTTCCTCCCTCATTCTATTCTTCCTTTTAAGATCCTGCCTCCAACGTCGTTTGTTAGTCATATTCTGCTCCATCCAATGTCACTGCTAAATAGGGAGCTTTGGATCCTGCAGGTAGAGTGGCTTTGGGGGTCAGCTTTCTTGGTGGACTAGTTTCAGGGAGTCACATATAAGAATAAATGAATGAATGAAAAGAACGCTATACTGGACTACTTTGAAGATGTGCATTCTACTAGTATAGCTCCTATGTCATATTACTCTAAAAGAATATTTGAATCACATAATACATCATCTACTTTTGTTATTTTAGCTTTGGAAGGCACCTGCCATCAGGAATAGAAATAAATAAAAACTCATGTTTCTACATGTGTATTTATTTAATGAATTAGTCAAGAAAAAAATGCTTTGTCACAACAGAATCCTTTTACAGACAAATCAATATGTGATTTAGGGACATAAGAAAATTCTTATAAATATAATCAGCCATAATTTCAATCTTATGGTTTCACGTAAAATAGATGGATTTCTCAAAGTATTGAACTTTATCATGTATTAGAGTCAATTCAGGGGCAAATCTCATAATAACTTTTTGTAGTATATTCTGTGCAGAAGTTGATTTAAAATGTATTCAAGCTATAGAACAATAATCTTATAACTAGATACCTGGCAAGAATAGATAAAAATTATTTTAGGGGTGCATGGGTGGCTCAGTCAGTTAAGCATCTGCCTTTAGCTCAGGTCATGATTCCAGGGTCCTGGGATCGAGTCCCACGTCAGGGACCCTGCTTCTCCCTCTCCCTCTGCAGCTCCTCCCTGCTTATCTGCTCTCTCTCTCTCTCTTTGTCAAATAAATAAATAAAATCTTTCAAAAATTATTTTAAAAAATAAGAGTTTTGAAAAGGACATTACACATCAATCAACTAATACATATTAAGAAGTATCTACTGTGTTTGAGGTAGGGTGTTAAACCGTGTGGTAGTTTAAATAGAAGATATGGTCCCTAGCCTTGAAAAATAACCCCTTAAGGGCACCAATACCTACAAATTCTATGTAATTTATCAAACTACATATAGTTAATAGCAGAGTGGTTGAAAATCGTATCAACTAAGAGAGTGCTTATTTTATTTAGGGACAGTTCCAAAAATGTAGCAGTCTATAGAGATCACTTTATTTTTTATTTACTTATTTATTTTTAAGATTTTATTTATTTGACAGAGAGAGACACAGTGAGAGAGGGAACACAAGCAGGGGGAGTGGGAGAGGGAGAACCAGGCTTCCTGCCGAGCAGGGAGCCCGATGCAGGGCTTGATGCAGGGCTCAATCCCAGGACCCTTGGATCATGACCTGAACCGAAGGCAGATGCTTAACCACTGAGCCACCCAGGCACCCCTACAGATCACTTTAAAAGACATTGTATCTCCTGAATCAGAAGCAGGAGAAACAAAATCAGAAATCTATAAAACTGGATGGAATGTGAACAATTAATCAACATGACATCAACATGGCTGGAAAAAAAAATGTGTTAAAAGAAGGAGAGTGAGAGGTAAAGTTTAGAAAAGGGGAAGTAGTGTGAGTCAGGGTTTTTTTATGCGAGAAGGCCACCTAACTATCTCCTTTCAAAAGGATATATCTGTAGTAGAGACTTGTATCAGAATCTCAGAGCACATGTCCGTTAAGATTATGGAATTAATTCCCTTCATACTGGTTCCATGCTTTTGAAAACAATTCTTGATTTAACATTAGTGTTTCCATATTATATGACCATAGAGAGAAAACATATTATGTAAAAATAACCCTTATTTTATGTTTGATAATTAAATATCTATTTAAATTAATAACTTAGTATTCAATTTAGTGATTCTATCTCTTTAAGAGAGTTAGAACAATTTGAATTTTCTGTTTTATCCTATGTCTGTTTTCTATTTGTCTATTTCAGCTAAATTGTTGAATTTGTTAGCATGAGGTTGTTTGTAGTAGTCTCTTAACTTTTGTCTGTAGGATCTGTAATATAATCCTTTTATCTCTGAAACTGATAATTTGTGCTCTTTTTATCTTGATCAGTCTAGTGAAGGGGTTAAACAATTTATTGATATTTTCCAAGAATCATATTTTAGCTTTGTTCACTTTCTCTATTTTTGTTTCTTTGTTTATCTCTTTTCTATTTCATGGATTTCTGCTGTTATATTTATTATTTCCTTTCTTCTATTTACTATGGATTTGCTTTGTTTGTTTTCTAAATTTGTAAGGCAGAACCTTAAGTTATTACTTTTAGACAGTTCTTCTTTTGTAATATAAGCACTTAACATTATAACTTTGCTTCAAAACACTGTTTTCACTGCATCTAACAAATTTTGACATGCTAGAATTTCATTATTATTCACCTTGAAGTATTTTATAATTTTCCTCATAATTTTGACTATTGTTCTTATTATAGTTGAGGCACAAGTAAACCATGTGTCCACTCCCAAAGCAAGATTTTGGTAATTAAATTTATTGATGTTGTAGACAGTGTTGGCACAGATTTCTAAGCATATCATATGGAAGGAAGGATATAGGAAGAGGCTAGATCATGCCCAAATGTAGTAATTTTATTTTTTGGTTCCAATCCAGAGGCTAATTTGATGACCTTTCACTTAAAGGCAAATTAAAATATCTTGAAAACAGTACAAGATACTTTTGTGAATATCAATTTTAAATCAATGGAATTCCGTTTGTTGGAAGTTAAAATATCCCTGTGGATTCAGAACAAGAACTACTTACTGTTCATAGACAGGAGGATTAGGAATAGTAGGAATAATGGATAATGCTGTTTCTCTAAATTCTTGTTTAGCCCCAATCATCCTCAACTTGGGCTCTATTTAATGGCAATACTCCCCAAATTGCTATTTTCTTCTTTTCTTCTTCTTGTATTTTGTTTTTACTCTCCATGTTTAGAGAAAAGAGAGAATGAGAAAATTATATAGTCTGACATCCAAACTCTTTCACATCCTTTCACAGTATATCTCTTCAATTTTAATACACCTCCATAAATTCTCTGTTCCAACCCGCTTAATGTACCTCCTTTTTCATTGACTTGAATATTATTACCTCCTTCTCCCCTATCCTTTTTCCATTATGGAGGCCTTAGTGATTATTCCTTTTCCTTAATTATTTGACTTATTTAAATCTTTTTTCACTTAGCTAAAGTCCATTATTACCTTTAAATAATACGTATTTTATAACATGTACATTTATGTTATTAATAGCTATTATTTAATATATGTATCCTTTCACATTTTACCCAGACTTCTTTGCATACTCAGTATCTAGCACACTTAAAAGTTCAATAAGTGTTTCATAAGGTTACAGATGATAATAAGAACGATGGATTGCAAATCATCTTTGAGAGATTGTGGTTTATATATCACTTACTTTCTTTTATTTTATAGGTACATTTAGGGAAGAACAGAAATGCACATACCGAGCCCTGATACAAGGCTACATCTGCAAACAGACTGACCAAGCAATCTTAATTCTTGACAATGCTGATGCCACTTGGGCAATGAGGAAGTTATATCCAGTTGTATCTGTTACTCGTGGTTTTGTTGACACCTTTAGTAGTGTAAATGCCAACACTCCCTGTTCTACTTCAGCGCCTGTATCTACTTTCTATTCAATTTTACCCACCAGAGAAATCACCAAGGTCTGCTTTGTGGATCAGCCTCCCCAAGTGTTGCGTTTTTTTCTATTGGGGAACAAAAGTACCTCTAAGCTTCTTTTGGCTATATTCTACCATGAACTTCAGAGCCCCCATGTTTTCATAGGGGAAAGTTTCATTCCACCCATTCTGGTTCAATCGACTTCCTCATTGCTAGATGAGTCGATTGGTTCTAACTATTTCAGCATCTTGGATAACCTCTTGTATGTTGTCCTACAAGGACAGGAGCCCATTGAAATACGCTCAGGGGTCTCCATTCATTTGGCCCTCACTGTGATGTTTTCAGTCCTAGAAAAAGGCTGGGAAATCATCATCCTTGAAAAACTAACTGACTTCCTGCTGGTTAGCCAAGACCAAATCAGACTTATTCATGAGATGCCTGGCAATGAAGCAACCTTAAAGGCCATTGCTGATAATAAAGCAAAGAGAAAGCTCAATTGCCCAACTGTGACTTGTGCCAGTCATTACAAATTTGGTCAACGTAGACCTCTCATGATGGAAATGAGCTCATATAGGGTCCCACCACCAACCACTACGGAAACTATCTCAAAAGTGATAGTCATTGAAATTGGTGATCCACCAACAATAAGGAGCCCTGGACTGATTTCATATTTATCAAGTAACAAATTACAGAATTTGGCTCACCAGATTATCACTGCTCAGCAGACTGGAGTACTGGAGAATGTTCTGAATATGACTATTGGGGCCTTACTGGTAACTCAGTCAAAGGGAGTCACTGGCTATGGGTAAGTACTAATTATAAGAACATCTAAACAAGGGCTGATTTCTTGGGTGCATATTGCAAATGTCAGTTGACTTCCATTGAATCACACAACCTGTCTGTTTCTTAAGATAAGAATAAAAACTTAGTCACCTATAGACTTAAATTATTAATTTTAAAATTTTTTTATTAAATCTATATTCTTCATGACTATTCTATATCTTGGGTGGTTGAAGATGTTATATTTTGGTACCTTAAAGTGAAAAGCATATAGGAAGAAATTTTTCCAAAGCAGTTTGTTTTCAGTTCGTTTGTTCATTCTTTTATTCATGTGATAAATTTAAGTAGTAGGTTTTGCTAAGGTGAAACAGATATGGTCTTTGCCTTAAGGGACAGAAACACTACATATCACAATTCCAATGAGCTACAAGCTAAAAACTGAGTACTGAGGAGGATGAGAATAATTCTTCCCACCTGGGGAAGGGACTTATGTTTAAGAAAATTTTGGAGGGATGACTAGGAATTTACTAGGGTAATGCAATGACTCTGATTGGGTTTTATTTAGCTTAGGATTATAAAGCCCTGAAGAAGATGCCTTTGTCAAATTGTATGAGGCAGGAGTATCCCTGTTGCCAACTATGTTTATGGCATAGACCTGTGTAAGATCTGTAACATCTTTTGTGCTATGTTATTCTGACTGTAAATGCTTATTTTTTATTTTGGAGTCCTTCACCAGATTTCTGTTCAATAGACATTTCAGAATTAAATTTACCTGAATGTTTTTCTGAGCTTAGTAAATGGAGAAGCATGAGAAGTACACAATAAGGGAAGGCAAGTGTAAATTACTCTCAATTTTATAGATTGTGTTAGCCAGTTGACCAGCCCAAGTTCATCTAAGGTTATCTCTCAGAAGGTCCAGACTGTAAGTCCCTAGCTCCAATTTTTAGCAGATGCAAAAGAACCAAAAATGATAGCCCAGACTGCGAGACAAGATGAACTTGTTACAACGTTTAAGAAACATATATAAAACCAACCATCTCATAAATGAACACTGCTGGTTATAGAGGGCTAAAGGTGGGCAACATAGATATTCCTTATAAACTTATCACCACTACTGGAAAATAAGCTCAAACCCATGCACATTTTCAGTTGATACTGGGTCCCTGAAATAGGTGAAATTATTTAGATCCTGAGATATATTATTCAATGAGATTTTAGGACATTTACATTCTTTCAGATTATTCTGATGTTACTGCTTTTTCATCTTATTTGTGGTGGTACTAACAAAGAAACAATTGATATTTAAGGGATATTAGTTACATCCATGTACCATCTTCAGTGGATATGGGATTTGCTATAAAATAAGAGTAAAAACAAAAAGAGACGCCTTCACATAGTTAGGCATATTTAACTAATACATTGATTGCCTTTTTAAACACAGAGCAATATATCCAAATGAAAGCTTAGCTAGTGTTTTTGTATCATATTTTACCTGAATTATAATGTAGATAGGTGTTCCTTTTCCTGACAGTACATTAATATGTATGGGAGATATGAAAAGAAAACTCAGTTTTTTTCTCCCCCCAATCTTGTTGATTTGAAGGGCTTTAGGAATTGTTATCTTATAATTAAAAAGAACTCTTAGTGACACAATTGCTCAGAATCTATTAAATCTTGGATATTTTTACCAGCCACCAAACTGTACCATGTTATGTCATTATGCTATAATGCATGGTAATATAAGAACCAAGAACCTGAAAAAAAATGGTGCCAATGCAGCTTACCTTATATTTAAATATCTTTTCCCTTTAGCCCAATTTCATTTAGATCCCACTGAGTTCTTATAAATATATTATATGTATGGCTGACCAGAGAGAAAAAGGGCCAATCCACTGCTAAATTTTATTTAGATTTTACAGTACTGAACTTTTCTAATAGGTCATCATTCCCAAATAATTGATTTTGTGTTACGTATAAAAAGAGACTCCGTGAATATTTAGCCTTTAACTAGAAGGAGAGAAGAGTCAAAGAATAGAGGCAATGGAGATGTAGCAGAGGAAGCCCAGCAAAGAGAGTGAATCCAGCACCAGTTTAGGTACACACACATATCTGTGGGGGATATCATTCCATTATGAAGAGGCGAGACAGTTTCAGAGAAGAGATCATCTTTATGGCCCACCATCCATCATAGCCATCATGTTTTCACTTTTGACTCAGATATTTCTGATTTAATACTGAACATGTATATTATAGCATCGATTTTTCTGTTGGGATGTGTTCTATTCCCCCGTCTCTCTCTGTCCCTTTAGTATTTTAAGAGAGATTTCAAACATAAGGCAAAAAGCAAGTCTTCTGAAGATAAGGAAAAGCTGCTTCTTAAGTATATCTGAATAAATCTATGCAGAATGAGAAATGCCTTGTCCTAAGGGATTGAATGAAAATTAGCAAGGTGTCCCAAGGTCCAAAGAATTGCACAATATGCTAAACAACCCTGGAACCTTGTGCGGGCCTCTGGCCAGCTCTGTTTCTTTCAACCTTGATCAGTTTCACTTGGGACTTCCATTGAACTTACTGGAGAGCCACTGACAAGCTAATGAACTGACCTTGACACAGCAGAATCAGCCCAGGGACGCTGGCCTTTCAGTGAAAAACACCAAGGATGTTCCTGAGAGGTTCATGATTGTTAATTTAATGGGTTTGCATGCATTTCAACAAACTGAGGCCATATTGGGCATTTACTTTTTAAGGAAAGTACTACCAGCTTTCAAAAAGCTACTAACTTCTTTTTGGGGGGTAGAAATGGAGTTGTTTTTACTTTTTAATTAAATAATACACAGTGAATTGGCCTCCCCTGGTCTTTATCCTCTTCTAGAGACATCTGGATTTAAATTCTGTCTGCTAGGCTAAGTCAATTCCATGAACCTGTTTTCCATCTTCCAAAACTTCATTGACTTCTGTTGTCAATACTTCTTTCCTCTCCTGCCTTCTTTGTCTTTGTTAGTTTACCCCATTTATGCCAAATGGTTTATACCCTTTTTATTTATTTTTATTCTTTTAATTTCAGTGGAGTAGGGGACACAGAGATAAACATAAGTTCAATCTGCCCTTTTTAAACTGGGCATTCTCCACAGGAGTCTTATTTTTATATTCTGTCTTTTATCTGGAATCCTGGCAGGACACATTTTATATTGCTTACCTTTCTTTCAGTAGGAACTTGATTTTTGCTCTCTTAAATTTTTTTCCTTCCTTTCTCCTCTTCTCTCTCCCTTTCCCCTGCTTCATTACAAACAAAATTTTTTTAAACACCTTTAAATAATATTCTTTGTCATACAGTAAAACTAAATATCTCTGTTTCTTTTATGGATGTTTAAATATTGAAATGCCAAAGCTATTTGTGGTTGGCAAAATTTCTAAAATGGCCTCCCAAAGATGTGCTGCCCTATTCCCAGGAATCCATGAATATGGTCAGATAGCATTTCATTAAATACAGTATGATATGTGGCACCATTGGCCCAAAGATAGAATATCTAAGATTATCAAGGTGGGCCGAAATAATAACATGAGCCCTTAAAAGAAGAGAGCTTTCTCCTGCTCTGGCAGAAGAGGAAGACTGAGAGATTCAAGGTGTGAGATGGACTTGAAGTATCCACTGTTTTTAAGATGGAAGGGACCACATGGAAAAAAAGCAGGTGGAATAAATCGAGAATGGACCTTGGCTGACAGCCAGTGAGGAAACATGGACCTCCATTCTATAGCCACAAAGAAATAAATTCCACGAATTTAGAAGTTTAGAAGTGGATTCTTCCTGAGAGCCTACAGCAGTAAACCCAGCCAAGCCTGTCTGACTCTTAACCCACAACCCAAAGATAATAAATTTGTATTATTTTAAGCCACTAAGTTTGTGGTAATTTGTTACACAGCAATAAAAATCTAATACACTATCTCAAATAAAGTTCTCTGTTAATGACATTGCCAGGATCCTTGGCTACTGAAAATGGTTCTAGTGAGGGTGAGCCAGACACTGTAGGAGTGTCTGTGTGTTCTTGAGCCCATCACCTTAATATCTTTTTAAGTTCCCTTACTCTGTGTAAATAGCACCTTACAAGCTGACTTGGAATAGAGAGGAGAACTAGCTGAGACCATTGGTGAGACTAACGGACTATTGACACTCAGTCTCATTTAGCATCTTCTCTTGTATAACCTCTCCATACCCCCAGGCACCTGCTCTCTAGGAAACAGCTGTTGGGAGTAAACAAGAACAGAATCTTCTGTCAACATGGGAGGACATTCTTCCCAAGACTGGCAGAATGTTCATTCTGGAAGAGATTTCTGTAGTGCCAGCTTGTCTCTTTCCTCCTTCATGGCAAAACCACTGATCTACCATTGAAGAATGTTTCTGTGCTATTTCTTCTTTTTGCTACAACACAAATTTGCTGCTTTGTTGAGTTAGGTGAATGGCAAAATTGTCATAATGGTATTTCATATATCTGGCTTTGTGGGAAAAATGAGATGCTCTGCATAGGCAAACTCTCCATTTAATTAAAAATTGTTCCTTTTATCACTACATTTTTAAAAGCGTTCATCTCTTAAACCCCCCCCAAAAAAACCCAAAAACGTATTATCCAGCCTTATTAAACTGGAAATAATGTAGACCATTCACATTTTTGTTGATGTTTCATGGTCATCATTAAAATTATCATTTATTTCACAATCCTGTTTCTGCAGTGATACCCTTAGGGACCATTGTTCTTACACTAAATGGCCCCAGATGACTAAATCCTTGATACTACTTCTGCAGGTTAAATTTTTCTGCTATTTTCCTTTTTTAAATAGGATGTAAAGTGTAATCCATTGCTGCAGCTGACATATCTGCATCCAGCAGATGCCCAATCATATTCGTATGTAGTTCTAACTCCAAAATTGAACCCTGCTACCTTAAAATCGAGTAATTAAGATCTCTGTGTATGGATGGTGAAGTTGTAGGTAAATATAATAAGGATTCATAAAAGCTTACATTTCAACGTCTTTTATTTCCCAAACATTAATTGAACAGCTATTATGTCCAAAAAATTATATGGCTCAGATGAAAATCTAGAGATTTAAAAATTAATGAATAGGTAAAACAAACAATTCACAACTACTTAACAAGAATATTTTATATTAAATCTAATTCTATATATAATTATAAAGAAACTAATTTGATATGAACCTGCTTCATCATTAGTCCAGTTTTTCAAAAAATTAACTTTAGTTGTATTAACTTTAGTATATTTTTATCTTTATAATAATTATTAGGTCAACACTGCAACTTACTCTTATATTCCCAAGGGTGCCTGAGCACAGTGTCATGCACAATAAATGATCATTAAATATTTGTTGCAAACAGTGAAATATAACCTGTTTGGCCTCTCTACTATTCTGATACTCCTGTGGAACCAATATCCTGTATTGAATCTCTTTCATCAACTCAATCTTGGATCTTGTTTTCCCGGCCATGCTATGACTGCTACAACACCCTAATGCAAACAGGACATTTTGAATAGTTTGGGTGTGATCTGAAAGAATGTATTCAGAGTTTCCATTATCCCAGATAAGACAGTCATGATGAAGTTTTTATACAATATTATTTTAAGTGAGTTTCCATCGGAAATACTTAGGTTTTCACCCTTGAGTTGACTTGGTTGGAAGATGTGCCATGTTTATTCTCTGCCTTCATATACTCCTGGCACACTGCAACCTACACCTAGGGTGACTCAAGTCTCAATTCAAAATGAATAATTTCAAAGAACCACAGAGTTTAGTAATAAGTATTGGAGCATTAACAGTAAGCATACCAAATGAGGAGTATACCAGAACTTGCAGTTGGCCAGGCCAATGTAAGTAGTGGCTTTCCAGAGGCAGGTAGAGACCTAAGAGCAGAGGAAGTACATGGTGGGTACTGATTTGTCACTGTGTTACTACAGTAACATGTGTTGGGTACTTACAGTGTCTCAGGTTTGGAAGCACTTTGTCGTAGTGCCAGAAGGAAACTGTCTGATCACAAAGACATTTCTTCCCTCTTCTCTCCCTAGGAGTTGACAGCAGCTAAAGGCATCTGGCTAAGTTTAATAGGGAGCATAAAGACTGGAAAATATAAGTAAAAATGGTGTGTGTGTGTACTCTGATAGCCAGGAAATCATTTGGGCCTTACAAAGTATATGAAGGGAGGGAGGAGGTACGATGTTCCCGAGGGACAGAGGTCATGGTGTTTTATTTATCTTTGCACATCTCACAGTGCCTAGAACAACATTTGTCCATAGTAGAAGGGTTAACGTGTTCGTTAGACTGAGTTGACTAGAGAGCTTACTTTCTTCTCCCAGGGTACAGAATCTTGCAAACTTCTTTGGAATTCAAATCCCCTGATGGCACATAGAGATTCTGCCCTATCTAGCCTAGTTAAAACAGGACTGATTGAAAATGCAGGACACCTGAAACATTTAATCAAAACATGGGGCACTTTTATAGGAACCTGACTTAGTAACTTTGAGGAGGCGAAGGTTGAAGAAGGAACAAGGAAGTCTCTCTAATGCCCCTACCTTCAGCCCATCTCCCATAGGTCTTGCCCAGAGCCAGCTTTCAGTAGGATTTATTTCTTTGTTTGCTAGGTTTGCCATGCAAATAGAAATAATCCTCTCCTCTACAGAGTAAGCGTTTTGGGATCTGGCAGATTGAAAAGCAAGAGTTGGAGTGAATACTGGTGATCTCTGAACTGGGAAAATGTCCGTATTCTCTTGATCTTTTTTTTTCTTTCTTTTTTTTTTAGCTTGTACTTAAGCATTGAAGGGAAAAAAAAAAATTCTTTCACATACCTGACTGGGTATTGGAAGCTGTTAAATAGTGGTTAAAACTGGGAGGATTGGAGGGAACTTTCCTCCCCCATTTTTTAAAGTTTGGCTGTAGGTCCTTTTGCCTGCAGGCTACAGTCACATTAGCAGTTGGAAATTGGATAACGACAGCACAATGACAAATCCAGGTTGCTTGCAATAAGTTGCTAATCCCTTTGCTTTAATATCGGAGCAGCGTATAATGATGTTTGGACATCACTCCAGTTTACTGACGACCCCACTGGGGCCAGCAATAGAACCTTACAACTGTCTAACAAGGCATCAGGTGACTCCCGTCGTCACAGCAACGGACACTGGAATCTAATCTTCCCTCCATCCCTTCTAGCACCCAATAACGCCTAGATTATATAAGTGGCCCATCATTGCTTGGTAACTTGAATCAATTAACGTTAATTCGCACAATGCTATGATGTATTGTGATCACTTTCATTTCAGGGAAGGGGGAGAAATTGCTATAAGTCACCTAAAATGAGGTTGTCTGTGGTGCTGAGGTATTAATTGGGTGTCCATATTAAATGCAAAAGGAGCCCCATCGTGAAAGGAAAGTGGATAAGTGACTCTCTTGGCTGCTATTGACCTATCAGAAGAAGAGAATGCCCTTTTCCTTTGCTTTTATCTATTACAGTTTTCCCTATTGCGTGTCAAGTTGATGTATTATAAAAAATTCATTTGGTGACCTTTCACCCCCTTAGCAGATTAAACAATTTCACTTCGATGGCATCATTAACAGGACCCTGCATTTAATGATGATTTCTCTAAAAGGCCACGGAGATTCGATTTTAAGCTAACAGATTTATTGCACTATTATAACATATCGTAAAAAACTGTACCACCTACGGTCAGGTTTTAGGATAGAAACTGCTTAAGAGTTTATGTGGAGCTTAAAGTGGTATTACCTTGGGATATGCTGTAGCAGCAAGTCTCTGACCTCCAGTGAGATGCTGTTTACATTTAATAAGAGATGTTTGCTCACAATAAACTTTAAAGTGTGTCAGGGACGGGCCTTTCAGCGGGTTTTCAGGCAGTTGGCTCCCATCTCTTCGTCTCTACACGTCAGTGTACTTATGTCAGGATCTCCGCTGGCGTCTTTTGGCTTCCTTAACCCCATTGCTAGCCTGCCCCCCATCCCACATCCGAAAGCATTTAAGAAGTGAGTTAGGGGAGAAATAGGATCCGTAAGCAATGTTAGAATTTTCCAGTAACCTGGGCCCCATGGAAGGATAGAATTAATAGCATGGGTTTTAAAAATCTGATTTAAATTGTTCCCCTTAAAAAAAAAAGAAGGAACCTTACCCACTCAGGCTAAGCAAACTGATAAATGATCATTAGGCTGCTGTATGCTGAATTCCCAGTGAGTGATTCTAGCACAGAGGTCAGGGCCTTAGCCGATAGATGACCAAAGGCGATTCTTAGGACCACATATTCCCAACCTGTCTCCATTTCCCAGGATTCTCAGGGGAGAGAGAAAGTGCTTCCTACAGAAACTTCAAAGTCTGTGATCCACTGCATTTGCTCTTCCCCTCTTTCCTCTTTTTAGGACTAATTGTCATCTTTGCCTGATAAACACCTTCCATGTTAAATAAATATTTCATCCTTTTCTCCTTAGATGAGAGAGGGAAAAAAACAGTTGGGGAATAAAGTAATTGACTTACAAGCATTTAACAGGGACAGGGTAGGCTACTTCCTCTTCTTCTTCTTTTTTTTTTTTTTAAGCAAAACCTTATTAGAACTGACCTAAGCTGTTTTGAGAATAAGTCAACAACGGATGCTCTATCCTAGGGTAATACATGTGATATATATCTGTATATCTCCATGTAATTGCTAAAAATCTATTGCATGACTGCGATGTATGATTTACAGTAGGCTTAATAGGACAACAGATATATAATCTATAATGTCCTTTTTTAAATTTTATTTTATTATGTTATACTAATCACCATACGTTACATCATTAGTTTTTGTTTTTTTTAAAGATTTTATTTATTTACTTGACAGAGAGAGAGACAGCGAGAGCAGGAACACAGCAGGGGAAGTGGGAGAGGGAGAAGCAGGCTTCCTGCCCAGCAGGGAGCCCGATGTGGCCAGGACCCTGGGACCATGACCTGAGCCGAAGGCAGACGCTTAACGACTGAGCCACCCAGGCACCCCATCATTAGTTTTTGATGTAGTGTTCCATGATTCATTGTAATGCCCTTTTAATAAAGCTATGTTGGTCATCAAAAACACCAAAACTTTGGGAAAAAGATGTTTTGAGGTATCATGAACTGCAGAACCATTTTGTTTTATTTTATGTTTGTTGTATTTTATTGCTAAGTCACATCAGCAATTAATGTGCTTGAAAGAGGTGAAAAACAATATAGCTTATTGGTTAACTGCTCTAGACCTTGATCATACACTTAACCATTTGTGAGACCTTTGGCAAGTTACTTAAGGCCTTTGGGGTCTCAGTTTCTTCAAGTTTAACTAGAAGTACCTACATCACCATGTCATTTTAAAGATTCAATGGGTTTATATGTGAAAAGCTTAGAATAGTGCCTAGTACACAGTAAGTGCTCAGCATATATGAATTTTAAGTTCTTATTCTCCCTAAAGCCTTCATTCAATTAATTCCACCGTTATGGAGCCTATTTAGTGCAAGCACACTGTGGAGAATGTAAATATGGAAGGGTTGTTGTGAGGATTACCTGCGCAATTCTATGTGAAACAGTGTTGTTGCCGGAGCTTGCTGTCGGGCGTCTCTTCCAATTCTTTTCAGTGACATCATCTTAGTACCACGGAATCAGCCATTGTCGAAGTCTTTATACCGTAAAAATTGGAAAACACCACAAATCAGAACCTTTTGGGGGAGAGCTGACTTACGAGCAGACTAGTGAACATATCTATCTGTACCTTCTAAATATTTTAGTCTGATTAGGCATTCTTGGGGCTGATATTAATGAACAGTGATAAAAATCTAAGTTCATAATTTGTGCTTCTTTCCACCCCTCCCACACACCCAGTCTATCCATTTCCAATGCTAAGCAAATGTAAAAAATAAACATTTAATGATTCTTTGGCTATAAGGTCATATTTTCTATATACTGCATTATGAAATTTCTAGAAACCACAGCAAATGCAAATATTTTCACTGGTAATAATGCATTTTAGAAATCGTTCCTGCCATGATATCTGTAACCTTATGGAGGTATTCTGTTTTTGTCAACACGTGCCAGAAATACAAGCAGTTTTAAAACTGGGGACTTGATATATATTCGGCCCTACGCTCTCTCGGTCCTGGTCCAGCCTTCAGACGGAGAAGTGGGAAAAGAACTTAGAGTACAACCATGGCTCGTTTTTCTGGATAAGCAGGTAACTGGTTCATGGGGAACAGTCTCTCTTTAGAGCTGGGAATGTGTCGTGTCCAGCACACATCACGCATTTACCGAGTGGCCCCCGTGTGCTGTCGGCACAGACTTTGTCGTTCCTTTGAGTGAAGGAACCTCACAGCTGGCTTCCTTCCACTTTCTGTGAGTGCCCAGAATTTGATCAAGAGTAAAAATAAAAGCCTGATGCTTTTCCTCCCCAAGCAAATCCTTGAAGCAGGTCTCTCGTATCTTCTGGAAATCTGGCCTTCCCAAAGAAGTCATTTCATATGCTAATGAAAGAATGTCTGCTATCACATCTGCATTACAGTTTTATGTTATTGTAAATGATTTCTCTTATATGTGGTTAAGTAAATCATCAACAAAGGCGTCTGTGCTTAATTCTGATTTTAGTGTCCATGCCCTCTGATTCTATTTTATCTTTTCTGTATTTACTCAAGTCACGGGGGGAAGGAAGGGAAATATGGTAGTTAAATCAGCTTTCTACTCTTTATTGTAGAAATGCACCCCTGACATGTTTGCATGGGGAGGAAGCCTATGAGATTGAGGTCCACACTTGGAAACCTGTCCCTTTGGAGGTCATCTGGCATTCAGTCAGCTGAGTCCTGCTTCTTTCTCTCAGTCTTGCCTTCCTTGTTAATCTTCAACACGTACTGCCACTCTCCTCTTCTGTAAACTTAGCTTTCCTTTCTCTTCTTCACCAACCTGCCCCAACTTCTCCTGCAATAATCTCCACTCTCTTTTCTTGATAAGCTTATTTTGATATATTCTTAACACAAGAAAGAAAATATTCATCACTTTCCTTCCTTTGCCTGTCTCTACTGAGTTGTGATTTTGTCTGAATTCTTTTCTGTTTTAGTAACTTCACAAAATTCTCTTCTCAATGCAACTCCCCCGCCACCCTGTTTTTTTCTATTTCTAGAATAGGAGAATAGAGTCCTTGGGGCCCCCCTCAGAGCCTTGGACCATTTCTGTTTCCCTGGAAGGGACATCGGATTCAGTGCTGAAAGGTAGGTACCTGTGACATTCAGACACCTGTTACTACTACATCTGCAAGAAAATGTTTGCAGCCATTAGAATTCATAGCAAGGTCAGTAATACTCAGCATCTTGGGTAATTTGGAAGAAATCTCCTTTATCCCCAGTCTACAGTGCCATATCTGTGAAAAGCAAGATTAGACTGGCAGTAAATACTTAAGGAGACACCTCCTCTTCTCCCCTTGCATGATGGAGGAGCATTTTTGTCATAACCATATCCTCAATATGTCGTAAGAAAAAGGGCATGTCCTCCAAGACAAATGATTCTGGTACAGTATCATGGACTGGCCCAGGGAGCAAGTCGCAGATATGATGTGGTTCCTTTTTTTTTTTTTTTAAGATTTATTTATTTATTTGAGAGAGAGAGAGATTGAGCAGGAACGCGAGGGGAGGGGCGGTGGGAGAAGGAGAGAGAATCCAAGCCGACTCCCTGCTGAGTGCAGAGCCCACACAGGGCTTGATCTCAGGACCCTGAGAATCGAAATGAAAAGTCGGGTGATTAACCAATTGAGCCACCCAGGCGCCCCTATGATGTGGTTTCTATGGGGAAATAGAAACACTTTCAGTGTTATGAACAAAAAATACAATGGCAAATGCAATGGCAAATGCAAAGCACCTGGTCCAGAGCAGGCCCTCAGAGTTTACTTTCCCCTCTCCACCTTTCTTTGTCCTCTATTGCCTTCCTGTTCAGTCCTAGTACCACTGCTAGCTTCATTTACTTTCCCTGAAGTTGTGCATATAAAAATAAAAAAAACAAAAAAAAAACATTGTATTCTTTGCTTCTATGAGTTTGACTATTTTAGATACTACGTGTAAGTGGAATGGTACAGTATTTGTCCTTCTGTGACTGGCTTATTTCACTTAGCATCATGTCCTTAAGATTCACCTACATTGTTGCATATTTTTGAGTTTTCTTTGTTTAAGACTGAATAGTATGCCATTGTATGCATATATTGCATTTTTTAAATCCATTCATCTGTTGATGAACATTTAGATTTTTTCCATATCTTAGCTAGTATGAATAGCACTGCAATGAACATGGGGGTTTGGATACCTCTTTGAGATCTTGATTTCAATTCTTTTGGATAAATACCCAGAAGTGGGCTTGCTGGATCATATGGTAATTCTATTTCTATTTTTGTGTGGGAACTCCATACTGTTTCCCATAGTGGCTGCACCATTTTGCATTCCCATCAACAGTGTATAAGAGTTCCAGTTTCTCCACATCTTCACCAACACTTTCTTTCTTTTTTTTTTTTTTTAATAATAGCCATCCTAATAGGTGTGAGATTGTATTTCATTGTGATTTTGGTCTGCATTTCCGTGATGATTAGTGATTTTGTGCATCTTTTCATATACTATAGTTGTTGGCCATTAGTAGGTCTTCTTTGGAGACATGTCTATTTGAGTCTTTAGCTTATTTTTTAAAATCAGGTTGTTAGCTTTTTTTATCCTATTGAGATGTAAGAGTTTCTTACATATTTTAGAAATTAACACCTTATGAGATATATAGCTTGCAAGTATTTTCTCCCATTCTGTAAGTTGCCTTTTCACTCTGTTGATTGTTTGCTTTGCTGCCCAGAAGCTTTTTAGTTTGATGTAATCCTTCTTGTCTAATTTTGCTTAACATGTCCATAGTCACCCAAAGCAACCTACAGATTCAGTACAATCTCTATCAAAATCCTAATAGCATTTCTTACGGAAATAGAGAAAACAATTCTAAAATTTATGTGGAACCACAGAAGATCCTGAAAAGCCAAAGCAATCTTGAAAAAGAGAAACAAAACTGAAAGCATCACACTTTGTGGTTTCAAAGTATATTACAAAACTATAAAAATTAAAACAGTATGGTACTGGCCTAAAGATAAATGCATAGACCAATTGAACGAACGAAGAGCCTAGAAATAAATCCACACATATATGGCCAACTGATATTCAACAAGGGAGCCAAGAATACACGATGGGGAAAGGATAGACTCTTCAACAAACAGTGTTGGGGAACTAGATATCCACATGGAAAAGAGTAAAATTGGAGCATTATTTTATACCTTACAGAAAAAGTAACTCAAAATGGATCAAAATCTAAAACATAAGACCTGAAACTATAAAACCCCTAGAAGAAAAGACAGCTTCATGACATTGGTCTTGGCAATGATTTTATCATTGACATCAAATGACATCAATGACATCCCAAACACAGGCAACAATGAGAAGCAAAATAAAAGGTGAATTGATAACTCTTTTAAAACATCAGCTTATCAGATTTCTATGTACTTCATGAATTGGTTAGGACATTTCTGTTGGTTTTGGGTTATCTGTAATCTTTTTTTCTAAACTTGTAAATGTCTCATCTACCAGTTCAAAATATCAGCCTATCTATAAAATAGCTGGTTTCCAAGAATAAGCCATGACTTTACTGTTATTTCTTGCTCTACCCTGGCTATGAGCCTAAGCTCCTTCACATGGATTCTGTAAAATACATGAAATGCCAAAATGTATAAGAATAAGTCCATTGTAGAAATACTAAATCTTGCCATTCCTGCTAGTTGCATTTATTTTTTGGCCTAAACTGTTACTATCATCTGGTATATAATGCCTGTTTCTCCTGAGCATATTGTCCTTTTGTTCTTTGTTACATGTCTTTAAAAAAGGAAAGATATAAAATTCTTATGATAAAGTTTCCACGTTAGTGAATTATCACTCAACATAGTTTTTAATGAATTAATCCCAGAATTTTTTTACATCACTTTTATTTAGCTTATACATTTTGTTTTCCTGTAAAGCTATCCCTCAGAAAACAGAACTAGTCCCTTTTGAAAATGTTCTTGAAGAGGCAATTGACATTTCATGATTAAATATTTCATGGGTTCAAAACCCTTACTGTTTCAGGCTTGTCTCATTCTCTTCCTTTCTTGTTAGAGCTATAAATTTGCCTGCTATCTCTTTTTAAGTTGCCTTTCAACTATTTTGGCCTATAAATTCCCTACTCTATATATTTACTTATATCAAGAAACTATATCTTTTCAGCCTGTGCACAAAAATGATTTTCCCAAACTTCCGTAGTCTTGTTACTCTCTTGAGTTCCCTGTCCACTTTCCGTTTGTACGATCCAATTTTAAAGGCCCAGTAATGCTGCTTATTCTGTGAGACTCACCTCATAGACTCCATGTTTTCCATTCTTCCACTCATAACAATGTATATTTTACTCACTTTGGTGAGCGTACCATCCATATTGCTGACTCCTATTTTTGCTCTTCTTGGTCATTTCTTTACCAAAGCAGTTAAGTCTGAAACTCCTTAGGTTTAAAATCCCAAGGAAAGAGAACAGCCCAAAATGATGGGGATGTGCAAATTTGCAGAAACAAGCCACATCATTAAGAAAGTAAGATAATTAAGCAAAGCTATCCAAGGTTGGCCAGTGAAAATTAAACATTCAAAATTCTATTAAGAGGTAGTTTTAAACTGCCTGTTTTGATGATGTCATCCTGTCCATTCTTCAATGCCATTTAGCTATTGCTCGCATTTTGATATGAGATTCATAAGATAGAACAGTAATTAGTTTACCTTCTGACCTTACGACAACAGTGTCAAAAATATCAATTTTCAGCTTTTTGTCATGTTTTAGTAATGTGTACATCAACTACCCTCACCTGCGTACTGAAGCTCACCTACCCCCATCCTCTATTCCATATTATACCCATATTCCATATCATACCCATATTCCATACCTTATCCATACTCCAAACCTTACACACACTCATACCTATCTTTGTCCTTTCAGGCTGCTATAACAGAGCACCATAGACAGAGTGGCTTATAAACAAAGAAATTTATTTCTCTCAGTTCTGGAGAATAGGAAGTCCCAGATCAAGGTGATGGCAAATTTGGCCTCTGGTGAAGGCAGGCTTCCTGATTCATAGATGGCCATCTTCTAGCTATGTCCTTACATGGCAAAACGGGCAAGAGAGCTTTCTGCAGTTTCTTTTAAGGGCCTCATAACTAATCACTCCACAAAGGCCCCACCTCCAAATCCCAGCACACTGGAGATTAAGTTTCCACATTTGAATTTTGGAGGGACACAAACATTCAGTCTAAAGCAATACCTTTACCCATACTCTATAACTTACCCATATCCAGGACCTTATTCATACTCCATGCCTTAACCATACTTCATATCCTTAATCATACTCCATACCTTGCCCATATTCCCTTTTTAAAAAATATTGTGGTAAATTACATACAACATAAACTTGCTGTCTTAAACATTTTTACATGTACAGTTCAGTTACATATATTCCTCACCTTACTCATACTTCATACATTTACCCATACTTT
Organism: Leptonychotes weddellii; assembly: GCF_054177405.1. NCBI lineage: Eukaryota > Metazoa > Chordata > Mammalia > Carnivora > Phocidae > Leptonychotes > Leptonychotes weddellii. The sequence goes on along the minus strand of NC_138376.1, from coordinate 39,393,627 downwards.
GTACCTTCCTCGTACTCTATACCTTACTCATACTTCATAACTCACCATTCTTCATATATTATCCATACTCACCACCTTACCCATACTCTCTGTTTCACTCATCCTCCATACCTTCTTCTGGACCATACCTTACTCAGACTCCATGCTTCACTTTGCCCCAGTCCTGACACCCTCCCCCAATCCTTCATTGTTTTTCTTTCAGTTATTCCAAATATATCATCATTGACTAGCTTAGAATCATATTGTGACCATGCAAAATGAATGAAACTGTTTGCTATTTTATTCAATTAACCATGTCACACTCAGCTGGCTGACTCATCTGGATTAGTATTGTCACCACTGTCTTCCTTGGAAGATTTACTGAGGAAGGATGAGAAATGGGCTGAAGTTGTTTCTATGCACACATTTTGTTGTGTGTGTCATGAAGTAGGGAAAAAAATCTTGCGGAGTTTTGTATTTTTAGAATGCCCACATCACCAGAACACCCTTCTCATATGAGCAAAAGAATCTCTTGAAGCCATCATGAAATACTTCTCTTTAACTACAGAAAGAGTGGAACCAAAACAATTTGGGATGGATGACCTAGCTTATTCTAAGGATTTCCTGGAGAAAAACAATAACAACAAAACCATATCTGTATGTCTAGTCTAAACCTTTTATTCTTGTCTCAGTAGATCCTCCTCAGTAAATAAGGAGGTTGTAATTAATTAACAAAAAAAGTGAATTTATATACTGGAACATAATTATTTAAGGGTCCTATAGATGCTTTCATATTTAATTATAGATCCTGGTTGTAGGAAAAATACGTTCTTGATATTAAAAAAAATAAGTCTCAACATCAATGATATACCAGTTTGCTAATATTGCTAGGGGTGAGAGGGATAGTTGTGGGGGAGAATTGGGGCAGAGAGGTATTTTGCAAACCATGTGCCCCACAGAAACACATTCAGGTAGCACTCTCTGCTAAGTCATGTAGTCAATTTCAATCTTGCTTCAAGCCCAGCACCCCATCTCATCCCAAGTTCCCCCAGCCAGTACATTGCTTATACCAGCTTGATCAAGGAGCCTGTCGATGGCATTTGTATATTTTACAATTACCATTCCAGAGATATGATGAACCCTGGAGTAATGTACTGTACTTGGCAGCAAGTGCCTCAGCTTTTGGGCACATATGCTTCAAATCTGAGAATATCATAGATATATATGGGAATCTTTGTAGAGATCTCTGAGGCAAGCTGGTATTTAACACAAAAGCAAACCCATTTGGAGCTAAAGCACTTTCCATTAGGCAGTTTGGCGGCTGTTCTACGAGCCAGACTCACTGCGCTCGACGGACACATTTCGATTAAATGCTGCTTTGTATTCCTCCAAAGACGGGGACAATAAGGACGTTTGTCAAAGGAAAAACTGCAGCATACGATTTCATGTTGAACATCTGTACTCTGCAGTTCATTGTTTGCAAGAGTTTATTGACCATAATTTTGATGCATATAGGTTTTAAAGAGTATAAACTGCATTTATCTTGGGCGCCTATCATTTATTTGAGTCTTGGCTTATTTATTTCCATTTTTCTGGGCATTTTATTTATTTTGGGATGCTGAAGAGATGAAGGAAAAGATGTTTTTGAAAAAGAACTTATAGTTAGCTCTGCAAAATTGATGAGGAAAGACAGTGTTTCCACAAAAAGGATTAAGCAATTGAATTGAAAAATGTAACACTAAGCATATTATATCTTTATGATACCTTTCAGCCTTAAAGATCTCAAACCAATTTATAAACTTTAAGACCACTCTCCCAACTCATTGTCCATCATATCAATCATCATGACATTTCCAGAGTGAACTGTAGCAGCTGTTAATTAGCAAAGTAATTTGAGGGTAGTGGAGTCAGAAGACTAATTAATGGCATTGTGAATGTGATCCTGAGTTAAGTTGCCTTCTTTCACTTTAAAAATGGATGGCCTAGTTTTAGAAGATGTAAACTTTCTTTCTTTCTTTTTTTTTTTTTGCATTTTATTCATGGAAACTATAGCCCAGGCAACCCAAGTTGCTAAATCAGGGTAGCCTTTATCAGTCATGATTTGATGCATTGCTGCTGTCCTGCTCTCTTGGCCTAACTCTGCCACCACATAAACTACAGACTTCTTGAAAAAAGAGAGGCAGAGCCTAGAAACTGGCCACCTATAAGATAATAGACTTTCTTGACAGACATTTAATAACAAAATAGTCAACATATAGTAGTGGTTAAGAATGTCAACTTGGAAATCAGGCAGATGTGGTTATAATCCCTACACCGAGTAATTTCACCTTTCATAAGGTTATCTATTTCCTGTTGTGTAGTTTATTTAAAATGATGTCTAGAAGGCACAGCGTCTGGCATAGCACACTTTCAATTACTGTTATTATTATTCTTTCTTGGATTATTTGGTTCCAAGATTTATCTAAGAAAAGCCTGATGGGTTTTGTAATCTGTTCATTAAATCTTTTTTTTTTTTCCCATTAGTGTCCAATTGCCTCTTTACAGAGAAGACTTGAAGAAACTGCTCTTTAGTAGGTAACTAACATTTACGTTTTGTCTCTGTGTTTGTTTATAGGATGTACTCAGGCAGAAAGTCAAGATGGTTATGTGAGCTTCTCCAACTTGGCAGTTTTGATCTCTGGGTCAAATTGGCACTTTCTTTTTACTGTCACTTCCCCTCCAGGTAATATCAGCAGAGTGTGTTTTTACTATCTGTTTCTTTAAAAAAAAAAAATAGCTCCTTCTCCTTTATAATGGGAATAGCTCCTATCATGAATAGGAAGTCATCACAGTTTAGAGAAAAAAATTACCTGGTTATATCATTAAGGTATGAGAAGCAAGAACACATGTAGAAATTAAGCCTCTGGAGAATTCTGGTAAGCAAGAATCCAGATGTACATTTTCTTCTAGTTGTTAAAATTTACTTTGAATGCTTTTAATTATTATTATTATTTATTCGTTCTCTGACATGTGGTGGCATTTGGTTGGATATTAACTAGAACATTTTAATTGATAAGAAAGAGAGTCATGGGATATTGAGTAGTAGGAAATTTTATCTTTCTGTTCTGCCCTCCTCACTCACTGCCTCCCCCCAACTCCATAAATTACAACCATACCCATTCAAAATCCTGGTATTTTATTTTTTTTTAAAGATTTTATTTGACAGAGAGAGACAGCGAGAGAGGGAACACAAGCAGGGGGAGTGGGAGAGGGAGAAGCAGGTTTCCCGCGGAGCAGGGAGCCCAATGCGGGACTCGATCCCAGGACCCCGGGATCATGACCCGAGCCGAAGGCAGACGCTTAACGACTGAGCCACCCAGGCGCCCCCAAAATCCTGGTATTTTAGAAGTACAGGTATAAGGTATATATAAATTGCTTATATGCTCCAGTTCTTCTTGACAGAACCTTGAAAAAAGGTCTTCTCCCTTCTGAAACGTTCTCCACAACTTTTGCTTTATTAGAGGGTAATACTACTCAGTAAGTTTGAATTAAACTTCAAATGAACCTACGCAAAAGACTCCTCTCCCATTTCCATGAAGGGTAGAGCCAAGTCTCCTACAGAGGAGTGGTGAGAATGGAGTTTTTTGGTTTTTGCTTTTTGGTTTTTTTTTGAGAGTGTAGTTTTTGACATCCTCTTTTTAAAATATTGGGCTCTCATAGAGACACAGAATAATCCACTGGAAAAAGAGAAAAAGATTTAACTCTTGCATTCATTATTGTGATTTACCAGAAAAAAAATTCCTTAGCTAAGAGAGCCTCTAAAAGAATTCCAAAAATGCTAACACCACATTTGAATTAAAAAAGTAGATATTTATAACCACTTATTAATTTGGGGCAGGAAATTAGTCTGATACCAAAGCCACGCAGCTGTGGAAAGCAGTTAAGTGCACGGGCGTGATAATGCAACGTTTTATAAAATACGTTCGAATCATCATTACTGGAGTTAAACCAGATAGTTGGTGGAAATGGCCAGGGAAATCCCATGTTTTGATGTGAGATATCCAACGCCCGACAACAAATGTTTAATTAAGGCCACAGATTAGTTATCCTCATGAAACTTGGATTCAAACTGTCATAGTATACTTCTCAAAAAGCACAAACTGTGGCTCTTGGGAAAACGTATAATGAGGATTCGTCAACAAGTTCTTTTTTTTTTTTTTAAAGATTTTATTTATTTATTTGACAGAGACAGAGACAGCGAGAGCAGGAACACAAGCAGGGGGGAATGGAAGAGGGAGAAGCAGGCTTCCCGCCGAGCAGGGAGCCCGATGCGGGGCTCGATCCCAGGGCCCTGGGATCATGACCTGAGCTGAAGGCAGTCGCTTAACCAACTGAGCCACCCAGGCACCCCTTCAACAAGTTCTTTAACTCACTAGTGAGGGTACCAGGAAGACGGCAAAGCTGGTTTAAAGAGCATTTGAGGTTACCGTAATGAAAAGATCAGCGTTACAGAGAAGAGTATTTGAGAGATACGGATCACATAGCCAGCTGAAATACGTTTGCCACATTGGACATAGGGCAACAAAGCTGTAACCTTTGAGGTTACGTGTGTACAGACACCATTTGCATCTGTACTGGAGAAAAATCATTTGCAGCTTACCAATCCTCTGCAAATTACCAAGACTAGGCCTAATTAATATTAAAAATATATATACACTTTTATATATATTTTATATATATTGTATTTATATTTTATTATATATTATATATTATAATAAATATATTATATAATATAAAAATATATATATAAAACTATGCTCCAGAGAATTTGATAAACCTTGCATGGGCCTATTTGAAAAGGCTCTGGTATGGCATCGATCAGTTCTGTAATCACTTTTTTCCTTTAATTCCAAGTCCTGGACAGTTTTTTCTGCACAAAGGGAATACCTTCTGAGGTCAAGTATATTATTATTAATTTTAGTTTTACAGGGCAGATATCCTTTAAATACCTATGAAAGTGTCTTTATATAGGACAGATCTGTGGAGATACATGTTCAGTGTTCCGGACCATGGGATTCCCAAGTATATATTTTGAAAAGCAATACATGCAGAGTTGGATATTTTGTCCCAGATTTGTCCGATTATTTATTTATTTATTTAAATTTTTTTTTTTTTAAAGATTTTATTTATTTGACAGAGAGAGACACAGAGAGAGAGAGAACACAAGCAGGGGGAGTGGGAGAGGGAGAAGCAGGCTTCCCACAGAGCAGGGAGCCCGATGCGGGGCTCGATCCCAGGACCCCAGGATCATGACCTGAGCCGAAGGCAGACGCTTAACAACCTGAGCCACCCAGGTGCCCCGTCCGATTATTTAAAGGAACTTTGTCCTTTAATTTCCTCAGTGGTTAACCAAGACTAACTAAATACTTCATCAAGGTTATTTTAAGGAATAAGTTTTACAGCCAGATGTAAAACATGGTGTAGACAAAAACTTCTCAATGACAATTTATGATTTTGAGCCAGCCTTCGTGTTCACATTTACTAGATTACTACTTTATTTTAGGTTTCACTATAACTTGCGAAACAGGCTAGCTGAGGAATTATCTTGAAAAGTTTTCTTCAGCATTTTTCCTTCAATTATTCTTCATAATTTTCAAAACCATCTCTAGGATGTGAGGCTCTGTCAGAATGAGATTTACGGAGTCTAAATTAGAGGAGAACAGATGGAAGATAGAAAGAAGACAAATATCTTGAGAGAAGAACAATATTTTAGAAGTATAGACATTGAGGAACTGAGAAATTAACTAGGTCTGACCAGATGTGTATGGGACCCTCACAAGTCTTTCTAATATGTTGACTAATCCAGCTCACTTGTTCATTTTGGAACATCCTGAGACACCACCAAGAGAGAAGGGTTTCCGTGTGTTTATTCTACTGACTTCCCAGCCAGGCTTTCCCCCTTCTTTATCATTCCTGTGACCTGGCTGTGGGAGAGAGATGGTCAGAGAACTGACCATTCCTTGGATCCATGCAGTTCATAGGGGTTCTCAAGGGCTGCCAGGCTGAGAAGAGACTGAGGGAGCCAGGGCTACTCCTGGCCCCCAAATCCAAATAAACTCTGTTGTCCTTGCTATTTCTATGCCTGGGATACTCTTCCTCCTGAAATTCACATGACTCATTCATCCTTCCACTCAGATTTCTTCCCAAATGTCTCCTCCTCAGAGAGGCCTTTTCTGCATCACTCAGTCTACCATTCCCAGCACTGCTCCATCGTCAGTCACTCTCTGTCTGCCAACCTCACTTTGGTCTTCATGGCACTTAACTGCCACATGGCATCAGGGTATCAGTGTATTTGTCTCTGGGCTCTGTCCCCTCCCCCCACCTTAGAACCTAAGTTCCAAAAGGGACTGGAATTCTGCTGAGTTCAGCACTGTATCTTCAGAGTGTAGAAAAACCTGGCACATTATAGCACAACTATTTCTTTACGACGAGTAAGTGAGGATATTGAGATGATGTCTAAGACTGCAGTTTTGTATGTTCTTCTGCTAAAAATATTTGAAAGCTGGTGGTCTCTACCCTTACACCCAGGTACTTCTCTGGGCTTCTAAACCAGTTTCACTGACTTCAGGCCCTCTGCCATTATTTGTGTTCGAAACACTTCCATGGCCTGATCATCCGTATCCCACTTAGTTCATGCCACTTCCCAGCTCAGAATTCTTCCTTCTATGACACCTCATTGCCTTCAGGATATAGTCAAGGGGCTTTTGGCTGACATTTACTGTGACCAAAGTTTACCTCAAATGCTTTCCAGCATTAATTCCCAATATTTTTCAGCCTTAATTTCCTAAACAATTGCTTTTTTCTTCTTTCTGCCTTTATTTGCTTAGCCTCCAAAGCCCCACTTAGATATGCTCTCTTCTGGAATGCTTTCCCTGACCATATTGATGGGAAATATCCTTCCAGAGCAATTGATTTGCATTATTCTGTTTGTGTCACATTCTGATTTGTATTACAAATGTTTGTAAATATATCTCATTTTATCTACTAGCTTGTAAATATCTTCAGAATGAGACCAGTGACTTATCCAGTTAGCAAAGTAAACAATCACCGAGCAATCATTGGAAAATGGATAAAAGAATGAGGAATTTTGTTTTACTTCATCAAATCCCCAGTAAAATCCATTCCCCCGTCTCTGGGCTAGATTTCTCTTATTCAGATGCTCATAAAAAGCAACTAATTAATAACAAGCCAAGTATGTCTCAAGTATAAGATGTACACACAGGAGAACCATTTCTAGCTAATTTTATTATGGTAGCTTTGGGATCGAGTCAGCCAGGAGTCAAGAGACTGAAAACCTGACTGTAACTTTCAATCAAATTATCAGATTCAGCCCAAGGAAAGCACAGCAAAGAAAAGCATGATGTTTCCTTGAGTAGAGAAAATAAAAACTCTGTTTTTGTCTGCATTATTCAGATGAAAACCGAGGTTTGGTGTGGGTTGGTTTGTTTTGGATGTGCTACTTAAAAATCACTGGCTATCACTAATTCATGTTCATAGGCAAGCTTTTTTTTAACTTTTCATTTTTGTATTGGGGTATAATTGACATATGATTAACTATACATACTTAAAACATATGGTTTCATAAATTTTGGTGAAAATATACTCCCATGAAACCATCCCCACAATTAAGATAATGAACATATCTGTCACCCTCAAAATTGTAGGTAAATTTAAAATTTTTTTATTTAAAAAATAACATACAATAAACTTTATTTTTGTATGTGTTTTTATGGATTCAAATATATTAACAGATTCATGTAATTACCACCACAATCAGGATATAGAATATTTCCAAAAAATCTCCCTTATTCTGTTCCTCTGTCCTCCGTCCCCTGCACTACCACTAATCCCTATCACTTATCTGTTCTTTATCTCTATTGATTTTGTCTTTTCTACCATGTCATATAAATGGAATCATAAAGTGTGTACCCTTTAGAGATGGACTTCTCTCACTTAGCATAATGCCTTTTATGGTCATCCCAGTTGTTACTTTCTTACTAATAGTCTGATTCTTTCCTTCCTCCCTTCCTCCCTCCCTCTCTCCTTCCTTTCTTTCTTTTTCTTTCTTTCTTTCTTTCTTTCTTTCTTTCTTTCTTTCTTTCTTTCTTTCTTTCTTTCTTTCTTTCTTTCTTTCTTTTTCTTTCCTTCCTTCCTTCCTTTATTCCTTCCTCTCTCACTCCCCCCTTTTTTTTATTCCTTCTTCTTTCTCTTTTTCTTCACCTCTTTTTTGGCTGAGTAGTATTCCATTGTCTGGATAAACCATCGTTGGTTTATTCATTCCCATGTTGAAGAACATTTGGGTTCTCTGCTGGTTTGGATGATTACAGACAGAGGTGCTATAAACATTTATGTACCAATTTTTATGAGTATAAGCAAGCTTTTATTTTTTTTGGATTTTGTGTGCTTTATTCCAAAAATAACATTGAAGTGAGGAAGTGAGAATGAAATTCTTCAGTCTATTAAAGGCTTTGAGATGAATTCTTAGAAAGATGCAGTCTCTAAAGGAACTTGCCCATTTTGCCCCATCATCATGACCAAAGTGGCTCTATCTCTTCGTCACTGCTATACTCCCAGTTTTCCAGATAACAGAATTCTCATGGACATGAGAAAATTCTCTTTGTTCTGTGGTAGTAGTCCCTGTTCCCCTGTTTTGATATGTTACCTGCCATTTTTTGAATAGGAGACATATGTCAGAACAAGTAGTTTCACACATTCTGGGGCTGAGAGCATTTCTGTTCTAATTAGTGGGACATGAGAGTGAAATTGAAATTTTGCATTGGTGGAAAAGGTAAGTCTGAGAAGGAAAGGGGAGAATTGGAAGAATGCCCCATCGGTAATGGACAGAATTGGAAAGAACAATTGTATGTTATTGTTGGAACTGGATTCTTGTAGTTCTTCAGAAACACAAATCTTGGATTTATTATTAGTTCATTTAATCACTTAATTTAATAAATATTTATTGAACCTACTAAGTGGCAGGTGTTGTTGTAAACATATCTCTTCCACAATATTTTTGTTATATCAGCATCTTTATACCCTATTAACATGTTATTATTGGGGCTTTTTTTTTAACAGGGGCCAATTTTACAGCTCGGTCAAGGTCATTCACTGTCCTACCCGCAGCTAGGTCCGAGAAGTCAACCATCATCTTGGCTGCTTCCCTGTGCTCAGTGGCCTCATGGCTGGCTCTGTTCTATCTGGTGTGCTGTTGGCTAAAGAAAAGCAAAAGCAGAAGTATGTAGATTTTTGTTTTTGGAATGAAAATATCGGTGGGGAAATGTCATCATGTATAATATACTAACATTTCTTTTTCTTCCCCCAAGGAGAAATTTTTATGAAACTGCAACATATTAAACCACATGGAACCAAATTACTCAGTTCATACAGTAGAGATGAAGATTGCCTAACCTTAAATAATCATAGTGATAATCATGAGAGCACATATTTATTGAATATTTACTATGGGCCAGGTTCTAAGTACTTTACATACATGGATTTATTCAATCTTCATAACAACCCTATGACGTAGGGTCTGTGTTATGGAAGTAGAGCATGAGGCACAGAAAGGCTAAGTAACTTGCCCAAGGCCACACAATCAGGGAAAAGCCAGGCAGTTTGGCTCCAGATCCTACTCTCTGAAACATTATGTTCCACTGCCCAGGTAATCTTCCAAAAAGTAAGTTTAAGGAAGAGGGGCAAGAGAATCAGAAGAGGGAAGAGAATTTTTGGTGTGTTTTTTTTTTTTTTTTCTTTCTTAGGAGCACAGAAACTATATTCTTAGACATTTTCCCAAAAGCAGATCATTTCTTTTAGGCTGGAGACATGGAGCATCACTGAGGGAAAGAAGTTCTGGAAAGGAGGCTTCTTTCTATCTTTCTACTCTGCTCTCAGAGTGAGGGAGATAGAGTGGCAGGCCAGGTACTGACAAGTCCCTGACTCCACCACATCAAATGAGCGGACAAAACACTTGTGAGATTAGGAGATGCTAGGAAACCAAAGTGATAAGCAAGTGTGGGTGCAAAAGAGGTGAGGCAAAGAAAGAAGGTCAAAATAAAGAAAGGAAAGAGGAAGAAGCATGGCGCCACTGCTGAAAGACTCAGGGTGCTTGGGTTTCTGAGAGATGCTGGGGGAGGGAAGCTCCGGGAGACGCACTCTTTATTTTGAACCAAGCATCAGTGTGATATCCCTCCCTCTCTCCCTGTCCTGCTGGGGCTGGGCAAACTGCAAGGAAACTCAAGGGTACCTTGACTTTCTCAAGAAAAATGGGATCTCATCCTGGGTTGTCGCCTGTGATTTGTGGAATGCAGGTTTTGGTCTTTGTTTTTAAATCTAAAGTTGTGTGTGTGTGTGTGTGTGTGTGTGTTGCTTTTTGGTTTGAAAACAAAGACCTTTCATGATTTTTAATTTCATGCAATTCTGTGACATATCCTATTTAATTCTCATCCTCCATTTTACAGCTAAGCCTACCAGCAATGGAGGGACCTCCCACTAAGCTCTGCTCACCCCATCTCTTCCCTTCTGTTCCCCAGCGATAGAGGAAGCTTCTTCCTACAGTTACTAGCATATCATTACCTCGGTAACCTCTTTTTTGCTTTTTCAACTTTTCAGTATCTGTGGACACATTTCCCTGTATTAAATTCACATATTTTCCTGAGTGGATGCAGACTCCTAACTTTCTTTACAAAAATGAAAAGAGATCATGGAAGCACTTTATGAAAAAAAAAAAAAAAAAAGGTACAGGGACGCCTGGGTGGCTCAGTCGGTTAAGCGTCTGCCTTCGGCTCAGGTCATGATCCCAAGGTCCTGGGATTGAGTCCCGCATCCGGTTCCCTGCTCAGTGGGAAGCCTGCTTCTCCCTCTCCACCTGCTGCTCCCTCTGCTTTGTGCTCTCTCTCTCTGACAAATAAATAAATAAAATCTTTTAAAAAAAGGTACAGTAATCAGTTGTGTATGAGTAATTTGTTTTTTCTTCTTTATATCTTTCTGTGTTTTTCAAATTTCTAGGATTAGCATTTGTTACTTTAGAATAAAAAATATCATTCCCCATCTTCCTCATGGAACAGGATTCTCCGGTTCAGCTGTACGGTCTGTGTCAGCAGTTTACAAAATTTTGATCTCGAGACCTTGTTCCGCTTTTAGTAATTATTGAAAACCCCAAAGAGATTTTGTCAATGTGTGTCCATCTATTACTATTTCCAAATTAGAAGTTAAAAAAGCAAATGTAAAATTTACTTTACTTTAAAATGACAATAATACACGCATTATATGTTAACATAATTAACATTTTTTTTATTTAAAAATGATGTTTTCAAATACATATAATGAAAAGAATGGCATTTTTATAAAACTCTTTAATGTCTGCCTTAAGCTGGATTCTCTTAGCAGCTTCCGCATTACATTTGCTGCAGTGTATTGTTTTGGCTGAAGTATATGAAGAAAATCCAGCCTCACATAAGTACAAAGTAGAAGGGGAAGAGTATTTTAATAGCCTTCACAAATAATTGTGGATAATCTTCTTTGATACTGCACCCAAACTGGCCAAGAGTTAGTTACTTAAAGGTACATCTCAATGTACTTTCTATACTCTGTTACATGAAAAACCCACTAATCTATCATATACTTTGAGTGGAGCTTTTACCTATGCATGATTTTGAAACATTATGCTTTAGCCATTTGGAAAATATTGTTTCACTGAGTGATAAAGATCTTTCAAATGCTGACATATTTCATTCTATAATTTTTTTTAAAATTGCATTTGTTAATATCAACATTAATCTTTAAGAGTTAGATATCTGCGAAACTTATAGTTGATATAAGTTATCCAAAATTCTAAATTTCCCATGAAAGCTTGAATTTTATCACTGGTGCCAAATACTGTCAGTTGTTTCATAGAAGTTACAGGCTGGCTTCATTCACTTAAAAAAAAACCTACCAAGTACCCAAGTATGAATAACCAGAATCTGTCTTTCATTCTTCCAGGTTCTTTCAATGTAAAAATGATGTTCCATGAAGAAATCAGATTTTTAGCTAAACTCAATCCCTAAAGTGCTTTTCCTTGAGAAAAATTATCATATGCCATGGCCTGGCATCAATTGACATTACATTACGAATTTTTTTGTTTATCTTCTGCCATTCAAACTAGAATAAAAGCTCTATGAGATCAGGGACCAGGTCTTTCTTACTCATTGTCTTTCCATTGCCTAGAACAGTTCCTGGCATGAGCAATGGAAATACATTTTTGATTAAGATATTTAATAAATAAATGAATAGAATATAAAACATCTCATCAGCCAAGAACAGAAGTCTTCAATCAAAAGCATACATCTGCACGAGCTCTGTGGATTGTGTACCAATGTCAATTTCCTGGTTTCGATATCATACTATATAGTTATATAGGTTGTTAACAGTGGAGGAGACTGGATGAGGGTGCATGAATTCTTCCAGTATATTTCTTTGCAACTTCCTGTGAATCTATCATTATTTCAAAATAAAAGGTTAAAGAGTATTGTAACATTCTATACCAGCTCTGTCCAGTAAAAATATAACATGAACCACAAATGTGAGGCACATGATGCAATTTTCTAGTGTCCTCTTAACCTAATATATCAACATTTATTTCAATATGCAATAAATATAAAAATATTAGATATTTTACAGTTTTTCAAAATCAGGTGCATATTTTACACTTACAGCACATCTTAATTGGAACTAGTCACATTTCAAGTGTTCTGTAGCCATATATGGTGGCTATAGTATAGTGTAGTATAGTTTTATACCTTAAAGTTGCTGGTCAATATATGGGATTGTATTTCATTATTCTTTAAACTCTGAATACATTATATGCATTCTAGTGCATGTATATCACAATCATTGTGTTGGGGCATACAAGAGAAACACCTTAGCACTTAGGACCTGTTTACAAATAAAAATGTTGTTTTACTCTAAAAACCAAGAAACAGTCACATCTTTTTCTCATTAATCTAGAAATAAAAAGTGAAGATATTTCTGAATTCCAGACTGACAATCAAAAGGATCATATCCACCTCTCATCCAAGCGCAAAAGATCACAAGAGACTAAAAAGGAAGATGCCATGATGGGAGAAGGTAAGCTTGGACAGTGGGGATGATTCCCAAAAGAGACACCCATCATGGATGAACTATGGCCTCCCTCTCCCCATGGCTGTCAGTTTCTGGATCAATTGAGTTGTTAGCTCCTTCTTTAGACTGTCACTTCCTCTAAAGGAAATTACACCCCAGGATAGGAGTACCCAAGTCCAGCTGATTCACTCAGCTATTAACCAGTTATTCAAGTTGACGTTTATATTTTTTTCTTAGGAGATGATAATTGGTTTAACATTTGAATTTGTTACATAGAGAAAGGGAAAACCAAAGTATAGGCATATAATCTTTCCCTTAGCTATTGCAAAGCTGCCAATCTGGCAATATTATTGAATTTGGGAAATGAGACAGTGGAGTTACCAAATACCAACCTTACAAATTAGATTGAATATGGAACCCTTAAGAAATGAGTCAGCTTTGTTAAGCTCTGCTTTGTCGTTTAGCCATACTTTTAGCAAAATGTATTATTTGCTTACATTGTACATTAATGCTAGATGATTTTGCTTGTTATATTTTTTAATTGCCATTGGAATTGGTGCCAAGCAAAGAAAAGGTAAGCATTTACTTCAGACCAAAGATTTGCCCTTGTCCTTCTAAGACACAGAAAACAGGAAGACAGTGGTCAGAACACAAGATGGATTTGCCAAATGTGGATATGGTGTATGAAAAATATTCATATAATTTCCATGGATCTGAAACGCTTTGAAGCATACACTCTAAAGAGAATAATATTGCTATTTATTCTAAGCAATAGTCAGTATTGATGATATTTTCTGCTTGAGAAAGGAATATGAATCTTAATGGTCCTAGTACCATGTTTAACTAAAAAGTAGCAATTCAGTGTTGTTCTTCCTCTAACTAGTTCAATGAACTCTGGCGTGTGTGTGTGTGTGTGTGTGTGTGTGTGTGTAAATATCAGTTTGTTTGCCTGTTTGAATTTTTCCACTGAAGGAAATAAAGTTATTTTTTTAGAAATGTCCCAACAAATTAGCCAGCCATACTCCAGCCTGGCCCTACACCAGTAGGTGGTGGTGATAGGTTTGGGGTGGGTAGGTGTGAGAAGAATGAAGACAGAGAAATGCACAGGAATTCTTTCTGGATTCCATCTAAGACCACATTAATTTTGGTTTCTAGAAACCTCTTGTCTATATTACTGCATGGAAATTCAGAACAAGTGTTTGAAAATGCTCATCTGAACTCAGCACTGCAAAGCACAGCATACTTAGCTGCATTCTTAAGCAAACAGCAAGAGTGATGCTAATCTCCCCCTAATCTAATATGGATATCTACATGAATCTCAGTTGCCCTACTTAAATTAACTACATTAAGCAGTCCACAATGCCTGGGTGTTTTATTAAGAAACATTTTTTATCTGGCGGCTTATTAATAAATTATCAGGAATGAGATAAGGGACAGCGTTTCGGTGGAAAAGTTTAGATTGAAGGGATGGGAGTATCAAAGGCCATGCTATTGGGACATCCAGGATAAAAATAGAAAGATGTGTTATCCAAACCCACCCCTAGGGATCATAGCAGATTTTTTTCCTTATTTTCTAAGCTTTGTCCAAATTTGAAGAGCATCAATTCCAAGGCAAGTAATGATGCATCTCCTACTTTTCTTCAGAAATTATTACCAGCTACAAAACAACTAGTTACTGCTAACTTCAAATAAGTTTGGTTTTATTTCATTATTTCCATGGCACTTTAGTTTCCCTTTTCCCTCTTTTTCTAAACTTTTGGGATTGGCTGTGCCTCTCCTGAGCACATTGCATTCACTAAGTACTACCTGGCACTAAAATTATTCAGCTGGTGGAATTGAGCATTTCCACTCCCATAGATTCAGACTGTAAACTCATCAGGTTATGGCTTTTACTAAAAATTGCATGGATGCAATAGGGGGAGTGGAGTTACAATGCAGGAAGAAAGGAGCGCTGCCTATATCCCTCATATTTTATTGTTACCAGCCACCTGAGCTGGCTTTTAAAATTCATATCTGCATTTGTCACTCTGCCAGTCAGTAGATCTAATGAATTTCCAGTGTTAGCTAGAGAGCCGGAGAATGCGACAGTTAACAGCATGAAAGCCAAGAGTCAGACAGACTGAGTTTAATCCTGACTTTCCCATTGACTTGGCCTCAAGGAAGCCAACTATCCTCTCTGTGCCCATCAGCTCCCTCCCTGGTAAAGTTCCCATAATAATACCACCCACACTTATGGTTGTTGTGCAGATTAAGTGAGTTAATACCACTAAAGTGTGCAGAACAATCCCTGGCATATTGTGTGTAATATATATGTGTTATTTGTTGCTGGTTCTTCTTGTTATTTAAGACTCAAAGCCTTCCAAGGCCTGACTCCATCCTATCTTTGTAATCTTAGGTTACAATTTACCTTCCTGCCCCCTGCTCACACTCCCCACACTAACTCGCTCGTCCTGGGACTTGTCTAACACCTTCCCACCCATTGGCTTGCATGATTTCTTCCAGTTGGATTGCTTGTCTTCACCTGTTAAAACCTCCTGAAGCTTTTAAGCATCAGCTCAATGTGTTGTTGTTGTTGTTTTTTATAAAGTCTTTCCCAATCCCTCCTACTTCATTGAAAATTAGTGTTTTCCTCTTTATGTGCCAAGAATATTAAATGTGTGCCTCCATGGACTTGTGTTTTTTCAAATTGATCATACATAGGTGGTTCCCTGTTCCCACAGGCCCACGGTTCTTAACCAGGGTAATTTTGGCCCCCAAGTGGGATGAAAACCTCATCCTGGTTTTCCCAGGATTTTCCCAGTTTTAAAAATCAAAGCCTTATTTCTCGGGAACTCCCTCAGTCCCAGACAAATTGGGACAGTTGGTCATCCTACATCCAGAGGACATTTGCAATGCCTAGAGATTTTTTTTTTTTTTTTTAGAGAGAGAGTGAGTGTGTGAGTGAGAGTGGGGGAGGGGTGAGGAGGGGCAGAGAGAGCATCTCAAACAAGGTACATGCCCAGCACAAAGCTGGACACAGGGCTCGATCCCAGGACCCTAAGATCATGACATGAGCTGAAATCAAGAGTCGGATGCCCAACTGACTGAGCCACCCAGGTGCCCCTATCTGGAGACATTTTTGTTGTCACAGTTGTCACAGGGATGGGGAGATACTACTGGCATCTGGTGAGAAGAGATCAAGGGTACTGTAAACATCTTATAATGCGCAGGTCCCCCCCTGCGCATTATAAGATTATTTGGCTCAAGATGTCAATAATGTCGAGGTTGAGAAACCCTGGCAGAAGCTATTATTTGTTTTTGTAACATGTAGATGGGAGATGCTGGAATGACTCAATAAATGCAGTTAGATGATGTCTCCCAATAAATATTGAATAAGTATTTATTTACTTCCTGACATTTATTTAGTACCTTATGAGATCCTTTCTGTATAGTTGCAAAGAGGTGATATCTGGTCCCCTGTCCTTTATGAGTTTGCAGTATGGTTGAGACACAAGAATAATATTTGGGAGGAAATGAAAGAACAATTCTAGGCAACAAACAATTAAGTGTAAAGCCATCACAACAAACAATATGTATTCAATGCATTTATGGATGGGAGAGAATGCTCCAAGAGAGAAAGAATATCATTATCTTAAGTTACATGTTTAGTCCCTCTAGCTCCTAAATCATATCACACTGTTTCAAATCCCATTTGCTAAGGGCTTGGTTGTCCAGTTTTCACACATTCAGGTTTAGAAATGCCAGGGAGGGAGGCTAGCTTTGCTCTGTCAAAGCTCAATTTTGTATCATTCCTTCTCAGCCATTCCCTTGCTCCCCTAATTTGGGTTGACAGGGGGCAGATCTCCCAGGCGAGACACCTCAGAGTTACCTTTACCTCGTAGTGTTCCCCTTAGCACCCTGTGCCCTGTTCACCAACTTTGACCAATTCCTCTTTTGCAATATTTGGTTTCCACTTTCACCCACTCCCTTTCACAGTTATGTCTTCTGTTGAGTTTCAGTTAACACCCCCCTTATAGATGTCCACCACCCCCGACTCCTTCTTTCCCTCCAGGACAGTATTCCCCATATACAACTAGTTCTCCCAGCTTCAAAATGTCCTCCAATGTATCCACACATCTAAAGTTTCCACTCTTTCCTATCCCAGATCGAATTCTTTTCCTCCTCTTCATTTTCTTTCTTTTTTTATTTTTTTAGCGAGAAAGAATAATCCCTTCTCTCAACTTTGATAACACTTCCCTCTTGTTCTCTTAACACCTTTTATATACAACATGATTTTGGTGTTTGTGTGGTCCAGATCCTTTCGTAAAAGTTCTGTATCTTTTCTAATTCTAGCAGCACTGTTACCATAGGGCATTAAGATATTAGACCACTTATAACTATTGTTGTTGAGTGAACGATTAAGATAGAGATGAAATGAGACCCCTTCCTGCCCTTCCCCCTCTTTAGAGAACCCTGGATTCCAGCAGTTTTTCAACAACTATAGAAAAGTCCCCTTATCTCTTCTAAAAGCGATGTGGAAAGTTTATTCAGGTTCACAAAATTAATAGCAGGATAATGACTATACATCCTTGGGGTCCTAACAACAGGCAAAATGTGACTTCTTACTTCCAGACAAAATGCGTTCTAGGGCCACTTTAGTTTCCTTGCTACTGCCTTTGTCTTTGTGGGACAGCTACTGCTACAGAACTCGGTGCTACCTTCTCCTGAGCAAACACTGATCTTTGGCCACTGGCCACTTTTTTTTTTTCCTTTTATGAAATCCATGTACCCAATGTTGGGAATTGAAAATTGACATGTAAAAATGGCAAGATATTATGGATGCGTGACTATAACCATCAACTTCAGGGATTTAGGTCTCCCATTTTAGAGTCCTATTGACTATAGATGGTGTATTTTGTGAATATAAAATAAAAAGGACTAGCAGTTTACCTTTATAGGTACAAATCTATAAGAATGACAGGGAGAGGGGAGGAGAGAGATGGCCTCAAGATGTCCTGAAGCAGGGAAGACCAAAATAGCTCAGGACTACAAATCATCCCAAGTTCCCAGGAAAGTAAACTATATTTGGAAATCACTAATAAATAGCATACCCATGTCATATAATTAAAAAGATATGAACACCTCCTAACTTAAAAATGTGAATAAAATCTAGCACTTAATTCCTTAAGAAAACTTTTAAAAATAGGAATTTTTTAAAAATACTAGGAATAAGATCCTTCCTGCTAAATTAGATGGAGAGTTCCAATGCTCTTTGCAATCAAGATCCAATATCAGGTTTAACAATGGAATATTAGAAGAAGTACTACTCACATGAACACAAAACAACAACTCATTACCACAACTCTATAACATATATTTTAGAGTGCTAGGAAACACAGATATAAAAACAAAATAAGGCAATGTTAGAGAAAATACGTGATGGTTTGCAGATGATATAATTGTTTAATAGTAACTTAAAAGATTTCAACCATTAACTGCTATAATTTATAAGTAACTTGAGTAGCTTACTCAAATATTATGTCAATTTATGCAAAAATAATATTGTATAAGCCAATGGTATACAGTATGGAACATACTGAAATGTGTAATAACAACTAAAAAATATACTGTCTTGGAAAACAATCTTAACAAGAGAAGTATTGGACTTACATAAAAAATAAACTATATTCTATTAAATTGTTTAAAGGGGAGACTTGATTACATAAGGAATTGCAACGTTTCTAGTTAGATTGACTAATATTGCAAAGACATCAGTAATTCCTAAATCAATTTCAGTTTAGTGCAGCTACAATCATTTTATACTGAATAAAACAGCATAAGATGATTCTAAAGTTCTTCAGAAAATACAGATCAATGATACAAAGCCAAATTTTTTATAAGAAATTGATTTTATGGCAGTAGGGATGGGTAGCTCAAAGGAATAATATTTAGGTTACTATTACTAAGGCAGTGTGATACTGACACAAGAATATGTGGAAATATTAGTGCAAATAACTTTAATTAGATATCAATATCAGATATATAAATATAACATATGATAAAGGAAATAATAAAAATAAAGGAAAAAAGAGTTAGTCTATTAATAGGGTTAGTAAATTTGACTATTTAGAACATTTCTCAATCTAGATTCATACTTCAAAAAATACAGCAAAGTGGGGCGCCTGGGTGGCTCAGTCGGTAAAGCATCTGGCTCTTGTTTTCAGCTCAGGTCATGATCTCAGGGTTGTGAGATTGAGCCCCAGGTCAGGCTCCTCACTCAGCAGGGACTCTGCTTGAGATTCTCTCTCTCCCTCTCCCTCTGCCCCTCCCCACCCCTGCTTGCACTTGTTGTCTCTCTCTCTCTCAAAAAACCCCCCAAATACACCAAAGTAGACTCCATATGGATTAATGAGTTAAATCAGGTTTATTAAAACACATCCATTGCTGGAATATTATAAAAACAATAAAATGGAAATCACTCATGCTATAATATGGGATTAAATGCATTTTTCCTTCAACTTTTTAAAATTCCCATCCCTTCTGATTTGCAATACATTTCTTATTAAAAAATATATGATAATTTTTCACTTATAGGAACAAATAATCTAGATTAATTAATTTTAATTATTGCATATGCCTTCTTCAATATGTGGGCAGGACTGTTGCCCTTATTAACAAACGAGAAACCAAGGTGGAGTACGTTCTTTCTGTTGGTTGATCAACTATCCATCTGTCTACTTCAGACCCTATTTGCCTTCTATGCTGAGTCCAGATCATCCAACACAGAATGCCGGACATGGAGACTGAGCTGGAAAAATATGAGCAGTGAGGGTGGTGGGAGGGGGAGGAGAGATTCATTGCTAATGTTTTCCTTGCAAAAGGAACCAGTGAGCAGTACCTACACAAATTTAAAACAATCACAGGCACACCATATACTTGTTGCCCAGGAAAGTTTTGGAAAACAAAGGAGGTTAAGGATAGCTGGAAAAATTATAGCTGTCTATGGTGAACTGGATCCAAAACCACTAGCTGAAAGGATCTAACACCACCAAGTCTTCCTTTTCATAGAAAAGGGATATATGTTCCCGTATTTTATCCCATTCTTCCTAAAACTCGATCGAACCCACCAATGGGACACTAAGTGTCATGGAGGGGCCATTTGAAATCTTATCTTTCCATTTTAATGGGGACTCACCAACAAGATGGAGGTAGAAGAGACACATGCCAATTCATATGTTTTGATATTCACTATTCTTCCTTCGCTAAAACCCAAACATTCAGCCAAATGCCTTAGGACACATATCTGCTATAAATTCATTTTTTATCTAATTTGTCTGAGATCTAAGCTTCCTGTGGAGGTCCAAGATCAAAGGATCTGATTCCTTCTGATGTCAGTGCTGACATAGTTCTGTCTATAACCTCACAGTGGGAGGTGGCCAGTCTCCCTGGACACCTTTATACAGTGCACTTTCATTTTGACTAGGGAGTCTGTCAGGTATGTTGCTGATTGGAGCTTCCATGTAAATAATTCATGGAAGATTTTTAAATGTTTTGGGGCCTCCAAAGGAAAGATAAGCTTATGTTAGTCTTCATGAATAGATGCAGACTTGAAGAACAAGGGGGAACAGATCTCCAATAACGGTCTCTCAAAAACAAGATAACAATATCTTCAATGGGTTGAAAATAGGTGACTTCTTGTGTTTGATTCGTCTTCTATGAAGTGCTGTTGGTTTTACCAAGGTATAAAAATTCAAATCCTTTTTTTCTCTTTTTTAAGTTTGCTTCTCTCTGACAATGTATTATTCTTGTTCTTTGGTTATTTGCTGATCTCAGTAAACTATGTCTTTTCCTCCTGGTGGGAGCAGTAATTATGGAGATGACACCAAGTTCAGTAGTTGACATAGGACCGGTCATAATAGGGAGACAAGGTGGATGGCACAAAAATTTCCTTCCTGGAAGGAACTCAACATCTCAAGAGGAAGACGAGACTGTCATACAAGGAAAGGTGACCAATAATAGAAGCAGTTGCCCAAGTCAGATGAGAAATTTTAGTCAACAAGTATTGAGGCATAAATCAATGTAGTTTAAGCTGTCCAGGAATAGTTCTGTAAGGATCTGAAGATCCCATAGGGAAACCTAGGATAACCTGAAAGTTCTCATAGCTCTAAGCAAGAGAATCGTCCCATAGTTAGGTCGTATCCCACAGCAGACACATGCCAGGGAAATGGACTGTGGAAAAGGAGAGAGAAGATAGGAATAACACGGGTTTAGCAGAATATTAATTGATGTATCACAGAAACAATGTAAACAACATGATTATTTTATCTCATTTGACTGCTCCAAATCAAAAGTATATCACATCTATTTATATTATGTCATTACCCCCCTTTTCTCACCTCACTTCCCCTTCATTATTAGATTAAATTGAGGTAAGAAATTGGTACCCTTTGCCCCAATACTGTCTGTTAGAGTATGATACAGACATGATCACTGTCTGCTAATGCACATCAAAACAACTCTTGGGAAACTGAGAGGAGATAATATACAGGTTAATAAATGAGCATTTATGTTACATATAAAAGAGTGGTTAAGGAATTTGGAAGTGAGATGTAAGAAAAGCAGACATGGGCAATGTTGATGACAATATTGCCACAGCCTCCTTCCCCGCCCCCCCCCAAAGGGGTTCAAGATAGTTCTCAACATTTGTTTTCACTGTAAGGCCCATGAAAGATGACTTTTGCATGCGTGCCATATTCCCATGCGTGTGTCCAAACCAACATTCTTCTTAACTTCCTGCTGCTATCCTCAACTCTACACAGTATTATGTGGTGCTTAAAGTACAGACTCTGGAGCCAAGAATTTTGAATTCTGTCAAGTAAGTAAGATCTGCCACTACTTTGCATGTGGTCTTAGGAAGTTACTTAACCTCTCTGTACCTCAATGGCCTCCCTTCTAAAAGGGAGATAATAATAGCACTTACTTCAGGGGGTTGCTGTAAGTATTAAGTTACATATATGTATAATTAGTGCCCAACATGTGATAATTGCTATAATTGCTATTTAAGCGTTATTTTCAATAATTAGCCTGTTCCTCTTCAAAAGACACATACTGGAATACAAATGAATAAGGGCGTCTTCAACAGAACAATCTTGAGTTCCTTTTAATTTGTTAAAAAAACCTATAATTTAATAAAACTGTTTTTTTTTAAGACTTTATTTATTCATTTGAGACAGAGACAGAGACAGAGAGAGCACAAACAGGGGGAGAGACAGAGGGAGAGGGAGAAGCAGACTCCCTGCTGAGCTGGGAGCCGGACATGGGGCTCTATCCCAGGACCTGGGAATCATGACCTGAGCCAAAGGAAGATGCTTAATCATCTGAGCCACCCAGGTGCCCCAATAAAACTGTTTCTTAAATTGAATCATGACACCTTAAAGCTTATAAAAATAGATTGATACATCCCTCAATACACAATGTGTTGTGACAATAAGAAATGCGTGAGTTAGGAAGTATTTTCTGAAGGAAGTAAGGCATTTGGGGAGATGAATAAAAGGCAGAGAGTGTTGAAAGATAGGATGAAAAAATATTTCAGGGCTAGGGTATTTTAAGATAATTCTTACAGGTGAGAGATGGGGTAATTAGGGGGAAGAGCTGAGACTTTTGGGCTCAGAGGAGGATGCAGCTGGAGACTAAGCACTATGTATCTATGAAGTACTTGAAAGGAACTGGACCTGAACACTCGGCCGTAGATACTTTTAGATGTCAAAGTTAGAAAAGGGTATATTTTTTGAAAACAATGCTTGTAATGTGTAAGCCAGTATGTACATTAAATTTTCATGAAATACTCAAATGAATGGTTCTTCTGTTTCTTCCTCAAGTTACCGTCATCATCACAATAATAACACAACCACAACACAACAGCTGAGCTTTCTAGGGTCCTTCATAGTTTACAAGGTGCCAAAACATGTCGTAGCTCATCTGCTTTCACGACAGTTTTAGGAGATAGCAGACCAAATTATCCCATATCACTAATAAGAAAACTGCAATTCAAAGGGGCAGTTCGTTTTCTAGTAAACCCAGACATAGGTTCAATAGTTTGTCCCATTCCCAAACTTGTGCTCTTAACCACCTGCCCTGAGGTCATGTGCGAGTTCACACATGCATGGGCACGCTTTTGCACGCACACACACAGAGTGAGCACTAGCCAGAATTTGAAATTAGGGTCTCTGTTACCGTGAAGTGCCTTTTCATATACGTCGTCTGAAAAAGCTTCCCACTTTCTTAGCAGAAGAGGAAACTAAAATCAGTGTTCAGTTAACAGTGAGATAATTTCAACAGAAGATAAAAGCAGAGTAAGAGCAAGCCCATGTTTTCAAGAAAGCTATAATTTCTTGGGAGGAAATGTAAAATATATTCACATCCTTATATTTACAGCATTCATTCAAGAAAAACTCATTAGCACCTACAGCCACCAGGAACTTGGACAGCCACCAGTAATACAGCCCGAGAGGAATATTTTTATTTTCAATTGGTTTATTTTCATGTGCACCAAATAATGTTTTATGTTTTTTTCCTGATGCAATAGAAATACATTCTTTTTTACTTTCTCTAGATTACAAGGTCTCTTCTGTCTTCTAATCTCTCATCTATAAATGGGGATAGTTCTTAAGTCCTTGACCCATACCTAGATGTTCAATAAATATTAGCCTTCTCTTCCCCACCACTGTTACATCTCGTACTCAGAATATGTCTGCTTGACTCTTCAACATCTTTGACTCTGGCCTACTGTTCTTTATTATGTTTTGCTCAGACTATTGCAGTAGCCTTTCAACTGACCTCCTTCACTCCCCCACAGTTCACTGTCTTCATTATAGAAAGGCTCTTCTTCCCAAGATGAAAATAATATATCACTGCCCTATTCTAAAACCACCGCCTCGTCTTCTGTGATATAAATTCCAGACTCCTTAGTAGAGTTTTCAAGTCCCCTTATTTATTTATGGCCTCTATCAAGTATGATAACTTTTTTTCTTTTACCACTCCCCACCCTACATCCACATGTATATACACATCTATATACACATCTATATACACAACCTCAGTTCTCAGTGTCTGGAGCTATTTTCAGAGTCCCCAATACATCTTGTTTGTTTTTGTTGCCTTGCTTTTGCATATGCCATACTGTATATTAGAATGTCTTCCCACCATATTATGCCTCAAAACTTGAGTCATCTCCTTTGTGAAGTCTTCCTAAGCTTTCAGGCAGTGTTAGGTAATTCCTCTTTTGTCTTCCCTAGTATTTTACTTACACACTCGCTATACACACTCACTATAGGGCTCTCACCTTAATCAGCTTAGAGGTCTGTTTCCTGGAGCCCCTGGATAGCAGGGGACATGCTCCCAGGACCTTTGTTATCATAAGACCTAGTACAGCCTCCATGCATTTTGTGATTTATGTCTGTCTCCACTATTAGAGCATAAACTCCATGATATTAGGACTGCTTCTTGTTCATCGCTGTATTTCTAGGCCTACCACATAGTAGGTGCTCAGAAATTAATTAATTAATTAATTAATTAACTAATAAACCAGTGAAAAAATAGATGAGCTCTCCAATGAAGAATCTCTGGAGGCTCAGAATGATTCCTCCTGCAACCTAATTTGAGCACCTGAAAAGGGATTACATGAATGAAATAAAGAAAAGAGTAGAATTTGAGAAAAATTTGACAAGTTCATTCTTTTGAGATATTGAATCTGAGGCACTTTTGAAACTTCAGAATGAAAATGTTTCAAACCTTCAGCAACCAAGATATTTGGCAAACAAATGCAAATCTAAGAGCTGACATTTAAGAAAATTGGTGAGAATGGAATGTATATACAAAATATAAGCAATCTTGGGAAAAAAGATACTTCCAAGTTAGACCTCTAGGGTCTCTCTTGTGGAGCGTGCTTGCTTGTTCATTTTAATGTGCATTTGTATAATGTTTCTATCTGTATGAGATAAAGATATCTACAGGGCTTTTAATTTAGGGTACATTTTTTATTAAGACAAACTGTTGACAGAGTCAAAAAATATGCATGTGGAATCCTATTAGGTAATTATGTTAGATGGTAAAGACCAGGCTAGCTAAGTTCCAATCTCATATCTACACTTGGAGGCTTTGTGACTTGGGGCAAGTAACTCCACACTCTGTACCTTTGGTTCTCCATCTGTAAAATGAGGACAATAATGGGACTAGCCTTCTGGGATGGCTATGAAGATTAAGTGAGTGAATGAATGTAAAGCATAAAGAACAGTGCCTGTCGGGGATGAGTACTCTCTGAGCATTAGTGATTTGAATTATGGTGATTATTATTTATCCAGTCTATCACATCATAGATTTTGGGTGGTGCTTAGCATGATTCATCTTATTTAACCTTCAAACAATCTTATGAGGTGGGTA
Organism: Leptonychotes weddellii; assembly: GCF_054177405.1. Lineage (NCBI taxonomy): Eukaryota > Metazoa > Chordata > Mammalia > Carnivora > Phocidae > Leptonychotes > Leptonychotes weddellii. The sequence goes on along the minus strand of NC_138376.1, from coordinate 39,368,094 downwards.
CTATCAATATAACTGTTTTACAGATGAGGAAACTGAAGTACATGGAGAGTAAGTACAATCCGCACATGTGTTCAGCGAGTAAGGGCCTAAGCAGGAAATCTAACAACACTTGTTTGATTCCAAGCCTGTATGTACTTTTAGCTGCTTTGCTATGTTGCTCCTAGGGACCATCTCTCATATATTTAATACCATAAACATCTGTTTTAGTAGGTTTTACTTAACTGCATCAGTAGAACTCTATATAGCTCTAGTTCATCTTTATTTATTACCCAATAATATGAGAGGTTAGTTAGCTCATTCACATATGGCATGATCACATTTTAAAGGCTAGAAGTGTTATGGTTTATATAATATATCCTGCAAAGAATTGGGACGGATTAGGGCAAAAGTGCCCAGATCATTTGTTTACCGTAGCAGTACCAATGTTGTATTCTTCTGAGTTGAATATTCATTCTGTTGAATAGGAAAATAAAATACAAATGAAATGTCAAGGGAAGAAAACTGTAATTAAAACAAGACTGCTAAAATGAAATACATTTTAGTAAATTGTGAAGTGGTACCTGAGAGTAATATGAAATTATACAACTGATGTCCAGAGAGGCTAAAAGACAGGATGAAAGTCACAGAGCCAGCTAGCAGGGAAGGGGATTGAACCCTGGTTTTGTGACTCCAGTCTAGTGGTCCTTCTCTCCTTCCACTATTATACAACCATATATGTATACACTTATATGGGTACATGTTTATTGATATGTTTATGTTATCTCTACAGATGTTTAAATTCATATTTTATAGAATCAAAGATAATCAAATTGTGAATTTTTCATAAAAACCACAGTGTTAGACTAGCTTTTAGATTCGAATTTCTTTTTTTAAAGATTTTATTTATTTATTTGAGAGAGAGAGAGTAGGGGGTGGGGGAGAAGCAGACCCCACTGAGCAGGGAGCCTAGAGTGGAGCTCAATCCCAGGACCCTGAGATGGGCTTGAACCCAGGACCCTGAGATCATGACTTGAGACGAAGGCAAATGCTTAACCGACTGAGCCACATAGGCACCCCTAGAGCTCAAATTTCTTAATACAAATGTGAGTTGACCAGACTATGGTCTGGTTTTTGTATTTAAGCCATTATGCTTATAAGGAGAAAACCTCGTTGACTTAGCCACATCATAAAAAGTATTTTTGGGGAAGTGATATTATCAAATTTTTATATTTGTTTGTTTGTTTGTTTGTTTATTAAGTGGAGCCCAATGCAGGGCCCTGAGATCAAGGCCTGAGCTGAGGTCAAGAGTTGGATGCTCAAGGGGTGCCTGGGTGGCTCAGTCATTAAGCCTCTGCCTTCAACTCAGGTCATGATCCCAGGGTCCTGGGATCGAGCCCCGCATCAGGCTCCCTGCTCGGCGGGAAGCCTGGTTCTCCCTCTCCCACTCCCCCTGCTTGTGTTCCCTCTCTCGCTGTCTCTCTCTCTGTCAAATAAATAAATAAAAATCTTAAAAAAAAAAAAAAGAGTTGGATGCTCAACTGACTTAGCCACTCAGGTGCCCCTATCAAATCTTTATTAGATAATTAATATTCATTATAAATTTAGCATGGGATACAGTGGCCTTTTTAGGAAAAATATATTCCTAAAGCCATTTGGAAATCAATAAGCTGATACAACTCAATCTTTAATTGACAGTCTTGTTTCTGGAATGCGAAGTATGTAAAGTGAGGGTTCTTAACCTTAACTGATTTGAGAACTAAATCCATTTCTTTTTTTTTTTGTCTCCCTGTCTCCCTGTTTTTTTTTTTTTTAATTTTATTTTATTAGGTGATGTTAGTCCCCATACATTACATCATTAGTTTTTGATGTAGTGTTCCATGATTCGTTGTTTGCATATAAAACCCAGTGCTCCATGCAATATGTACCTTCCTTAATACCCATCCCCCTACTCCCCTCCCCTCTAAAACCCTCAGTTTGTTTCTCAGAGTCCATAGTCTCTCATGGTTCATCTCCCCCTCCAATTTCCCCTCTTCATTTTTCCCTTCCTACTATCTTCTTTTTTTTTTTTTTTTAACATATAATGTATTACTTGTTT
>NC_138376.1:39347958-39365520 GCF_054177405.1 Leptonychotes weddellii | reverse complement strand
GCCATTTGCAACGACGTGGATAGAAATAGAGGGTATTATGCTAGGTGAAATAAGTCAATCAGAGAAAGACATGTATCATATGATCTCAGTGATATGAGGAATTCTTAATCTCAGGAAACAAACTGAGGTTTGCTGGAGTGATGGGGGGTGGGAGGGATGGGGTGGCTGGGTGATAGGCATTGGAGAGGGTCTGTGCTCTGGTGAACGCTGTGAATTGTGTAAGACTGATGAATCACAGATCTGTACCTCTGAAACAAATAATACATTATATGTTTAAAAAAAAAAAGTAGGAAGGGAAAATGAAGGGGGGGAATCAGAGGTGGAGAACCATGAGAGACTATGGACTCTGAGAAACAAACTGAGGGTTCTAGAGGGGGAGGGGAGTGGGGGCATGGGTTAGCCTGGTGATGGGTATTAAAGAGGGCATGTATTAAATGGAGCGCTGGGTGTTATACGCAAACAATGAATCATGGAACACTACATCAAAAATAAATAAATAAATAAATAAAGGAAAAAAAAAAGACTGTGGGCTTTAATTTGCAAATCATGGATGTGGCCTGAGAAATAAGATACTCCAAAATTTTCTTAAAATTGGGGATGAATAAATAATCCTATATGCTTATCTATAGTTTAGACAACTCTAGAAGTGCTATAAACTTCGGCTATAAGTCTAGTAATACCAAATTTTCTCTTTAGTATTCTTTTCTTTCTTTTTTTTAAGATTTTTATTTATTTATTTAAAGATTTTATTTATTTATTTGACAGAGAGAGACACAGCGAGAGAGGGAACACAAGCAGGGGGAGAGGGAGAAGCAGGCTTCCTGCTGAGCAGGGAGCCTGATGTGGGCCTTGATCCCAGGACCCTGGGATCATGACCTGAGCAGAAGGCAGACGCTTAATGACTGAGCCACCCAGGCGCCCAGTATTCTTTTCCACATGTCATCATTCTGTTTCCAAGGATGTCACTGCCTCCATTATCAGCTCTCTTCCAACATCATCAATCTCTCCCCCTCTACTGGGTTATTCCCATGGCTATCCAACGTGGTTAAGTAACTCCCACTTAAAAAAAAAAAAAAGGAAAGGAAAAGAAAAGAAAACCATTCTTTGATTCTATAGTCCCCCTCAGTTCTCTTTTTCATTTTTCTACTCCTAGTCCAGCAACATTGTTTAAAAGAGTTTTGTTCACACATTCCATTACTTCCTTAGTTTTAGTCTTCGTTCACTCTACCAGGCACTCCAGGATGCTTTCTGACCCGTCTACAGAACAGGGACTGTTCCTGGGGCAAACCCAGTGACTTCCATATTGCCAGTTTTAAAGAATAATTCTTTATCTTCATCTTACATGACATCTCAGGAGTATCTAACCCAACCTTTCTCTTCCTCTTTCTTGAACCACTTTCCTCTCTTGGCTTTTGTAATGGTTCCTCTCCTTGATTCCCTCTTATGTCACTGAAGACACCTTTTCAGTAAGCAATAGAGTGAAGGCTGAAAGCTGGGTTTCTGATCCCAAATCTTGTGATTCCCTAGTCTTCCCAGTCCTTTGACTTACAGGACTGAGAACTGATATATGGGTAAGTGGGATGTATCTTTCTGAGCCTATTTGTCTTAGAAAATGGTTTTCAGACACATAAGACAACTTGGTTGTGTATAAAGTATTTGAATCACAACTTTTACTCTGCAAAACTGGGGAAACAACATTCCAATATTTTCTGACTTTAGTGTTTTAGAAGAGATGTCAGAAACCAGTCTGAGTTTTGTTCCTATTTAGGAATGATTGGAAAACCATAAGATCTTTTTTCTACATTATTTTAAACACTCTGAAAATTCACTCCATAGATAAGTCTTTTTGTATGCTAGGAATAATCACTGAAAAGAGAGGATAATAATTTTTGAAATAAGGGAATAAAGACTTTAAAGGGAAAAAAATTTAAGTGAGACTTCAGGAAATAGATAGAATTTAAATAAATTTTTAAAAAGATGCATTTCGGGTGGGAGGCAATATATAAATTGGACTACAAGAGTTACTTATCCCAGATCTGGATTGTTCAAAGAATGAATTAATGTTGTTGGACACAGGAAATAAAAGCCTGAATGGATAATTAATAACCATTTTAAACATGTGAAATTATATTTAAAAAAAGGTAGAAGTGACTGTGATTGGGCTAGATGGAAGGATACCCACCATTTATGAAGAGATTAGGCATTAGGGGAAAAAAATTATTGCCTAGAAAAAATATCAATAAATATTACAATTATTTCAACATCCTACTCTGTTGAGATTTTTAAGGCATGGTTAAATGCCACTTTCCTAGTCAAATATATAAATATAATGGGATATCATGGAGTAAATGACCTCTAGATATTCTTATTTCTTCATCTATCAAAGTTTGGATCAAAGAAATATGGCGTCCCAGGCAATACTGCCGTTAGACTCAGTAAAGAAGAGTTTCCCCAGGCTCTGGGCTCTAGAGAGCTCCATTTTGACCTCCCCTCATCCCCCGATGCCTTCCTCCACATAGTTAGAGAGTCCATGTGGCCAAGATGATGTGCCTACCACACACCATGCCCACCTTTTCTAGACCATTAATTGACTGCTAAAGACTGAATTTTCTGTCCAAACACCTGAGCCCTCCACCAGTGCTTCCAAAGGCTGTTTAGATTCCTCCTTTGCTTGTCACATCAAATCTAGTGAAAGAAGAACCACTTTGACTTAATGCTGAGAAATGTGCCAAACTAGCATTGATATTGTCTTTCTGATCAATACCAAGTAATTGTAACTTCTATGTCTTATTTTTTCTTAAGAAGGACACAGATTAATACATTTATAGATATCCTTTGGCTTGATGCCTTGCTTGCTACCCTTCTGGATCTCCAGACTTCTCAGAAACCACCAGCTAACCTCAGCAACCATTGTGTCTACCCTGAGCTGGCACCATGGATCACACATACAACAATACTGTAGGCAGAGTTTTAAGATGGCCTCCATTTTCTCAGTCACCTGGTGTCACACCCATGATTAAATTAAGTGGCAAAAGCGATACTGCAGTTTTAATTAGGCTTACTAATCACTTGGCCTTAAAAAGGGACGCCGGGGGGGCGCCTGGGTGGCTCAGTCGTTAAGCGTCTGCCTTCAGCTCAGGTCATGATCCCAGGGTCCTGGGATCGAGCCCTGTGTTGGGCTCTCTGCTCAGCGGGAAGCCTGCTTCTCCCTCTCCCACTCCCCCTGCTTGTGTTCCCTCTCTCGCTGTCTCTCTCTGTGTCAAATAAATAAATAAAATCTTAAAAAAAAAAAAAGGGACACCTGGGTGGCTCAGTTGGTTAAACGTCTCCCTTCGGCTCAGGTCATGATCCCAGGGTCCTGGGATCGAGTCCCGCATCAGGCTCCTTGTCAAGCTTCTCCCTCTGCCTGCCTACCCCTGCTTGTGCTCTCTCTCTCTGACAAATAATAAATAAAATCTTAAAAAATAGGGGCACCTGGGTGACTCAGTCAGTTAAGAGTCTGTCTTCAGTTCAGGTCATGGTCTTAGGGTCCTGGGATCCAGCCCTGCATCTGGCTCTCCTCTCAGCAGCGAGTCTGCTTCTCCCTCTGCCTCGGTGACCCCTCTCCCTCCGTGATCGCTTTCTCTCTCTCTCTCAAATAAATAAATAAAATCTTTAAAAAAAATAAAATAATAAAATATAATAAATAATAAAATAGGGAAATTTATTTGGGTGGACCTAACCTAATCACATGCACCCTTTGAAAAAAAGACCGTTTTCTCTGGCTGGTGGTAGAAGAGGAAGTCAGAGATATTCCAAACATGAGAAGGAGTCTGTGTGTCATTGCTGCTTTGAAAATGGAGCAGACCACTTGACAAGGGATCCAAGTAGTCTCTGAGAGCTACGAGTGGCCCATAGATAACAACTAGTATAGAAACAGGGACCTAGTCCTATGACCACCAGGAAATGAACTCTGCTGATGGCCCGAATGAGCTTCTGAGCTTCTGGTTCTTTCCCAAAGCCTCTAGATAAAAGCTCAGCCTGGCTAACATCTTGGTTTTGGCCTTGTGAGACCCTAAGAAGAAAATGCAGTTGAGTGTCCCGTCTTTTGACCTACAGAACTGAGAGCTGATAAACGGGTGTTGTATTTTGGGTTTTAACCATTTTATTGATGTGCAATTGACATGGAAAAAGCTGTATGCATATTTCATGGATATAACTCCATAAGTCTGGGAATAAGTATTCGCCTGTGAAACTGTCACCGGTATTGAGGCCATAGAAATATCCATCGCCTCCCAAGGTTTCTTCCCACCTTATTAGTATCATTATCATTATTATTATTATTTTATTATCTGTGGTAAGATCACGTAATGTAAGACCTACCCTCTTAGAAAAGTTTAGGTATACAGTACAGTACTTTTAGCTATGCACTACGCTGAATAGATAGATCTTCAGAATTTGTCTTCCAGAACTGAAACTTTGTACACTTTGATCATCATCTCCCCATTTCCCTTTCCCCCAGCTTCTGGCCATCACCATTCTCTGCTTTGCTTCTGTGAGTATGACTATTTTAGATTCCACATATAAGTGAGACCATACATTAGTCATCTTTCCAGGTCTGGCTTATTTTCACTGAGATAATATTCCCCAGGTCCATCCACATTGTCACACATGGCATGATTTGCTTCTTTTTTAATACTGAATAATATTTATTATGGTTATTGTTTTAAGCAACTACACATGTGGTAATTTGTTACACGGCAACAGAAAACTGATAGAGACACTAGGGTTTCACTGAATAAAAGGGGAGCTTAGTCCTCCACTCTTGTCTTTGCGCTGGTATCTCCTGATCTCTTTTTCAGCTGACATCAATCACTTCCAGTCCTCCAGAACTTAAACTCCTCCTTCCTTCTGTCCAGAGACTCCCGTCCAACAGCATGGCAGCCTGCTGCAGGCAGCTGGATCCCATCAGTTCCCAGGTGCCTTTCCCAGGTCTACCGCCGGCTCTCTGTGGAAAAGCCTCCAGCTGTCAGGGCCTCAAGCCACAGTGGATTTGCTCCCATCACTGGAACCACGAGGTGAAAACAAGCCAGATTGTTCTTTTCTCTCTCTCTCCCTCTGTCTTCTCATTTCCCAGTCTGTTTCCCCAACTCGATTCTGACAAAAGTTATTTGCAGCATTCCCATCAGTTCCCTGAGTGACAGGAGACTGGTGTCAAGTGAGAAAATGAAATGTAAATTTTATTAAACACCCCCTCTCATCTCTGCGTATCAATCCAGATTCCAGCTGAACATAGCAAATCAAATCCTGTCTATGCCAGGCCTCGGGGCACACGGAAAATCATTTCTCCTTAATACCATTCCCTTCCGGTAAAATATTTTTCTGTTTGGTGAATGAAAATTTTAAATGCAAACCCTGTTTTAATCCCAGTAAAAAGTGTATCTTCAAATGAACATTTGAAAGAGGGAGCAGAAAAGAGAAAAGAGAAGATGGGGGAGCAAAGGGGAAGGAGAAGGGAACTGGGCAAACGGATTTGCGTTTAGTGGTGTCCTGTCTGGTGGCCACGCAAGGATGCATATCCGCAGAATAAATGGTGACATTCTTTGAAAGCTTGGACTATCAGGACATTTATCTACATGCTGTCCTGTCTCAGAGATAATAAAGATCTTAAATCTGATACACAGCATTAGAAATATAGATGTTTCATTCTGGGTGTGAATATGTAGACAATTACCAGCTCGTCTGGGGTTTTGACAGGTGGGTGTCTGTGTACAGAGAAAATCTTGATTTGGAACCTGAGGAGTGTGATTAACTTCAAAATGAAAAAAGAACATTGATTGCTCATTGAAATAAAAATAAGACTAAGTAAAATTTGAGCCAATAATGAACCTTGAAAACACCACCACTACTTAAAATATTCTATTTAGGTATATTCCACTGAATACATTTAAATGAAAATTATAACTACTGCTCTATGTTAGAAGAAAAGAAGATTATTTAATGTAAACCATTGTTGAAATGACATTTTGTCAGGTATTTGCCGCCTGTGTAACCTCTTGTCCTGATTTTCCCAAGTCTGAGGGGGTTTTCCAGGATATGGGACTCTCAGTCCTGAAACCAGGACACCCCATAAAGTCCCAGGCAAAATAGGATGAGATGGTCACCCTAATATATTATCATTATAATTAATGTAAAATAGTAATTTCTTCTACTGTAATGAGTTATTAGTATTGTCAACTATATTTTTGTAAAATGGTCTTGAGCTAAATAAACTTATAGATGTATCTGGAAGTGAATTTGATTTGCTCAAACTTGGTAGATTAAATTCAGACTTCCAAAATATGTGAGGTTGCAGCTCAAGCATTACTATCGATATCTGAAAAAATGGCATTCTTAGCCTCTACTTTCCCTGACTTTGGTTAAGCTTAAAAAACATTCTTCTGATACAGCTGTAGTCAACATAAAGGAATTTGAGTTTTCTTTTCAGATGCTTAGGAATGTGCCAGAAGAACAACTGATATTACATTAAAAAAAGTTTCTACTTTTAATATAGAACACAACTTAGATGCATTAATGTACTTAAGATCCAAAAATGTAAATCAAGTGTTGGGCTAAACAATGCATTCACTTCCCCAAAGAGGGAATTCTCACCTAGCAGAGGTCTGGCCCCTGAGATAGTAGGTGTTACATTTAGTATTAAAAAAAATAATAATGTCATGCTCTCTTGTGCGCAAGAAGAAAGTTTATATGGTAATGTAGAAATTTTAACTTGAATTATTGCATTTAGAATCCACAGTCCTTGGATGCTTAATTAAATATATTTGATTTCTTAACTGTTCTTCCTTTTTGGTATTTTTGTGCACTAATTAATTAAAATAGAGTATTTTGCTTTAGAAATGGGTATAAATTATATGTGTAAAGAGCATGAAAGCAGGACTAGGTTGAGGAAAAACCGTGGAATTATTAGCATGAATGTTTTGGGTTTGCCCTGACCTTTGTCCTATTTTATTACTTCCAATCTCAGCCTCCAAATGAGAAGAGCTCATCCCAGATGTGTTTCAAGCTCTAGGTCTACCCCTTCTACATCCTTCCCAAGAAACTTAGCCTACTCAGTGACCCGTTTCTTCCAGAATTTCCAGTTTCATAGAATAATTCACACTATAATTCACAATAATTCTATGATGTTTAAATATATCATACCTACTAGGAGTATTTTTATTTTTACAGATTTCTCAAGCCATGGCCTAAAAGAATATATCTAAAGTTGGAATTACAATTACAGGAAAAGGCTATTTTAGGAGAGTTACCTTAAATAATGTGTTTGTGTTCTATTGCTGCTACTATGACAAACTTTGTGCCTTAAAACATCCCAAATTTATTCTCCTAAAGTTGTGGACGTCAGAAGTCTGATATCTGATTCACTGGGCTAAAATCAAAACGTAATCAAGCCTTCTGGAATTTCTGGGGGAGAATCTGTTTTCCTTGCATTTTTCAGCTCCTGGTGGCTCTTTGTATTGCTTGGCTCATGGTCCCTTCTATAACTTTAAAGCATATCTCTAAGGTCTACTTCACTCCAACTTCTTGATTCACATCTTCTATAGTTTTTCTGATCTCCTGCCTCTCCACGGACCCTTGTGATCACATTTAGGGCCCACCTGGGTAGTCCTGGGTAATTTCAAGATCCTTAACCTAATCACTGATGCAAGTCCCCTTTGCTATGTAAGGTAACAGTCACAAGTCCCCGGGATTAGGATGGGGATAGCTCTGGAGTGGCCACCATTCAGCCTACCACAAATAATATCCTTGCTAGTTGTATATGTCTATGGGTGAGAGCATTACTATCAATATCTGAAAAAATGGCATTCTTAGCCTCTACTTCCCTGACTTTGGTTAAGCTTAAAAAACATTCTTCTGATACAGCTGTAGTCAACGTAAAGGAATTTGAGTTTTCTTTTCAGATACTTAGGAGTGTGCCAGAAGAATAACTGATATTACATTAAAAAAAGTTTCTACTTTTAATATAGAACACAACTTAGATGCATTTGTAGGAAGGAAAAGCTATAGTAATGACAATCCTGCATTCAGCTGAGGGTATAATTTGGGAATTGAGGATGGAGTCCCTCATTATGGTAACTACCTCTCTATACACCTTTGTAGTCCATGTGGTAGGGAGAATGGGGAGGTCATAGCATGAAGCCCCTCTGTCCACTTGTCTCCAAGATCCCCTCTCAGTGCTACGGGGGTGGAGGTACAGAAGCTTAAAGAAAGGCACCACAGACACAAAGATGAAAGTCATTGAGCCTACTGGATCTTGGAGCAAAAGGATTATATTTTGAAGCTCAAAAAATTACAAGAAAAAATATTTGTCTTTTTCTTCATAAGTATAATTTTCCCTTTCTTTCCTTCCACAGTTCACGTCCTATATATTCTTCAGAGCCCAGACAGGGTCTAATTCTGGTCTCTCATGCCCCAGTGAGCTCTTCCTCGCCTGAGATTGTCTATGCTGCCCTCATTACAATACAAGGCCATGCCTAGGTGATGAGGGACTGCTGGCATTTTATAGAATGTCTGTTTCCCCAACTAGGCTGTAAACATAGTGACAGCAAGGACCATGTCTCCTGTATCACTGAATTCGCCACCACTCCTAATACAGTAGGAGTCACTGTCTTAATACCGTGCCTCCGTAACAGAGTGGATGAAAATGTTGAATGGATGAGAATAGGAAAAATTTGTTTTCTTAAATCAGACTTAAGGCAAGATCTGTGCTTTTAACATATTTATAAATAAATATTCTAAATATTTTTTTAAGATTTTTTATTTATTTATTTGAGAGAGAGAGAATGAGAGAGAGCGAGTACATGAGAGGGGGGAGGGGCAGAGGGAGAAGCAGACTCCCCGCTGTGCAGGGAGCCCGATGCGGGACTCGATCCCGGGACTCCAGGATCATGACCTGAGCCGAAGGCAGTCGCTTAACCAACTGAGCCACCCAGGCGCCCAATATTCTAAATATTTATGATTCTCTGAGGCAATCAGAATTAGAATAGGTGTTCAGTAAATATTTGTTGATTGATTGATAACTTAAGTCCTATAGAAAGAAAATTTTTCTGGGTTCACTTTAATGGCATTAGTTGGCTTAATATTTTTTTCTCGAATATTCTATATCCAAATGGTTGGAGTTTTAAGCGTAAAACAAATTTAGGATGGAGCTTTTATTCTCTTCTTAAATACTGCAAGTTAAAAACAAGTACTTTACAGGAAAAAAATATAAGTATTTTACATATAAACTATGTGTAAATACTGTTTTAAAGCCTAAGCTTTAGGGGCGCCTGGGTGGTGCAGTTGGTTAAGCCTCCGACTCTTGGTATCAGCTCAGGTCATGATCTCAGGGTCATGAGATCAAGCCTGCCTCTTTCTCCACACTCCCAGCATGGAATCCGAGAAACTCTTAAGATTCTCTCTCCCTCTCCCTTTGCCCCTCCCCCCACCCACCTCATTCCTTTGCAAGCACCTCACTCTCTCTCAAGTAAATAAATAAATCTTTAAAAAATAAATAAAACCTAAGTTTTATATAATCACATGATACTTTAGATCCATTGGTAGAGATACAATGGCTTAAAGTAGTCATTACTACATCCATTTTAGATTTTTAATTTAATGCTTCTTCAAAGCTCTGGTCACTGGATAAAATTATTGGTAACATAGAAAACAAATTTTAATAATTAAAAGCCTTTTAAAATTCTTTAGGAAAAAATAACCATGGCCAACTCCCCTCAAAACTAGCAAACATACTTACAATAGAACAAATACATGCAAGTAATCATGTGAAAACATTCATTTCAATAATAATGCAAATAACAACAAAGTGATGCCACATTTCACCCATGCATTTGGCAAACATTTAAAGAAATGATAATACTCAGTATGTGGGAGGACTCTTTAATGCTAGCAAAAATACAGTCCAATAACCATACCCATGCATTCTTGGTGTGGCTATCAGTTGGTAGAAACTTTATAGAGGGCAATTTGATCATTATCAAAAGACTTTAAAATGCACATATATTTTGTATAAGTGATTAAAAAATAAAAATTTAACTAAATAATTTATTGAAAAATATGCAGACAAAATATATACTATACTCATATGCCAAAACAACAACAAATTCCCTAAACTATTGACAAAATTATGTGAATTTAATTAAATCAAGATTGGCTTATCCCCCTTCATAGATTCATAAAAACTATGTTTTCAAATAATTGCATAAAATCCTTATTTTTAATATTAAATTCGAATATACAGCATGCAAACAGGGTATAATCTCACATAAATTTATGCATGTACATTTATGCCCCTATATATGTATATGTGATAACAGGCGTTATCTCTCACAGCTTGTTTTCTTTTTCTTTTTGTTTTATTCAGACTTTCAACAATTAGCATGTTACCTTTTAATGAGATTAAAAAAAAAACAGTAAGTTTTCTTTAAGACTAGAGACCCCAACTTCCTAGGTGATAAACAGATCCCTCCCATGCTAGCCTTGAAAATGCCTACCTGTACAAAGTCACTTTACACTGACATGCTTCCCTCTTGCCCCACTGTTGGAGGATCGGCTGGAGAGGACAGAGCATAATCTGCAGCCAGGAAGGGGTCATGGAACCCAAGGTCCCTTGGCAAGCCCCTCTTATTTTTTGCTATTATTCCTCTTCACTGTCCTCGCCCTTGTCCAAAATGAGGGTGAACCCAGTCTGCTCATCACAGAGGTTTTTCCACCAGACCCAGTGGGGAAACATTATTCTTACTGCTCTTTTCCCTACAGCCACCTGAGTAAGAAGGGGTGGAAGAAGGGTGCAGTACTGTGCAGCTGGCCCAGGATGGAAGGGTAATATACAGGAGCATTGACTAGACTCAATATTAGTGATGGTGCTTGGGAGCCATCCTGGCTTGGGGCTGCCTGAAGGCAGTGGTGATCCCCTGCTTGTCCTATCTGTCAGTCTATTTGATCTCCAAATGAATTGCTTTTGATAACAGCTATATAAATGCAGAACCCATCTGCTGGGCCTTCTTAAATGAGACTCCTCGCTTTCATCTTCCAGTCATTTCAAAAAGCAGATAGACTTGTTAGAGGTTTTAATGCAATGATTTATGTTTTATCTTGCCTGGTTGGAGGCAGCATTTATTTAGCACTAAATTCTTCCCAAGCCTCTATGTGAGGGGAGAAATGTTTGAACACACAACATTTGGGGTTTCTTTTTTAAAAAATAAATTCAATAATATATGTTTTTTCCTTTACTAGGGATAGTAAAGGCAATAAACTTTATTTTAAGGAAGGAGGGAGGGAAAAAGTCACCAGACAAAATTCTTTCATTGCCACATCCTCAGCAAAAATGACAGGGAACTAGAAAGGAAAAATACCAATTTTCAAAATCTATAAAACAAATCATTAAGGTTTCCGTACCCAATGACTGCCAGAAAAAGAAATCACAATTTGTTTCAATGAAAACAAAGGAAGACAAGATTTCTTACAGTTTCACACATGTTGTTTGCGTTATCTATAAGAGAATAGTCTGTAGAAGTCTTAATTATTTTTGTCTCTTACACGTTTCTCTTCTTACACTTCATTTTCAAGCTTCTTTCTGCTTTTACCCTTTTCCCATATGAATGAGGAAAATTCTCTTATTAGAGAGAGTAGAGCATCATTCATACTAGGCAGGATCTTCGGTAAAAAGTTTTGCTAGTTTACCACTCATGTGCTATAAGTAAGCTTATTTAAGATGATATACTTAAGGGAATAGACAAACCTATTGCAACTCGAGAAATGATCCTGCCTTATCAGAGGAATCCTTCCCTTCACAAACTAGTAGCTGTTAAGAAGCACAAAGCGAATTGTGTATGTGTGTATCAATCAAACCATCTAAATGAATCGTGACTATTTTAAATGATGATTTTCAATCAAATAAATTATGATTTTCAAACCAAACATAATCAGGCTGAATCTGAATCTTTTGTTGATTGTGTTGGGTTAAAATATGATCACTCTCTTATGAAAAACCAGACCAGTTTATTCCAGTCATTGTACACTAAGACAACCTACAGTGATATCTTCTTAAAAGAGATATATAATAGAGAAAAGGAAAGGCTGTGATGTGAAATACTTGACATCTCTATCTCTAGGAGACGGGATTAGTTTTTTGAGAGGTGAGGGGACTCATAATTCCAAAGTGTCAAAGCTAATTGGAGATGGGTTAAGACTTTTTCTGTGTGGTAGAAAACACATTTGTATCCTACATCAGGCTTTTCCTCTGTAATTTGCTTTTGAATCCCAAGAAAATATAAAAGAAGTCTTTTAAATGCTTGAACATTTGGTTAAAGCAGCTATCTTGTAGTTCCAGCATTGAATGCAACAGGTTACAGCTGCTGGTGATAATTAGATTGCCCCTATGAATTTTTTTTCTTGTTACTCTTTCTAAATGTTTATATGAATACCATAAACTTATTACATTTCTTGAAATGGAATAAGCAAGTTAAAGGAGAATTGACAAGTATATAGTTTTCTTGGGAAAAAAAACCTTTATATTGATAATTATAGAAACAATAATTATAGCTTATAGTGATACAAATATTTTCCAATGAGGAAAATATAGTAATAAAACAGTTTGAGTCCTATTTTTCAGATGAGCAAAGTAGTAGATTTAAGCAAAGGTCGTATACATCTTAGAAACAAAATTATGTCACCTGAGATTCACTTTGCTGCCTTTTCAGGACACCAGATAGCTTATACTTTCTTTTGAATTCAAGCATTTTGATTAAATATAATGTGTCATATAAATAGCCCTAGATAAATACATTCTTAAAAAGTATGGTACCGTTTTATATTCTATAGAAAGAAATAATTATAAAATGACTTTTATCATAATAATGACTTTTCAGAGTTTTGTAAATCACAAATCTAAACTGATCCACTCTGAACATCAAACCCATTTAATAAGGAGAGTGCCTGTTATTAATCCTAAGTTATACAATGTGAGGATTGTATTGCTATAATTATTGTTTGCTCTTAAGAATATTGAAGCTCAGGAATGTAAAGTGATTTCTCTAACATAAGACATATTAGAACTAGTTGAGTTTTGAATAAATTTGGCTCTCCTGACTTTAAAACCGGGAACCTCCCAAGACACCAGTGTTTTGGTTAAAGGGAAGTCAAGTCATTCTCAAGGCTAGCTCTTCTAAGTGGTTGCATGATGATGATCCATGCTATCCCACCCAGAAAGTCAGATCACAGGTGTTGTGTCTTACTCAAGGTGCAAAACTCTGAGTCATCCCTTTGATCTGTGGGTTCCATTTTTACACGACACGATCCAAAATTTACTTCAGGAATAAAATTGTATTATCTAAATATCGATTTGGGACAATATCATATCTCAACTAAAGTATGTTTTACACTTTCTTGAAACTGTGCCAACTTCTTCACTCCACAACACAAAACATATATACCATCTATTTATGTGGCTATATACTCTCTCTATTTCTAGATTTATCTATTTGTCTGTTTCTATTGTAAATACATTCTAAGTACATTTCTCTCCTTTTGTCTATTGTTTGAATTCATAGGTGTCTTGATTTGCCATGATAGAGTTAGAGAATTGTAAAGAACTTAAGAATTCTTCCCATCTATTACTCTTGTATTACAGATAGGGAATTAGATTTCATAGATTAAATCATTAAATTCAAAGAAACAAAGACAATTTGAAAGTCTCTGATTAGTAAGCCTTCTATATATCCACTCACACAGTTTTAGGGGTGGCTTTCGGAAATCATTAGAATGCTCTTAAAATTTAAATAGATTTTAACCATAAAGCAACTTCTCTTCCTCCCTATCTTCTCCAATTGGTCCTTTACACCTGTGCTTACATTAACAGAGGAAGGCACCATAAGTCAGCTTAGTGGTTAGAGAGGGAGGCTCTGGAATCAGCTATTGGGGTTTGAATCTTCACCACTTACCAGCTCCTCAACCTTGGGCAAGTTGCTTAACTTCACTATGCCTTACTTTTCTGTTCAGTGGGCATAATTGTAGCAACTACCATTTGGATTGTTACAAGGCGAAATCAGTTAATCTATGTAAAAGGAACATGAATGTGGCTGAAGGTTGGTAACATTCGAAATATGATAGTCATTACAATTACTTAACCAATAAATGAAATAGCATGGAATATGTAATAATCAAAAGGCAACTCATGTTTATCTTTTACCACCCTTTTAAACTTTATGGGTGGAGAATACCTTTCCCCTGCCACTAGGTGAAAAATCAGCAGACCACATGATTTTTCTGTTCTTCCACAAGTATTAAATAGTTCTGTGTTCACTTTATGATATAGAAACACAGAAAAAGAAAGTGTCCCATGCAAGGTACCAATCAACACTTCAACTTCATTGAAAAGTAACTCTTTCCCAATTTACCCCTTTATAAGCTAGCTTCATGAATGATGGTAGAACAAGACTACTCCAACCAGCTTGCACTGATGGACAGTTTGCCTTGGAGAAAATCGGTATGGATGGCTTCTGCTTCCTTACTCTGCTCATCCCTTCCTCCTCTTAAGAGCTGCTGGGGCCAAAGTGACACTTAAAGTAAGGAGAGGAAATTACCTGTTGGCCAGGCAACAGATACCATTAGAAGTTGACTTTTTTCATCCTTGTTTAAGAATTTTACCTTTTTTAAATTGAAGTATATTTAACATACAGTGTTATAGTAGTTTCAGGTGTAAGATATAATGATTCAACAATTCTATACATTTTTCAATGCTCATTAAGATAATCCTCTCTTAATCCCCTTTATCTATTTTTCCCCTCCCCGCCACCTCCCCTCTAGAGAACAAATTGGAAGTTGACTTTTACACTTCCTGGGCCACTCTCATTGGACAGAATTTTAAAGATTATTTTGTGGTGTTGGAAGATAATCGTTCGTGGGTCTCTTCGGTTTCTGAGCATCTCATGAGCAGAGGCACTGACTGCCTTTGTTCCAGACTATCTTTTCAAGGGTGTTCACATCATTAACATCCTTAAAAAAACAGGAACAGTGTTTCCCTCCAAAGAAACTGATAGGCATGTTTATTGTCCAATAGAAAAGATTTAGATTTCCTGAGCTCAGGGTTCCTCTTCTGTAATGCAACCTACTGCCCATGGAGTTGTCATCTGACCCTTTTTGCAAATCCCTGTAGAAACCAGAGCTTGAGAAACTAGTGCAAGAAAATGCTGATACTCTGAGTATTGCTACTGATGTGAGTAATAAATCCCCGTTTTATGACCTAGTAGTCTTGTTCTACCATCATTCATGAAGTTAGCTTATAAAGGGGTAAAATCTCAAATCTTTCACAATTCTTAAAAAGGAGATATTCTTTGGATCCTCAGCATCAACTGCTTTGGAAAACCTCTATACTACAGTTCCATTCTCATAGGTAATGCATTCCCTGTGACTCCCTGCTCCCTTTTCAGTGCCTGGTTTTCCATCAGTTCACACTACACAGACTCTGCCTATTAAAATGTATTCACTCTTAAAAGAATAGACCTAAAAATCTCTAAGAAGGCTCTTTCTCCCATGTGGCCAACATCTGGTACATAGGAAGTACTAAGGCATACATGCTCAAACTTTGCAAATGCAAGCCAATTCTAGTGTTGACATATGCCACGTTAGCTCTCCTAGGCATGAGTCAGGCACCAATCCTCCCTGTTATACTGAAGGGCAGGTATTTCAAGTTCTCCAAGTGGTTTGACAAGATCCACTTTCATAGTTTGCAGTCCCATCACTTCCTAAATTTGGCCTCATGAAATGGCAATACCTTTCTCTAAAGAAAACTACTCACACATCTATCCTTACACTTTCATTTTCTTGGGAGCAAAGGGTTTCTATTAGAGGAGCCCCAGAGTCATGAAACTGATTATGATACATTTCATTTGTAAATTCTGAATGTGGGTAGATGCCTCACATTCAGTTTAGGATCTTTATATCTATCCTATTAATGCCTTGGGAGAAATGGAGGCAAGAGGGCTACATTTAATAAGCTCTCTAACATGATTCTTACTGCTATAATTATTCAATCATTCAACAAATGATGGTCAACTTGTGAGGTTTCTCTCTGTGTGTCCTCCTGAAGGTTGGCAGCAGACATGGTGCAATCATGGAAGTGGGCTGTTTCTGGCCAGAGGACCAAAAATAAAAGGGAGACCCAGGGAACTGGAAAGTATTGGGATATGGAAAATAGGGAAGATCTTAGAAAAGTAACCCCATAAATTTCTTCATGAACTCAAAGGCTCTTCCCCAACCTGTACATGCTGGATCTGATCCCAATTAACATAACAAAGACTTTGAGAATTGAGCTAATGAATAGACCTTTGCCCAAGTCCAAGCCTGTCTCATACATGGGACTAATCTGAACAGCACTTCAAAAGCTTTGATAACATAACTGACCTTAGAACCACAGCCTCTGCACTCAGATTGGAACCTATAGTCTAAAGCCAACCAGGTCAGCTGCTGCTAAAATTAAAACATTAACATTCTCCATTAGGTTAATACAATACTCAGAGTCTCATCACATAATATTCAAAATGTCCAGGCTACAATAAAAAATATTACTCAGCCTACAAATAACCAACCACAATATGCTTGGGAAAACATAATCAATAGGCACCAACAAAGAAGTGATACAAATGTTGGCATTATCTGACAGAGTCTTTAAAACAACTCATAAAATATACAAATGTAATGATCAATTGCAAACACATGAATTAAATATTATAACTATAAATGTCAGCAAAAAAATAGAGATAAAAAACCAAATTAGAATTTTAGAACTGAAAAATCCAATAACTAGGACTAATATCATTCAAAGGGCTCTATAGCAGAAGAGAGAGCAGAGGAGTTACTGAAATTGAAGACAGATCAATAGAAATGATCTAATCTCAACAAAAGACAGACATTGAAAAAAGTGAACAAAGTCTGACAAAACTATATGCTGTCTAGAGCAAACTTACTTTATAATGATATGCATATTGTAAAGAAAAAGGATGTGACAAGATATACAGTGCAAACACTAATCAAAAGAAAGCTGGAATGGCTATCTTAACATCAGACAAACTGGATTTCAAAGCAAAGAAAATTATTCAGGAAGAAAAGAGACATTATATACTGAAAAAGGGTTAATTCATCAAGAAGATATAACAATGCTGTTTGTGTATCGAACAACAGACCTTAAAAATTGGATAGAATCTAGAACTGAATAATGCCATCAACGAACTGACATTTCTAGAACATTGGATCCAACAGCAGCAGTACTTTTCCAAGTATACATATTCATGGGGAGAGGCCATAAAACATATCTGAACAAACTTAGAAGGACTGAAGTCAAACAAAGTATGATCTCTGGTCACAATAGAATTAACTTAGAAATAAACAATACAGCAAGATGGCGGAGGAGTAGGAGACCTGGATTTCGTCTCCTCTCAGGAATTCAGCTGGATAGGGATCAAACCATTCTGAACACCTACAAACTCAACAGGAGATCGAAGAAAGGAATAGCAACAACTCTCTGAACAG
>NC_138376.1:39324755-39347458 GCF_054177405.1 Leptonychotes weddellii | reverse complement strand
AAAAAAAAAATAATGTCAAAAAAAATAAATAAATAAATAAACAATACAAAAATAATAGGAAAATCTCCAAACACTTGGACATTAAATGGCATACTTCTAAATAATCCAGGGGCCAGAGGGAAGTTTCAAAGAAAATTATGAAACATTTTGAACTGACTGAAATTGAATATGAAACTTACTGAAATTTCGAAGATACAGCTAAAACAATGCTTAGAGGGAAATTTATAGAGTTAGATGCCTATATTAGAATAAGAAAATTTCTCTTCTAGTTTTATGGTTTCAGGTCTCACATTTAAGTCTTTAACCCATTTTGAGAATTTTTTGTGTATATGATATAAGAATGTGATCGGTTTCATTTTGCATGTAGCTCTCCAGCTTTCCCAGCACCATTTATTGATGAGACTTGCCTTTTCCCAATTGAATATTCTTGCCTCCTTTGCTGTAGATGAATTGACGATGTCAGTATGGGTTTATTTCTGGCTCTCTATTCCATTCTATTTATCTGTTTGAGTGTTTTTGTGACAGTACCATATTGTTTTATATTATATCTTAAATCTGGGATTGTGACACTTCCAGTTTTGTTGTTCTTTTTTCAAGGTTGCTTTGGCTATTCAGGGTCTTTTGTGGTTCCCTACAAATTTTAGGATTATTTGTTCTTGTTTTGTGAAAAATGCTGTCGGTATTTTTGTAGGGATTGTATTAAGTGTATAGATTGCTATGGGTATTTACCCAAAGAAAAATGAAAACACAAATTTGAAAAGATATATGCATTCTTATGTTTATTACAGCATTATCTATAATAGCCAAGATATGGAAGCAACCCAAATGTTCATCAAGATGAATGGATAAAGAAGATGTGGTATACATCTACAATGGAATATTACTCAGCCATAAAAAGAATAATATTTTGCTATTTGCAATAATCTGGATGGACCTAGAGGGCATAAGGCGAAGTAAATTAAGTCAGGGAAAGACAACTACCATTAGATTTCACTCATATGTGGAATTTAAGAAACAAATCCAATGAACAAACAGACAGACTCTTAAATACAGAGAAAAACTGGTGGTTTCCAGAGGGGAGTTGGGTGGGGGAATGGGTGAAATAGTTAGAGGAAATCAAGAATATGCTTATCATGATGAGCACATAATTTATAGAATTGTTGAATCATCATATTGCACACTTGAAACAAATATTGTACTTAACTGGGGAAATATTGAGTGATTTATCCCCTAATATCAGGAACAAGGCAAGAATCTTCTACACTACTCTGTCTTAGTCATGAAATAAGGCAAGCAAAAGAAGTAAAAGACATACAGAGTGGAAAGGAAGAAATATAACTGTCTTTATACACGCAAATGTGATTTCTTATGTTGTAAAACCCAAGGTAGTTTAAAAAACTGAGTTTAACAAAGTCATAAGATATAAGATCAGTACACAAAAATCAATTGTATTTCTACATACTAGTAACATACAGTCTGAAAAAAAACTGACAGAACAATAGCATTATTGATTTGAAACCTTGGGAGTTCCCCAGGTGAAATCTGAGACTGACCCCTGTGAACAAGGGCAAGGAGAGGCTGAAAAAAGAAGCAGAATGCTCCAGACTGGTAAGAGGCAGTTTTAATAAGCAAGGAATTTACATACCAAGGCTTGTCTTGAGCAGCTGCAAGATGAGTAGATCTCCATACCCACTCTCTGGAATCTTAAAAGTTTATACAGAGGCATTAACTGGACTCAGTCACTTACACCGTACAGGTGGTCTCAACACTTTACTCTCTCAAGGCTACATCTTTGAAACAGCTCCAGCTATTTAATGGAAGGGGGAGAGGGTCGAACATCTATCCCAAGAATGGGGGGGTTGGTGAGGAGCCTCCAACCGCCTGGGTCCAGCTCTTGAGTCATCCTCTCAATGACCTCCTTCAATGAACATTTACAAAAATTTCCAGAAAATTAAATATTTAGGTATAATTCTAACATAGCAAGTACAGAAGCTATATGCTGAAAATTACAAAATGCTGATGAAAGTCATATAAAAATCCCTTATTAAGTAGAGGGACATCAGATATACTTGGTTTGGAAGAGTCATCATAATAAAGTATCAACTCTCCCCAAATTAATTTATAGATATATCACAATATCAGTAAAAAAATTTCAGGAGGATTTTGTATAGATATAGGCAAGATGAGTCTAAAATGTACATGGAAGGGCAAAAGAAACAGAATAAAACAGTTTCAAAAAAGAAGAATAAAGTTAAACTACACTACTATATTACAAAGTTCTAGACAAATTACAAATCAAGACAGTGTGGTAATGTCAAAAGCATAGATACATAAATCAATGGCAAATTTTAGAGAATCCAGAAATAGATCCATAAAAATAGAGCCATTTACTTTTGTGAAACATGAAAAGATAAGACAATCAAGAAATGACAGAGTTTTCAATAAATTATGTTGGCATCACTGGGTGTCCTTAGGTTAAAAAAAAGTAAACTTTTTTTATACCTTATACAAAATGTAACTCAAAATGGATCATAGACTTAAAAATGAAATGTAAAAGTATAATATTTTTAGAAAAAAACTAAAAAAATCTTCATGCCTAGATTAGAGGAAAAATTTCTTAAACATGACATTAAGAGCACAATTCATAAAAAAAGATTGATAAATTGGACTTCATAAAAAATTATAAAAATTCTTCTGTGGAAAAAAAAAATTCTTCTGTGAAAGACCCTGCTGACATAATTAAAATACAAGCTACAGATTGACAAAAAAATTTACAAGTTACATACCCAACAAAGGACTTGTATTAATAATACAATAGAGAGCTCTCCACAATAGTAAAACAAACAACCTAATTTAAAAAATGGGCACATGGCTTGATTAGACACTTGAGAAAATGATCAAAGATGGTAAATAAGCACATGAGATGTTCAACATCATAAGTCATTAGTAAAATGCTAATTAAAACCGCTATGTCCATTCAGGTAGCTAAAATAAAAAATGCTAGCACAATACCAAGTGCTGGTAATATATGGAGGAAATGGAAAATCTCATACATTACTGGAGGGAATAAAAAAATCATTCATCTATTATAGAGATGGTTTGGCAGTTTCCTATAAAAAATAAACATATATTTACATACAATCCAAAAATTCCCCTCCTGGATATTTACCCTAAAGAAATGGAAACTTAGGGGGCGCCTGGGTGGCTCAGTCGTTAAGCGTCTGCCTTCGGCTCAGGTCATGATCCCAGGGTCCTGGGATCGAGCCCCACATCGGGCTCCCTGCGCTGCGGGAAGCCTGCTTCTCCCTCTCCCACTCCCCCTGCTTGTGTTCCTTCTCTCGCTATCTCTCTCTGTCAAATAAATAAATCTTTAAAAAACAAACAAACAAAAAAAGAAATGGAAACTTAGGGCACCTGGGTGGCTCAGTTGGTTGAGCGACTGCCTTCGGCCCAGGTCATGATCCTGGAGTCCCAGGATCGAGTCCCACATCGGGCTCCCTGCTCGGCGGGGAGTCTGCTTCTCCCTCTGACCCTCCTGCCTCTCATGCTCTCTGTTTCTCATTCTCTCTCTCTCAAATAAATAAATAAAATCTTTAAAAAAAAAAAAAAAAGAAATGGAAACTTATGTTCACACAAAAATCTGTACATGAATGTTTATAGCAACTATGTTAATAATTGCCCCAAACTGGGGAAGAGGGAACTCTAAATGTCCTTCAATGAATGAATCAACAAACTATGGTACATCCATATAACAGAATAGTGCTTGGGAATAAAAAGGAACTAACTATTAATGTATGCAATATGGAAGGATTTCAAAACCATTGTGCTGAATGAAAGAAGCCAGTCTCAAAAGGTCACATGCTGTATGATTTCATTTACATAACATTCTCAAAAAGACAGAAAAATAGTGATGGAGAACAGATCAGTAGTTGTCAGAGACTGGGATGGGAGAGGATGTGACTATAAAGATGGAACAAGAGGAAGCTTTGGAGTGATGGAATTGATCCTGATTGTGATGATGGTTACATGAATCCATACATGTGATAAAATTTACAGAACTGTACAAAAAGGTTAATTTTATGATATGATCATTTTAAAAATAAAACTTAAAAGGCAATAGAGTGGATTTCATTTAAAAACAGTATTAAATTGGGGCTCTTGGGTGGCTCAGTTGGTTAAGAATCCAACTCTTGATCTCAGCTTGGGTCTTGATTTCAGGATCTTGATCTCAGAGTCTTGATCTCAGGCTCATGAGTTCAGGCCCCATGTTGTTTGGCCCCCACCCAGTGTGGAGCCTACTTAAGAAAAAAAAAATTAAATTTCTAAAAATACCTCTTTTTAGATCTTTTAGACCATTAACACATGAACCTGTGTTTATTTTCAGAGTTAAATTAAGATAATTTGTTACTCCTGCTTCAAAAAGGAAGATTTTATGATGGTTAGCTACTTCTGGTAAAAGTTTACCATTCACATAAGTTGTTTTATAAGAAGTCAACAGTACTCACCTTCAAACAAATAACTCATAATTTCAGAAGCTTTTATCTACTAGCTTCAAGCCCACCATTTACTAAGGTAATAAATGTAACATACTTGGTATAGAACTGAGCATTATTGAACACTCAGTAAATATTAACTATATTTTTCATTTCATTTTGCTTGGGTATGGAAGCCAGAGTTGAGTCTTTAGTATGGTATGTCTTCAAGCCTAGCCCATATATACTTCTAAGACCCTGTTCATTTGAAAAGACTAATATCACCAGACTCTGACATACATATATGTTTTTTAAAAAACATATTATGGAATCTACCCAATTTGGCAGAATAATCCTGAGTACAGAGGTAAATTTGATTTAGGACTAAGTTAACAATTGAGTTATTATTTTATGACAATATGTTTATCTTATAAATCATGAACTATAGTATAATTGCTATAATACACGAGTTCTTAAAATAGTAAATGATTATATTTTGGTGCAATTTTTCGGAGTCAATGAACATGAAATGAGAATTTTTATAATAGCTCTTCAGAGATATATTTTATACTCATAGGCACAGTAGGTGTGTATAATTTGAGAGCTTTTTTGGGGGGGGAGGGGACTTTTGTAGTAGGAGGAGGAAGAAGGGAGGAAGAGGTTTGTTTGTTTTGTTTGTTTTTAAGTAATCTCTATGCCCAACATGTGGCTTGAACTCACAACCTTAAGATTAAGAGTTGTATGCTCTACTGACTGAGCTAGTGAAGTGTCCCTTGCTGGTGTAATTCTTCTAATAAAATTATGTAGTAGTATGATTTAACATCCTCCACATTTGAATTTTGTGGCATGATGACAAAGCATGTAATTTTTGCAAAAAATAATTTTCTCTTGCTTTATCTGGTCCATTTCTGACAAATCCTCATTTGTAATGGCATCTGGATAAGGCATTTTACCTCAGTTGTCTTATCTGTAAAATGAGGCCAGAAATGGAACCCATTTCATAGAATTACTTTAAGGATTAAATGTGAACCAATCCAAATTAAGCATTTAGCAGAGTATTTGGCACATAGTAATCACTTAAATGGAACTTAATTATTAGCATTGTTATATTACTTCCTGTCTTCAAACTAATACTCTGACATGATGATTATTATTCTAATTTATAGTAAATATGTGTTGTACTATTATGACTTAACTAAGAGTTAATAATTGTCTTTTTTATTTTCTTAGTTTTTATATTCTTTTCACTAACCCAGCCCTAAACTTTCCAGTAAAACTGTAAAATACTTTCACTATGGTCAAACAATCAGGTATATTTTATTTGCACATTATTTTGATACCATATTTTGTGAAGCTCTTCTTCCAATTAGGATTAGTTATTCTATAGACCTGCACAACTACAGTGCATGAGATTATCTACACTATTCTCCTAGAATGTTGATACATATTTCTTCTTTTGTGTTTGACCTCCAGTTTCCTGGACCTTGCCTCTTTCCTGTTCTTAGTTTAATCCTTTGTTTTGGCAGAGCACATTCTCTAATCACTTTCTGAGGGTGTATGAAGAGATCACATTTTTGAGATCTCATATATCTGAAAATATGTTTATTCTATACTCATGCTTAATATATAATTTTAATGGATATAGAATTCAAGATGGAAAACATTTTTCCCAGGATTTTGAAGTTGTTAAACTATTGCCTTCTACTTCTTGTTACAGTTTGATGCTATTCTAATTCTCACTTTTTTCTCTTTTCAGAGGTTTTTAAAATAATATCTTTATCAGCGTTACCTTGAAATTTATTAATGTGTATCTTCTTTTCCTATTTACTATGTTCAACATTCAATAGACCTTTTTAATCTGGAAGCTCATGAATTTCAGGTCTGACAAGTTTTCTTGAATTACTTCTTTGATGACTTCTTTCTATTTTATCTATTTTCTCTTTTAGGTACTTCCATTTGTTAGATATTGAATGTCCAATATAAATTCTCTAATTTTATTGCCTTTTTAAAAAAGATTTTATTTATATATTTGAGAGAAAGAGAGGGAGACCACGAGCAGGGTGAGGGGCAGAGGGAGAAGCAGATTCCCCACTGAGCAGGGAGCCCAACATGAGGCTTGATCCCAGGACCTTCAGATCATGACCTGAGCTAAAGGCAGCCACTTAACCTACTGAGCCACCCAGGCATCCCTGTAGTTTTATTGCCTTTTTAAAAATTCATCTTTTTGTCTTTTTTCTAGTTTTTGAGAACATTCCTCTATTATACCATTCAATTTTTCTATTTTTAAAATAAATTCTTCTTTCATATTTTTATTTCCAAGATCTCTTTCTTATTCTTAGAATATTCCTGACTTATAGTATCCTGTTCTTATTTCATGAAGGCCTGAAAATAATATCTTCTTTTCTTCATTCTCCTAGGATAGGAGACACACACCCCTACACACATACTCCCTCTCTCTCTCTCTCTCTCTCTCTCTCTCTCACACACACACACACACACACATTTTTCTTTGAAAGTTCTCTATCCTTTAAGTTCTAATTTTTATTTTTAGTTTGTTTTGGTGTGTTAGAAGTCTACCTTAAAATTCTGGAAATCTTTAGCTGTACATTTATATTTAAGATGAGGCAGTAAAAAGGTGACTTTAAAAGCTCTGTATGCACAAGTGAGCTTATAAGGCTCACTATAGGTTGATCAATCTGTGATTTGACTATTGCATTGGATTCATAACTTACTAACATCTGTAGCATTTTTTTTTTCATTTTGAATGGGGTCAGTTCCTCTAAAAAGAAATTCTATTGATCTTTACTTGAGATTTATGAGCAAAGATACTATTGTTCTGAGAGCTGACCAGGGAAAGAATGCTAAGAAATTCTCAGCGTCTAGGATGCAGCTCTACTCTCTATCCACTTGCATGCCTGAATTCAAACTTTCTCTAACTCAGTCTCTCTGGAAAGCGAACCCCCTGTATTCTGTTGGAGTTGGAAAAAGATTCTAAGGGCTCAACTATTCCTTTACATACTATCAACCAATCCTCCTCATTTTAAACCATTGTTCATCTTTCAGAGATACTAGCTCCCCACAACTCCTAGACCTTTTGGGGTTTCTGAAGCAGGTATTAAATCAGCCGGCTTCCCCACAGAACTTTGGTTTTAGCTTCTTTGCTCTGCTAATTCAGTTACACACATAATCCACTTTCCATTTCAACCTTTTCTTGACACTTTTCATCTCTTATCATCTCCTTTTCTGTTATCTTTCTTTATGTGGGGGCTTAACTATTTTCCTCTTTTACTGTCATTTTAGTGTTCTTTCTGGGAGATGCAGAGACAAAGTCATGTGCTCGATAGATATGCCATGTTGAACAAGACATCTTCACCACCAATATCTCAATCCATCCCCTCCTTTACCTCTATCCTCTAATTCCATTATGTTTTATCTTTCCTTTTTTGTTTGCCACCTTTTTTGTTTCCAGGTAAAGTCTCTCTTTTCTATCTTACATACTGCTTAGAAAAGTGATCTTTATAAAAACAAATTCTGAAAATGTCACTACCTTGTGTAAAACCCTTAAGTGCCCTAGAGGTAGGAAATTTATAATTAACATACTAGGTCTTTAATGAATCTAGTTTCCTAGACTTTTTCTTGATCACTTCCTTGGAATTGCCCCATTCATATTGATCTCCTTGATATTCTCCAAGTGAACTTATTCAGTTCTCTACTTAGAATATACCATCCTCTTTCTCCCTGACTTGTAAATGTCCATTCTTCTAACAAAATACAACTTAGAAGTCACCTTCTCAAGAAGTCCATCTCCAACCATGAGTACTTCTATGTATCCCCACAGTGTCTTTTACGTGGCTCACTCATAGCAGTTAGGTGAATGAGCAGGGTTACAATACTTTGTAATTCCTTCTTCACTGGAATCTGAGTCTATATTCCTTGTTCCTATTACAGTGCCTGGCATAAAGTAGGCAGATAGTAAATGTTGGCTGAATGAATGAATGAGTTGGCTATTGGGCAGGACTAGGGTACGTTGCTGGAGATTAAAGAAAAAAATATACAAATGTAAGTTTATTAAGATAACACTTCATCTAAATTCATCAAAGATATTCACCACTGCTTTCTGGAAAATTCTATCACTCTATTAACTTAGTCAGATTTTGATACTCCTCATGTTATTCTTTTTTATTGGGAAAACATTTTAACTGTAACAAACAAATGATAAAGATAGCTGGGGCTTGAGTGGGGAAGTAGCTTAGAATGAATAGAATTAAGAATGTATTGGAAAACAAAAAGTTGCGCTAAATAAATGATCTCCAGAGTCCACGATTCTTTGATGTGGTAAAGAGACCTTGGTGACTGTTCTTGTTGCATCATAGCTCCCACATTGCTTTGTGTTCCTGGAGGACAAATGTCCCTTCATCAGGAGACTGTACTGGTTAACTCTGTTTCCATTTTGTTGAGATTCCTAAAAGGCTGTTAGTTGCTGTGGGTGAGGAGAACAGACAAATCCATTTGTCTTTGCAAGTCTTCTGTTGATACATCCCTAGCCACTCTTCAATAGTAAATAATACAATTTCCAGTATTTTTGCTTGATTTTAGATAAGAGGAAGTCCATATCGATTTTACTGCTTGTTTTACTTGACTCTCCTTCCCTTTTCTTGCTTTTGGCTTCAAACAACCTCCTTTTTTTCAGTGTCAAGAAGGTTGGGAAGTGCTTTAAAATAAAGAGGGTAGAGGAACAGGCCATAGTGCTTTTGTATTTCCCCCTATGTATCACTTATTAAAGTCCTGTTGCCCTGACCATTGTTGCTTCCCACTGAAGTCTGGTTTATTTACTTGAAAATCTGATTTGTTTCATTTTATTACTGTGTTTGCGAAGTAACTGATATCAGATTCGGAGGGAAAGAACTGCCATTTAGCAGCAGGCTGTGATGGTTTTGCCTCGGTCTGCACGCCTGATTTTGAGGCCTCGTCTGCCCTGGGGCGCCCACAGAAATAAGATTACTGGCAATAACTGCTTCAACTGCTTTGAATAACAGACACAACTCAGAGAGCATAAAATTAGCATAAACACAGCACTAGTGTGTTCCCTCAGCGGATATGAGACAGGCAGGCTATGGAAAATTGACTGAAATGGGGTCAGACAACGTAGAAATCTGAAACGTAGGAAATACCGCCTGAGAGATATGAGGTATTACTACCTCTCTCATTTGCTTTTATCTCTCTCTCTATATATATTCATGCAGTTTTAATGATAAAATGTGAGAACTGATGAAAATTAAAGATGCAAAGTCACTACCCCCCCCAAATGCCTGCATTATCTTTCTAGACAAATTATTATTAATCATTTCTCAGCTTTTTAATCCTGAGGGTAGAAAAATAAACACATTTTCACAGTCGTTTTAAATTGATTTTTCTTTTGGGGGGATATTAGTTTGAGGATAGAGAGTTTGCTTGAGAAAGGAGGTGAACAGCTGAAGCCGTACAGGATCGTGGCTTGAAACAATTCCTCCTATATCTATTTATCAAATATTAAAATGGAATATGCTGCCAACAAACGCAGTAAAGTCTAACATTACAGGGAAAAGAGTGACGCTGTGCATCTCAACAGGCAGATGGAAGCTATGATTTTGCTGTTTTAATAATATGTTGTCACATATGGAATACAATTTTCAATACAGCTGCATATAGATGGGTCTCGTTGCTTATTTATTTTTGGTGTGATGTTGGCAAAGGCCCAAGTTACCAGTCCCCCAATGGAATGCTTTTGGAACTTAGCATTTTCTGATCTTATCCTGAGCAGAGAGAGTTTCAAAGGTTGATAATCTAGCACTTCACATTTGGATTATGGAGAAAAGATATAAACGTTCAGTACATGCCTTCCCACAAGACTAGCTTTAGGTCACTCTTGCAGAGTCTATACATATTCACTTTCATAGCATTTTTCACATTTGGAATTATTTAGTTAATGCCAGTCTTCCCCATTAATCTGTAAATCCCATAAAGGGAGGGAGCATCATTTGTCTTATTCCCTACAAGATTCAGAGGGCCTAGTACTGTGCCTAGTATTTATTAAGCACTCAGTAAATATTTACTAATTACAAGAACAAAATATGACTGACTGACTGGGGATTTAATACTGTGAAGGATATTATAAATTTTAGACAGTGATTCTTACAGAGTTATTTATCAAAATTTTGACTAAAGAAAGATGATGTATCTTTAAAATATATTAAAATTAGGTGTCAAGTAGCCACCACTGTAACATTTAACACCAAAAATAGAAAATAGACGTCACAATAATTCCAAGAGACCCTGATGTTGGGAAGTACATCTGACATGTGACTTGTTTTAACATAGTCATAAATAGTCAAGCAGTTTAGGTTGTCAAGTCTATGCTTCTGTATCATAATGGTATCAAAAAGTTGCAGAATACCAGGTGCCATTTCCCTCTATGCTGCAGAAGATTTTGGTGAGAACGCCTGGGTGGCCCAGTCAGTTAAGCATCTGCCTTTGGCTCAGGTCATGATCCCAGAGTCCTGCGATCGAGTCCCGCATCGGGCTCCTAGCTCAGCAGGGGTCTGGTTCTCCCTCTCCCTCTGCTGCTCTCTGTCTCTCTCTTTCTTTGTCAAATAAATAAATAATTTTTTTTAAAAAGAAGATTTTGGTGAGTTACTCCTTTTTATGTTTGCGGGTATTTCGATGTGTCCTGTCAAGCACTCACTAGATAGCTAAATGGAGAAAATTCACATTTCGTTTTTGTCTAATGATAATATGTGCTTAAGCTTGAGATAGAACTTCGTCATTTTTCAAACACATTTGCATGGTAAGGATCCATATTCTCTTGTTCCTCTGACATCTTATAACTACTATGCTCTAAATCACATATCTGGGGCAGAGGAACTGGAACTTCGCATTATTAATTACTTTCATGTCTTCAGCCTGCCTCCCTGGGTAAATGAGAAGTACCAAAAAGCAGACACCATGTCCCATGTGGCTGGTATCTTGAAATCTTGGCATATTGGTGGTACATATCTGAAGGGTAGGTAGTACAGACAGTATCCTGACTTAATTCAGCTCCCACTCATCTATAAATTAAAATACATATACATGAACCCCAAAATTCTGAAAAATGGATGCTAAATCAAGGACCCTACTATATGCATATTTAATCTCAACTCAATTTCCAAAAAAGTTATATTCATCCAGAAATGTTCCCTGCTCAGGAGAACATAAGTCACCGGGCATGGTTATATTTGTGCATGTGTACTAGACGTGATTAGGAGAGTCAGATGCTGTGGTTGAATTCACCGTGCCTTTTTAAATAAAGTAATAACAGTTCACATCATTGGGCTCTCTTCTTCCTTCATGGTTCATTTAGGGAAAAACCAGTCTTCCCCATTAATCTGTAAATCCCGTAAAGGGAGGGAGCATCATTTGCCTTATTCCCTACAAGATTCAGAGGGCCTAGTACTGTGCCTAGAATTTATTAAGCACTCAATAAATATTTACTGATTACAAGAACAAAATATGACTGAGTGACTGGGGATTTAATATTGTGAAGGACATTACAAATTTCATGGGTTCATTTGGGGAGATACCAGGCAGCATGATTGCTGGATCGTAGTCTTATTTCTACATATGGGATTTTGAACAGAAGTTTTGCAAGGACCAGGGCAGTACGTGTATGTGTGCACATTATTCATATTACAATCTACAGGCAGGGTGTAAACTACTGCACACATTTGTCACATATAAATCAATCTAATCGATTACATTTTACCACTCTTGAGACTATTCCTTGATTTAAGTTACGTGTTTCATTGTCTTTTCTGCACATTCACCAGACTAAATTTAATCCATTTCAGCAGAAATCTATAAATGTTAGGGTTATCATAGAAGATGGGATAATGACTGGGAACTGTAATTTTCCTTCCAAAAGAAATTCAAGAGCAGTGTGTGCATCTACCTCAAAATAAGTGAAACACTTTTTAACTTTTAGAATTATGGAAATGTGTGTGAAAAATAGTGTCAGATAGTTCCTGTCTCCTTTCTCCATGTTTCTGTCTCTGGATACCTTACTTGTGCTTCCTCCCCAGTCTTGCCTATTCACGCATGAACTCTCTCTTCAGTAAAGACTCAGCAGCTAACCATGCTTTTTAAAAATTGATTCTGCCCATTTCCTACTTTCTGTATGGGCAATCTGCTGTGCCAGGCACAACATCAATAAGAGTCTTAATTCATAAGCCCCCAATCGTTATTAAGTTCCTGGATCAGAGTCTGAGCTCAATGAATATTGACTTGACTCAACAAATTTATACTTGGTACCTCTTTCTCTCCAAGTAAACTTCTAGGTACACAAAATACAGAGTTGGAGGAAACAGACAAGGTCCTTGCTCCCATTAGAGTCCACAAAAAGTAGATGGCCAGGAGGACCATTCATTAGGAGGATTCCCCCTCACCGCTGTGTGTTCAGGCCACCCCTGAGGCTATAATGTAGGGCAGTCCACTTTTAGTTTACCTCCTCATACCAAGCCAAATCATTCATGAACCAAGCTTGGCCTTTTCTCTCTTCTGTCAGCTGGTTGTAAGGGAATACACCCCATGTGCCACAGGTATGAGCTGAAGGAGAGGTGTGATGCAACAGTGATAGATAATAGGAGAGTCTGGGCTCACTTGTATCCTCTGGTCCTGCTTATGTGTTATCCTACATGAACCACTCTCATTATTCAGGGCTGCTGCTGAGCCTGGACAACCATATGACTTAGTGGTTCTAACAGACCCCAGCTCATGATGGACGATGCTACCTGCATGGTCACTGGGAGTCCATGGCTCGTGCGCTCCTTTTAAGCGGGCTCTAGTAGCACACTAGGAGTTGAGTTTTGAAAGGTGCATAATTTTCCAATGCATGTAGCATTGCCTTGTTTCAGAAACCGAGGGGCCTATATTGTGATTCCATTAAGGCTTCCTGTGAACTTAACATGCTATCCTTCCCACCATATACATTTCCAAGCTCATAGGGCCTACCGGATCATGTGACCCAAGGAGCATGGTCATGTGTGGAGCCATTCCTGTCCAGTGTTCACCTCCAACCATGCCATCAGTGTATCAGCTCGGAAGCATTCCCAGGTATAGAATATGCTGCCTCCGAAACTTGATGAGGCCTACCAAGCATTCTGCTTTATTTTTCATGGTGGGCGTTGTGAATATAGTAACTGTGCTTCACTTTAGATGAGATGTCCCTGCATGTTCCAAACCATCATCTCCCTGAATATTTCACTGTTGCAGGGGACCCCTGAGTACCCAGACTTTATGTCTCACCCTCTGGAATACATGTGTACTACTGCATGCTCCTACAGTCCAATTAGCAGGACGCCATCAATGAAGTGGACCAGTGTGATGTTCTGTGGGATATCCAGGCCATCCAGTTCCCATTGTGATAATGCCTCTGTTAATGCTGGACCCAGTCATCCCCATCACTACCTCTGAGCCCAGTTCTAGAGTAACAGCTCCCATCTCCTACTGTAAGGCCCTCAGTGATTCTGGTGCCCATCTCATCAGCACATTTTCCATTATTTTAGCAAATGAAGCATCTGCTGGACACTCCTGTAGGATCATAATCTTCTAGGAAATTTTGCAGCCATACATAGCACATCCACACCAGCATACTTACTTGTCTGAGCTTTTTGATTCCTTCTTCCACCATCAGACACGGAAATTACGGTGTTTACGCTTCACCTTGTACGAAGCTTCTGTAAGCCGTTCTAGCAGCACGTTGGCACCATTTCCTGGGGTCCTTGCCAGGACATTAAATCCTGTGTTGTGGGAGATTGCTCTCCCTTATCCATCATCATATTCTCCCAGCTTTAATCCAACATTCTCAGGTTCCAGTTCTATGTGAGCTCTCCAGGGTCCTGCTGGTGTATGATGGCTAGGTCCTGGAGCATCTTTTTGGTATAGTCCTTTACTCCCCTTGGCAGGCACAACATTCCCCAGCTGGGTTAGTATGTGACTTAAACCTAACCATTGGCTTAAGGGCTATGAGGAAAGCTGAGAGTATATCCTGAGTGGGGAACTACTTGATTTGAGAAATAGAAATCTCTGCACTATCTTGAAGCAAAGATGTGCCCTAGTCTCTAACAGGGAGGTTTAAGCCACTCCTGCCAGCACTGAGAATTTGTAGCACCAGTTCCCAATCTGGGGAGTTTCCCCCCACCCCCAGGAGACTTTTGGTAATGACTGTCACAAATGCAGGGGAAAAGCTACTGGCTGCTGGCCTCTAGTGGGTAGAGAGCAGGGATGCTGCTAAATACCTTACAAGGCACAGGACAGCCTCCCTGACCCCTCCCAACAACAAAGAACTATTTGGCCCCATGTGCCATTAGAGCAGAGGCTGAGAAATCCTGGTTTAGGGGAACTTTGGGAGTTTGTGGTTTTCAACACGTAATGCTTGATATCTCGTCACTTATCTCAGGGTGCTATTCTTCCTACCCAGGTCCCTGATCTTGGCATAGAAGAGCAGCTCAGATTCTCTGGAGTTCTGCCATTTTCATGATTAAATCTTGGTTTGGTCCTTAGGTTGTTCTGCTTTTCAACTGTGTGAGATAGATCTAACTTTATATATTGCCAAGGGGATCTTCTGGCTTTCATCCCTAGCCTTTAATTTTTGATTAATCACTCCAAGCCTCCCATTATTTGTTTTCTGAAGATTCAAATATCCCCAGCAAACCTACTCAATTTCATTGTTCCTGTAGTTATTATTATCTCTGTATTTCTCAAACACCTAATACATTACAACCACTAGCATATTTCCTTCCACCAGTGTACCATTACAATTCACCTCAGTTGGAAGTTTTAACTTCACTGCTGCTTTGTGCCAGGTTATGCATGCTCCACCTTCCACCAGTGATAGGGAACTCATGTCCACTGGCGGGCAGGTGAGCCAGCTCCAGAATCCCATGTCAGCATCTGCTTTTTCTGACTCCTGGTATCGACTGTCAGCAGTCAGTTTCCCAAGGAAGGGAATGCAGACCCCCAGATGGGGATTTGTCTACAGAAGGTTTCTTAGAGAGTGCCCACAGATTGAGCACCTGTGGGAGAAAGAAAGGCAGCACAGGTGCAAGAGAAGTTGAGCTATAGTGTGAACACAGTGACGACAGTGGGCTCAGGCAATTCCTGGAGAGCTCGGTAGCCAAGATGGTCTTGCGGGTTTGACCAGGTTGAGGTAAAGGGACAGGTCCTTTGTTGTCCTGCTTTAACCCATCATCGGATCTAGGCTGCCCCCTGGAAAAGGTAAAACTTTGGGTCAAGCTCTCTTCAGTGGAGGGCAATTCCTGGAAAGAGCAGAAAGCAGAGGGCTGAATGTGGACCTGTACTTCCTGCAGGTGGATAATAGGTCCTTCAATCCAGAGGGAAATCTGGGTAGCAGGGCACAACATCCATTACAGTGGGTAACCCCCTCTGGCTGAATTAAATGGGGTGACTGGTTATCTGCTCTCTCTGCAGCTGCAGGTGGTAAGACAGTCAAGAAGAGAGTGAGGTATTTTCAGGAGATTTCTTTCTTAGACGCTAAGAGTAAACACAGGCCCTCTCCTCTGCTCTCTGATAGCAAGATCATGTAGCAGTCTGTGGGGAGGGTGCATAGTGGTATTTTCACTGGGGGTAGAAAGATGAGAACTGCTTCAGCTCTGTGGTGGACCTGAGAAGAAGTAATAGTTGATGGTTGCATAATAAGGAAATGGTAATGGTCTGAACAAATATTATCAGAATTCTTAGAACAGAAACTATCTTTGGAAAACTATCTTGATAATCCACTTGGAATAGGGTGAGACTCCACACTTATGAAAATTCACACGGGTCTAAACAAGGGATGGTCACTAAAGTGTTTTATAAGAATTTTTAAAAAGAAAGAAAAAGTAGGTTGTTTTGTCCCTGAGAAAAAGGACAATTGAAAAGAGAACTGTAATCAATTAGGATACTTCCTTCCCTTAGTAACAAGAATCTGATTCAAATAAACTTAAATAGCAATATCTTATACTCCAAGAAATACAGAGGTGGTGCAGGTGCTAGGGATTAAATCAGCTTTTTTTTTTTTTTTTTCTGTCTCTTTGCTCTGCTACTCACAGCTTCTTCTTTTGATGGCAGGCTAGCTGCCAGTGATCCTCAGAACTTGTTTCTGACTAGCAGGAGAAAGAACACCTCTCCTTCAAGCATCCTTCCCTTCTACTTGATTGGATCTTCCTAGGCCAAATGACTTACAATGGACCCACAGTCTGATTTAGGGGAATGTCTGTGCTGGATGTGGTCTTTCTTTCTTAAAACATGTTTGCTGAGGGAGGTGTGGATACTTAATCAAAATAGGATTCTGTTTGTAGGAAAAATAGGGAAGTGAATGTTGGGTTGGCAACAAATAGGACCATCTCCAAAACCACAGGTAAGAGAAAGAAGAGAGAAATTCACAAATTAAAAAAAACTGGGAAGGTGACAGCGTCAGGCCAGTGACAATTCCTTAATAACAAGGTAACCAAAGGATATTACACAAACAACAATGCCTAATATTCTATTTATAGTTATTTATGGTTGGGCAATAACCCCAACTCTATTCCCTCTCCACACCAGTACTTCTTGTAAAAGCTTCTTACTTATGCATGAATGTGTTGTGTGAATGAATTATTTTGTGAAACTAGAGAAGTGGCTTTAGTGCAGAATAACAAGCATGTACGCATGAATGCACACATGAACACACACACACACAAGCTAAAATGGAGAGAAATGTAATTAAATTCCCTAATAACTTACAGGACCTTTTCTAAGGTTTTTGAACTTTCACAAGGCAAACATATAAAGTCTGAACCAAGATCTCAAGGGGCAAGAAGACCGCTTGACATCTAGTTTACAAGTAGTATGTGCTAGGAGGATTATGAACAAAAAGGCTATGTAAAGATACTGAAAATTCTTTTAGAAATTGTTAATCTAGGGGTGCCTGGGTGGCTCAGTTGGTTAGACATCCAACTCTTGATCTCAGCTCAGATCTCAATCTCAGGGTCGTGAGTTCAAGCTCCTTGTTGGGCTACACACTCAGTGTGGATTTTACATTAAAAGAAAAACAAAGAAATTTTTAATCTAATTGGAGGAGATAAGTCACAGACTCCAGGAAAACAGTACTTTACATGGATTTCTATTAAAGCACCAAATGAGTGACATAGGCTAAAATAATTCAGAAGACTAAAACTTCCTTTATCCTGCAATGATTTCTTTTTTCACTTAAAAATCCTGTTAGTCTATAATTATTCAATATCAACTGTACCAAACTTTTCTTGAAATGAAGATAAATATTGTCCACAGTCTATGGATAAGGAAACTCACACCTTGGAAGTCTCTAAGGACCCTGCTGGTTCTGTGTCTGATTGGCTTTGTCTTTCCCAAGATCCAGGAGAAAAATTCATTGCAGGTCCCCTATCCCTTTCAGTATTTCCCATTTTATATTTATTGATATCTGAGCAACTGCAGAATAGGAACTCCTTTTGCATGCCAGACATTTTCTGTGAACTCAACAATATGTCTCACATATAAGTTACTGTTTTTCAAATATATGTAGATGTTAGAATAAATAAAATGTAAATTTATTTAAATCATTATTTCATAGAAATTTAGTTTTTTATAGTATGTTTTCCCAGTCAATAGATACATTTCAAATTCAATTACTGTCAATTAAGGATCCAGAATAATTTTTGACATTAAATCTAGGTCTTCAATCTTTAGAAGACTGGAAAAATGAGGAACCTCTCTCACTTTCTGATTGTTGAGATTTTGAAAGGGGGAGAATTGTATTCATGTTGGTAATTATAAGATTATGTAACAAACCAATTTGTCAACCAGATAACCCATCTCTCTTTACAGTATTCATTCACACAGTCACACATTTATGAATAAGATGGGTATATTGAGTGCAGGAAATAAAGGTAATTATTATTTTTACAACCTCAGATAAGAAGAGAGTGGTTCAAGACAGTGACATAGGAAGATCCTGAAGTCACCTCCTCCCACAGATATACCAAATCTATGGCTACATATGGGTCAATTCCCTCTGAAAAAGACCTGAAAACTAGCTGAAGAGCTCTTCCATAACAAAGGATAAAAGGGGCACATTAAGACAGGTAAGAGAGGCAGTGATGCAGTCTCATCAAAAACCCTACCCCCCAGTGCAGTGAGCCATAATCTAGAGGGATCAAACAAATACAGAGTTTTTCCCTGAGGAGTGAAAGATTCAGACTCCACATGAGGCACCCCAACACTTGGGACCTACACTAGAGAGAGTCCCCCAAAACATCTCGCTCTGAAAAGCAACAGAGCTTACATCCAGAAGACTCAAAAGGTTGGAAGGAGTAGAAAGTCCACTCATAAAAGGCTTTCACACAGATTCTTAAAAGCAGTAAGAGAAAAACAATTTGCTACCTTCAAGGGAACCCCCATAAGACTATCAGCTGATTTTTTAGAAACTTTGCAGGCCAGAAGAGAGTGGCATGATATATTTAAAGTGCTAAAAGAAAAAAAAAAAAAAACAAAAAAAACTTCCAACCAAGAATACTCTACCTGCCAATGCTAGCATTCAGGATTGAAGGAAAGATAGAGTTTTCCAGACAAGCAAAAACCAAAAGAGTTCATCACCATTAAACCAACCTTATAAGAAATGTTAAGGGTTGTTCTTTAAGCTGAAAAGAAAAGGTACAAAGTAGTAACAGTAAAATATATGAAAGTAAAAAATCTCACTGGAAAGGCAAATATTTAGTAAATATTATAAATATTGTAAAACCAGTATGAAGGTTAAAAGACAATAGTAGTTAAATTAACTATAACTATAAATAGTTAAGGGATGCACAAAATAAGAAGATGTAAAATATGACATACAAAAATTAAAATGTGGGGAAAAATAAAATGGTAGTTTTTAGAATGTGTTCAATCTTAAGTTGTTATCAACTCAAAATAGACTGCTATACATATAGGTTGTTATATATAAACCTCATGGTAACCACAAAACAAAAACCTATAGTACATATACAAAAGATAATGAAAGAGAAAACTAAACATAACACTAAAGAAATTCATCAAACCATAAAAGCAAGAAAAGAAAGCAACAGAGAACTACAAAAACAGCCAGAAAACAATTAACAAAATGGCAATAAGTATATCCCTATCAACAATTACTTTAAATGTAAGTGGACCAAATTCTCCAATCAAAAGACATACATAGAGTAGGTAAATGGATTAAAAACAACAACGACAACAAAAAGGCCCATCTAAATGTT
This sequence comes from Leptonychotes weddellii, assembly GCF_054177405.1. NCBI lineage: Eukaryota > Metazoa > Chordata > Mammalia > Carnivora > Phocidae > Leptonychotes > Leptonychotes weddellii. The sequence goes on along the minus strand of NC_138376.1, from coordinate 39,327,684 downwards.
GCTTATAAAAGACTCACTTCAGATTTAAAGACACACATAGCTTGAAAGTGAAGGGGTGAAAAAAGATATTCCACGCACATGGAAACAAAAAGAAAGCTTGTGTTGCTATTCTTATATAAGATAAAATAGACTAAAACAAACACTGTAGGGGTGTCTGAGTGGCTCAGTCAATTAAGCATCTGATTCTTGATTTCAGCTTAGGTCATGATCTAGGGTCATGAGATGGAACCCTGCATGGAGCCTGCTTAAGATTCTCTTTCTCCCTCTCCCACAGCCCCTTCCTCCCTTCATGTGCACTATCTCTCTCTATATATAAAAAAGTAATAGAAAATAAAATGAACACAGTAATAAAAGGCAAAAAAGTGCATTATATATATATATAGTAAATATTTGTACACCCAACATAGGAGCACCTAAGTATATAAAGTAAATGTTAGTAGACATAAGGGAGATATTGATAGCAACACAATAATAGATCATCTAGACAAAATCAATAATGAAACATTGATCTTAAATGACACATTGAACTAGATAACTTAATAGATATGCATAGAACATTCCATTGAAAAGCAGCACAATACACCTTCTTTTCAAGAACACATGGAACATTCTCCAAGACAAATTTTGTTAGGCTACAGAATAAATTTCTTTTCTTTTTTTTTTTTTAATTTTATTATGTTATGTCAGTCACCATACAATACATTAGTTTTTGATGTGGTGATCCACGATCCATTGTTTTCGTATAACACCCAGTGCTCCATGCAGTACGTGCCCTCCTTAATACCCATCACCAGGCTAACCAATCCCCCCTCCCCACTCCCCTCTAAAACCCTGTTTGTTTCTCAGAGTCCATAGTCTCTCATGGTTCACCTCTCCCTGTGATCTCTACCCCCCCCTTCATATAGGGAATAGCATGGAGGACATTAGGAGAAGGAGGGAAAAATAAGTTTCAAAAAATTTAAGAATATTGAAATCATACCAAGCATCTTTTCCAACTACAATAATATAAAACTAAAAATCAATTGCAAGAAGAAAACTGGAAAAATGCAGATCAAACAACATGCTACTAAACAACCAATAGGTTAACAAAGAAATAAAAGGGGAAATCAAAAATATTTTGAGACAAATGAAAATTGAAATAGAACATTCCAAAATCTATGATATATAACAAAAACTGTTCCAAGAAGGCAGTCATAATGATACAGGCCTGCCTCAAGAAACAAGAAAAATCTCAAACAATATAACTTTATGCCTTAAAAAACACTAGAAAAAGAACAAAGCCAAACATTAGTAAAAGGGAGGAAATAATAAAGATTAGAGAAGAAATCAATGAAATAGAGACTAAAACACAATAGAAAAACCAATGAAACCAAAGAGCTGTTTCTTTGAAAAGATAAAATTGACAAACTTGTAGTCAGACTTACTAAAAAATAAAGGGCTCAAATAAAATGAAAATAAGTGAGAATTTACAAATGACACCACAGAAATACAAAGTATCATAAGATACCACTGTGAATAATGATATGCCAACAAACTGGACAATCTAGAAGAAATGGATACATTCCTACAAACATACAATTTTCCAAGACTGAATCATGAAAAAATAAAAATCTGAATAGACTGATTACTTGTAAGAAGATTGAATCAGTAATCAAAAAATTCCCAGCAAATAAAAGTCCAGGACCAGATGACTATACTGGTGAATTCTACCAAACATTTAAAGAAATACTTATCTTTCTCAAACTCTTCCAAAAAATTGAAGAGGAAGGAACACTTGCAAACTCATTCGACAAAGTCAGCATTACCCTTATACCAAAACCAGACAAGGACACCACAAAAAAAGAAAATTAGAGGTTTATCCCTGATAAACATAGGTGCAATAATTTTCAATAAAATATTAGAAAACCAAATTCAACAATACAGTAAAAGGATCATACACCATGATCAAGTGGGATTTATCCCAGTGATGCAAGGATGGTTTGACATGTGCAAATCAATCAGCATGACAACAGCACACATTAACAAAATGAAAGATAAAAATCATATGATCATTGCAATGGGTGCAGGAAAAGCATTTGACAAAATTCAGTACCCACTTATGATAAAAACTCTCAACAAAGTGAGTATAGAGGAAAAGTACCTCAACATAATGAAGGCCATATATGACAAACCCATAACTAAAATCATACTCAACACTGGAACAGTACAAAAATGCCCACTCTCACCACTTTTATTCAACATAGAATTGGAGGTCCTGGCCAGAGCAATTAGGCAAGAAAAAGAAATGAAGTCATCTGAATCAGAAAGGAAGAAATAAAACTGTCACTATTTGCAGTTGATGTGATTCTATATACAGAAAATCCTAAAGACTCCACCAGAAAACTGTTCGAACTAATAAATGAACTCAGTAAAGTAGCAGAATACAAAACCAATATACATAAATCTATGGCATTTCTATACACTAATAATGAACTATCAGAAAGAGACATTAAGAAACAATTCCATACAAATTTTAGGATTATTTGTTCCATTTCTTTGAAAGAAGTTGATGGTATTTTGATAGGGATTGCATTAAATGTGTAGATTGCTCTAGGTAGCATTGACATCTTCACAATATTTGTTCTTCTAATCCATGAGAATGGAATGTTTTTCCATTTCTTTGTGTCTTCCTCAATTTCTTTCATGAGTATTTTATAGTTTTCCGAGTACAGATTCTTTGTCTCAAACTGAGGGTTGCTGGAGTGGTGGGGGGTGTGAGGGATGGGGTGACTGGATGATAGACATTGGGGAGGGTATGTGCTATGGTGAGTGCTGTGAATTGTGTAAGACTAATGAATCACAGACCTGTACCTCTGAAACAAATAATACATTATATGTTAAAAAAAAAAAAAAAAGAAGTTAGTAAGAAGGGAAAAATGAAGGGGGGGAA
>NC_138376.1:39291728-39324655 GCF_054177405.1 Leptonychotes weddellii | reverse complement strand
AGGGGGGGTGGGGGGATGGGCTAGCCTAGTGATGGGTATTAAAGAGGGCACGTATTGAATGGAGCACTGGGTGCTATACGCAAACAATGAATCATGGAACACTACATCAAAAACTAATGATGTAATGTATGGTGATTAACATAACATAATAAAATAAAATTTAAAAAAAAAGAAACAATTCCATTTACAATTCAATCAAAAAGACTAAAATATCTAGGAATAAATTTGACTGAGGGGGCAAAAGATCTGCATGTTGAAAAATATAACACATTGATGAAATACACTGAAGAGAAAAATAAATGGAAAGATGCTCATGCTCATGGATTGGAAGAATCAATATTATCAAAATGTCCATACTACCCAAACTATCTATAGATTCAATGCAATCCCTACCCAAAATCCCAATGGCATTTTTTCATGGGACTAGAGCAAATAATCCTAACATTTGTATGGAACCACAAAAGACTGTGAATAGCCAAAGCAATCTTGAGAAAGAGGATCAAAGTTGGACGTATCACACTCATTGATTTCAAACTACACCACAAAATTCTAGTAATCAAAATGGTATGGTATGGTATAGACACATAGATCAGTGGAACAGAACTGTGAGAGCACAGAAATAAATCCACACTCAGAAGGTCAATAAATTTATGACATAGGAGCCAAGAATGTACAATGGATAAAGGGCAGTATCTTCAATAAAAACTGGATAGCCACATGCAAAAAAATAAAACTAAACCACTATCTTACACCATATACAAAACTAACTCAAAATGGATTAAAGCTTCAATGTGAGATCTAAGACCATAAAACTCCTAGAAGAAAATATAAGCAATAATCTCATTGATAAACATCTTGGTGTCAAATTTTTGGATAAGACTTCAAAAGCAAAGGCAATAGAAGCAAAAATAGACAAACGAAACTACATCAACTGAAAACCTTTTGCATAGAAAGGAAATCTTTAAGAAAATGAAAAGGCAACAAAGGGTGCCTGGTTGGCTCAGTTGGTTAGGCACCTGACTCTTGATTTCAGCTCAGGTCATGATCTCATGGTAGTAAGATCAAATCCTGCATCAGCCTCTGTGCTGAGCGTGGAGCCTGCTTAAGATTTTCTCTCTCCCTCTCCCTCTGCCCCTCCCCCAACACTCACTCTCTCTCTCTCAAAAAAAATTTTTTTTTAATTTTTTAAATGAAAAGGCAACCTCCAGAATGGAAGAAAATATTTGCACATCTTTTATGTAATCAAGGGTTAACAACCAAAATATATAAAGGACTCAAACAACTCAATCACAAAATGAAAAAAAGCAAAAAAAATTTCAATTAAAAAATGGGCAAAAGATCTAAACAGGCTTTTTTCCAAAGAAGACATACAGATAGATCATAGGCACATGAAAAGATGTTCAACATCACTAATCATCAGGGAAATGCAAATCAAAACCACAATGAGATATCACCTCACACCTGTCAGAATGGCTATTATCAAAAGACAAGAAACAACAAGTGTTGGAGAGGATGTGGAGAAAAGGAAACTCTTGTACATTGTTGATGGGAATGTAAACTGGTTCAACTACTATGGAAAACAGTATAAAGACTCCTTAAAAAATTAAAAATGGAATTACCGTGTGATCCAGCCATTCCACTCCTGGGTATTTATCCAAAGAAAATGAAAACATTCATTTGAAAAAATATATACATCCCTAAGTTCATTGTACCGTTATTTACAATAACCAATATATGGAAGCAACAAAAGTGTCCATTGATGGATTAATGGATAAAGAAGATGTGTTATACACACACACACACACACACACACACACACACACACTGGAATACTACTGAGACATCAAAAAGAAAACAAATCTTGCCATTTTTGGATGGATGTAGAAGGTATTCTGCTAAGTGAAATAAGTCAGACAGAGAAAGACAGATATCATACGATTTCGCTTACATGTGAAATCTAAAAATAAAACAAATGAATAAACAAAACAAAACTCATAGATACAGAGAATGGATTAGTGGTTATCAGAGGGGAAGGGGATTGGTGGTGGTTGAAATGGTTGAAGGTGATTAGTTATATGATGACAGATGGTAACTAGACTTATTGTGGTGACCACATTGTAGTGAATACAAAAATCAAATTATTACCTGAAACTAGTATAATGTTATATGCCCATTTTATCTCAATTAAAAAATGATTTACTTAAAAAATAATCTAAAATAAAAGATATAAAAAACCTCAGAGAAGAGGCTTTTCTTATCTTTCTGACTCCTGCAAAAATTCTGTTATGTGTGTGTACACTAATAAAATAGAAATATGGATAAAGCATGTTGAAGATATGTCAGATGAAGAGAAATCACTGAACGAAAGTATTGTCAGTACGCTTGATGTCTTTCTCAGTTTTCTTGTCCTTTCGGTGGGATGAAAATTGTTCTGGTGTGGAGACTAGATAAAAGAGTAATATTTCCTCTGTTTTTAATGACAATACTGAAGTCTTAATTAAGCACAGTGTATAAGGAGATCATTAACAGATTTCAAAGTCTCTTTTCCTCTAGGCTTCAAAACACATGTATGCTATTGTAATTTCCCAAGAAGCCAGCCTTTTGCTCCATAACAAAACTAGCCAAATCTCTCCACTCTTATTCCTACCCATAGATTGAACACTGTCTCATAAGCATCATTGAATTAATCTTAGAATATCTTCATCACACGTCTACTTATATCTAGTACAGTTCCTAATATTAAATAGGTGCTAATATTTTTTTTTAACAAATGAAAAACTATATTCTCAATTTTCAGATAAATCCCCCTGATTACTTCCTTCCATGGAAAATCGGGGAGATGCATTTTCCAATTTGCAATTTAACAAATTACAAGAAACTTTAAATCAGTTAATGATGTTACCATAGATACAGATAGCAGAACATCTCCAGATTGGCATGTAAATAATTACTGCTATAATAAACCAAATAATCAATAAATGACAAAGTTATTGATTTATTAAATGTATGCATCAGCCACCACTTTTATTTCCTTAGTTTTGCCTTCATATTGTCAGGAATTATTTCAAGTGATTTGAATTTAATTGATCTAAAATTTTCAAGACAGAATTTTTTTTTTTTTTTTAAAAAGGGACTCTTGGGATGCCCGGGTGGTTCAGTTGGTTAAGTGTTTGCCTTTGGCTCAGGTCATGAGCCCACAGTCCTGGGATCAAGTCCAGCCAGCTTCAGTCTCCTTGCTCAGAGGGGAGCCTGCTTCTCCCTCTGCCTGGTCTCTCTCTCTCTCTGTGTCATATAAATAAATAAAATCTTAAAAAAAAAAAAAAAAGGACTCTCTACCTCAGTGTTTAAAAATGATGTGATCTGGTATTTTTCCTATATTTATAATTGTCTATACAGATGTATTTCTATGCACATTTACTTCGACTTTCAAAATTAATAAATACTCTCTACAAGTAATTTTTTGTGAACTCTAGAGGCACAGAGTTTAATAAGACAAATTGCTTTCAGAAATTCACTACTTGGGCGCCTGGGTGGTGCAGGTGGTTAAGCCACCGACTCTTGGTTTTGGCTCAGGTCGTGATCTCAGGGTCATGGGATCAAGCCCCGAGCCAGGCTCCACACTCAGGCTCAGGTTGCTTAAGACTCTCTCTCCCTCTGCCTATGCCTCTCCCCATCGTGCTCTCTCTCTCTCAAATAAATAAATAAATCTTAAAAAAAAAAAAAGAAAAAAGAAAAAGTAACTCACTATTATTAGAATGTATAGAGACACAAGCATACAAATTTAAAATCATGGTCTCATTTGAGCTATTCCCAATCAGAGGATGAGGGTAAAGGAGGTTTCGTGCCCCAAGGGACATTTGGCAATGTCTGGAGACATTTTTTGGTTATAAGAAGTCAGAGGAGAGGTGGGGGAACAGGGTGCTATTAGTATCTAGTGGGTTGAAGCCAGAGAGGTAACTGAACATCTTATAGTGCCCCATGATAAGGAAATATCTATTTCAAAGTGTCAATAGTGCAAAAGTTGAGAAATACTAGGTTTAAGGAAAAAAGATAGTGGATGCCTGGATTAGAATTCAGATCTGTTGACTCAGATGTGACCATAGGACAAATTATGCCATTGTATCCATCTCTCTGTGGAATGCATAACAAGCCCACTTTGCCAACATGGAGAAAAGTATACCTACCTTAAAGAATTCTTACAGGATTAGATGAGATACATGTGGATATTCTAAAATTTTCTGTTAACCCTCTAGTCTAATAGGAGCTCCAGCTCCTGTTAAAGACCCTCTATATTTTCTAATATTTCCCAGTAATAGAGGTAACACACCTAGCCCCTTTCTTTAAGGTTGCATTATTTCCCTAGGATCTCTTCAGCACTCCCTATAAATCAGTTTACCAGAAATTTCGAAACTTACCTTAATCCCAGCAATGAATGTATCTTAGACTCATTTTGAAACTCTACTATTTGTGAACAATTTTTTAAGATTAAAAAATATGTAAATTATTAACTTTTCTGTTCATTTTAAGAATTAATAATAATATAAACACCATATTACCTACCTTTTGGCTTAAGAAATAAAACATTACCAGCCAGCTATGTGTCCTGCCTTTCCCCCTCCCTAAGCACTCATGAAACTTTACACCCCCTTACTCCCCAGGTAATGACAATCCTGATTTGTTGTTAATCATTTATACATTTTTAATTTGTATTTTTATATTTATTCTTTGATAATATATTGTTTCTTTCTGCCTGTTTTGATTTTATATAAACAAATCATTTTCTCACATCATATTTTTGTGATTTTTCCATGTTGAAACTTGAAGTTGACTTTATTCATTTCATTAATATCTCATTTTATGAATAAGCATTCATTGTTATTGATATTACATTTTGTGAATAAATATACCACAATTTACTCCATTTTACACTGACAATTACTTAGATAGTTTACAGGTTTTGCTATCACAAATAATGTCGCCATGAACATTGATTCCGTACTTTTCCAAGTGTATACCCAGAGTAGAGTTACTGAGTGTCAGAGGGTATATTTATTCAACTTGGCTCATTAATGACACTAGCAGAAGATGAGAATTTTTATTGCATTAATCCTTGCTAGGGCATTTCTAGGCTTTTCTATTTGTGTTCTAATTTAAAAGACATGAAGTGCTAGTGCATTTGGGCTTTAATTTGTTCTTCGTTTATAATTAATGAGATTGATCTCTATTTATGTTTATTGTTCAATTGTGTGTCCTTATAAGTCAAATGCCTGCTCCTGGCTATTAAACATTTTTTCTTACTGATTTATAGGAGTTCTTTCTATGTTCTATATACTAATCCTTTTGTTACACATATTCCAAGTATTTTGTTGCCTTTATAGTATCTTTTGTTAAATAGTAAGTCTCAAATTGAATGAAACTGTCTTTAATCCATCTGAAATTGATTTTTGTGATGTATAAGCTAGGAATTTAATTTTTTTTCCCAAGAAATAATTGGGTTTTTCTTCCACACCTTGTTTTAAATAGCCCATCCTTTGGCCAACGATATGCAATGTGAACTTTGTCATATATCAAGATGCCATATATGCATGGACCTGTTTTGTGGCTCAACTTCTATTCCCTTGGTCCCTTTATTATCTATCCTTAAGTTAATACTATAATATCTTTAGAAAAAGGAGTTTCTCATTGTTGGTATATATCATGTACCCCTCATGCCATACATTAGCTCTTTTTCTTCTTTAGGAGTATTTGGCACTTTTTTTAATGCTTTTCTCTTCCATTTAAATTTTAGAAGGAAACATCTAGTCAATTCTTATTTTAAAGAAACTCTAGCATTTTCACTGAAATGTCACTAAAATTGTACATCAATCTGAGAAAATTTGACTTTATGATATTGAGTTTTTGTATTCATGAACATAGTGTGTGTCTCCATTTATTTAGATCTTTAAAATGCTTTTCAATAAAGTATATAACATTCTCCATAAAAAGTTTTACATATATTTTTATAGATTCTTAAATATGTTATTTCTGGAATATCATTACAAATGATATAAATTTTAATTAATTTTCCAACTGTTACTGATCTAAAGAGATGTAATTACTACGGAGTCCCTGGGTGGCTCAGTTGGTTAAGTGTCCGACTTAGTTTTGGCTCAGGTCATGATCTCAGGGTCTTGGGATCAAGCCCCACATCGGGCTCCAGGCTCAGTGGAGAGTCTGTATGTAAGATTCTCTCCTTCTGCCTCTCCTCTGCTCTCTCTCTCTCGAAATGAATAAGTAAATGAATAAGTAAAAAAAAGAAATATAGGGCGCCTGGGTGGCTCAGTTGGTTAAGCGACTGCCTTCGGCTCAGGTCATGATCCTGGAGTCCCGGCATCGAGTCCCACATCAGGCTCTCTGCTCAGCAGGGAGTCTGCTTCTCCCTCTGACCCTCCTCCCTCTCATGCTCTCTGTCTCTCATTCTCTCTCTCACAAATAAATAAAAAAAAAAAATTAAAAAAAAAAAGAAATATAATTACTATGTATCATTTTATAATTAATATATGGGGAAAAAACAATGGATGGTGTATTACCTTTTGATTATACAGCAGGTAATCAGTTTTTGCCTTGTTATAATTTTATATATTTATTATCTACCTTAAAAATAATGTTGACGTTATAAGATTTTCTCTCATTCTTGGGTGATATTCACCAGGCTGATCATCCTACTAAAACTAGGTATCACATTTTTTTTTTTTTATCCAGAGTCTGTCTCACCAATGCAACCCTTTACAGAGTATTCTCCTTTTATTTTGTGGGAACAACATCCCAGCTTAGAACCAAATTCTTATATGGATGTCTTATATGTAGTAACATATTGGAGCTATTACTGATGTATTTTAACAAATAGAGTGAATTAACTTATTGGGTTTATGTTTATACTTTTATGGTAACCTACATAAAAATTTGTTTAAGTCAGAGTCTCACTTAATTACATAGCCTCTCCTTAAGAGTGAGTGTACTTGAATTTCATAAGAGAGTGTGATTTTCCTGGTTTGACATTTTTATCGTAGGGAATGACTCCAGACCCAGAAGAACAAGGTCATTTCTTTAAAATGTTAAACTCTTCCTTGATCTAAAACTTTATTCTTCTTCACATTTTTTAAAGGATTTTTTTAAAAAGTCCAATTAGTACATTTTCTAGAAAATGTCAGATGTCCTATCTTAATTCACCACTTCTACCTTTACTTCCTGTCAATGGCAGCCATACACCAGCAAAGGGAACTATATAGCCTTTGTGTCGTCTCAACAAATACAATTTGAGAAATAATATTTGGGGGAAACCTTGATGGTTTAAAGTCAAAGGATGTACCCAAACTAACTTCTACTACTTATGGGCAGGCAACAACAACAACAAAAAATCAAATAACCAATAACCCATTCTCTTCCCAGAGCTGCAGGCATTTGACTTACATTTGGGTCCAGAAGCCTTTCTTTAGCTAATTCTGTTTTTATTGGCCAGTTCTTTCATTATTTTTATCTAAACTAATCAATGTAAGCCCTAGTCTAGACAGCAAAATCAGCAAGAGTCCCTTCTAGGTGCCTCTGTCTGACATCCATGGGGCTGCTACTATGTTTCTCTAAAGGATACAGAGTAAAACTTCCTATTATGTTTACCAGAAATGGAAATAAGGATTAAAGAAATATTATATAGTTTCTACCTTTTGATACAAAAGTTTTGCATCTCTTATTATTATTTCTAGTCACTATTTTTATTTCTTGTATCAAGCCTCCTTCATGTAGCCTTTTTAGTACGCTTATAAACTAGGGAGCTAATGATAGTTACACAGTGACATAGAACCCATATTCTCTAACCCATCAGAAGAAAAAATAAAAAGTGCATCTGATATCCTTCCCTCTACCACCTAAGTCTTTGTTAATATTCTCCTAGATCATTGAAGACTTAATCCAGCAAAGGTAGAGGAACTCCTGTGTGTTTCCCTCCTTACCACCATTCTGGGTTTTATATCCCATTTCATCAGGCCTGGCAACGGAGAAGGGAAGTGTTCCTTCCGTTGTTTCTCCCAGGCCAGATGAAATAAACCTGGAAGGAGCAGATGTTAAATTGAAGCCAATGAAAAGTTAACACTATCTTCTGTAATTGAAACCTTAGGGAGGAAGGCTTGAGACAACTGCCAATGGACATAGAATACCAATGCAAGAGTTTATTCCCAGGGTCATTTCTTGTACCCTCTCATACATGAAAGCTAAGTTACCGACAGCTGGGCAGTGGAGTGGGCAGGAAGTGGTGGGTCCAAGTGAAGAGAAGACTTCCAAAGATACTCCAGCCTCAGTTCTAGCTGCACCGAACCCCTCAGTGAACCTTTCTTAAAGGTTCTTCTCAAAGACCTTTCTGAGGCATTTCAGGAAGGAGAACCTCCACCAACTTGCTTCTCCTTTATCAAGTAGATTCCCTTCCAATTTTCCAATTCAAAGAATTTGTAGAGTGTATCCTTCATTCCAATGTTTGCCTACATGATGAACACCTACAGCTTCCATCCAGGTCAGAGCTAACACACACACACACACACACACACACACACACACCACAAGAAAACACGGTCTTTGACCCTTTTTGATTCTTTTGGTGCTATTGCCATATCTTTAGCACTTGGCTTCTCTGGACTCTATTATTAAGTCCCTCATGATTATACATGTTGGGTTTTTTTTCTATAAACCTTTCACTTGGATACACACAGAGTGCTCATTTCTCATAAATCACACTTCTATGTATTTGTTGCCTGGGAGTGTGGGGTGTTGAGGCAATATATCCCACTTACTATTTTTAAAAGTTAAAAAGTTATTTGACGTTACTATCATTTAAGGATTGTGAACTCAGGTATGAGAACTATTGCTTCACCTCTTCCTACTTGTGTCATCTTGAGCAAACCACTTAACTTCTTTATGATTCAGTCTTCACATCTGTAAAATGAGGATAATGATCACATCTACCTCCTATTTTTATTTTGATGATTTAAAGTGCTAACACATGAGAAGTACCTTCAGCAGTGCCTGGCTCATAGTGAGATCTACAAACAATTACCTATTGTTTTTATAATCATTTTACTTGACTTGCATAATATAAATATAATATAATAATGATGCTAGTATTTGAAGATTCAGGATGTAATGACTCACTCTTACTAAGAGTCTCATCTACATGGTGTCACACAGAGAAAATGAGAGCAAGCTCAAGAGGATTTTGTTTGCTTGTTTCTTTTGTGGAAAGAAAGACTCAAGTGTACTTTAAATATGTAGGGGAACAAAATAGCAGACAGAAATGCAGGACAAGATATAGGGTCAGGATCATTCTCAACCTGCCCCATATTTGTGGGTAACATGTTTTAATAAAAAGTACAATGATGTTCAACCCCTAGAATGAAATGATAATTCTGTAAGATTGGTAGACGTGTTAATCATTGCTGTAGGCATTCATATTATACTATCGAAAGGTATCAAATTAACATGTACACCTTAAATTTACACAACGTATCTGAAATACATATCAATACAAAAATGTGAAGTGTGATGATGAGTACTCTTCAAAGCATGTACGTCTGAAAAATAACACAGAAGGTCTGCTAGGGGTCACTGCTCCCACCATCCCTGGTTCTGCAGGTGAGAATTACCGTCAGAAGTTTTGCAAACAGATCTCAGGTCTTCAGAGGATGTGAGAGAAGACAGCCCCGCAGAAGATGCAAGTGGATCTGCAGCGGGGGCTGCAGAAGGAGAAGACGTGGCCGGCCCAATGCCCATGTGTTCCAGTGCCGGGAAAATGGCATGAACACCATAAGAGACCGAGGACAGCTTCTGAAGCTGCTTTCTTCATCAGCATTTTCCGTATTTCCCTCAGTATGTTTCACCAGTTACTAGGAAGTCTCCTGACTCCCCGACGTCCTTCCCACCTGCCCTCAGTTTTTCCAAGTCCGTCTCCTTTGGTAGCTTCAGTTACTGCCCGTTCTTATTCTTTACCTCATTTGCCTCTTTAAACTTTTATTTTTTAGCCTCTAGTTTTGTACCAGGTTCCTTTGAATGCTTCTGTGTTCACATGCCTCACCTTAATAGGAGGAAAACGTTGCACAGAAATAGTCTCAAAGGTGTAAGTTAAACCGCACTACCCCTTATATATTTGTCTTGTTGGATCCTACATCCTACAGGGACATAACGGTGCAAGACCTATTCTTAATCATGGCCCTATTAATGGAGGACTTAGAGCATCCTCCTGGTTTAACTTTTGCATTCTGTTCTGTTTTTGCAGTGTCCAGTCTCTTTCTTTCTCTTTTCCTCCTTCATTTACTTAGCTGTCACTTTTCCCCTGAGGAGGAAGCCTTCGCAGAGCGAGGGAGGCATCCCCAGCCAGGAGCCAGATCTCTGAAGCAGCATGGTGTACTTTTACCTGAGTCTGCCTGACATGTAACTGTGAATTATGGGTACCCTAACTCTCCCACGGCCACCAGCAGGGCACCGGAAGGAGAGGCAATGCTCCCACCAGGTTTCACCTTTGCAGATAAAGGCAGTAGTAGGAATCTGCCTATTTATACATAATGCAGAGTAGGGTGAATACGCTGTGACAGATTTTCTAACAGTTGACTTTTCATCCAGTTTTCCTTCCTCATCCACCAGTGAAACAGGAGTTTGGCTTTGGGGATCGGAATAGATTCTTCCACAGTGCTCCCCTTTTTCCACTTGTGAAAGAGAGAAAATGCATTTGAGCAAGAATTACATACAGTAGCTTCCTTGAATTGTAAATAGAAAACAGAGAAGCAGTTTGCCACGGTGGCAGTTAATGAAAAGGAGAAATTATTTTTGTAATTCTCATAAAACTCCTGGTTTCTCTGGGGCTGGTACAGTACTTAGGAAAGATGAATTTGAGGGATTTTTCACTTTTGTATTTTAAGATACTGGATGCTCTGTTGAGGTCATCTTTATCTCAACAACTCAGAAATGTGTGTACTCTTGAAACTAGACAGTATTTTATTAGTGCAATTGCATTATTTGTAACTAAATATTTACCTTACTATTTTTTTTTTAATTGGAAAAGTCTAGAGATCTTGGCTAGGCATTTAAGACTATTTAAATTATCTTTCCAGCTTCTTTCCAAATACTTCTCAACATTAGCCAAACCAGTTGACTTTCTTTCCCCCTCAGCATTTTTCAAATGTTACATCCTTATCTTTTGTATTGTCTTCCCACCACTGCCAAAATACTTCTCATTGTTCAACACCAAGTTTCAATCTTGCATTCTCAGTTACCTTTCCTGACCATTTCAACTAGATATAATCTCCCCCTTCTGCTGCTTGCTTAGATAACTTGATCCTTTCTGGAAGTTTCATATAATGCAAATATTCACAAACTTTGGAGTGCCTGTAAAATGCAGCTCCCAGGGCCCTATTCCCATAAATTTCTGACTCAATAAGTCTGGGATGGGCCCCTGGCATATGCATTTTAATTTTTTTTTTAAGAATTTTTTTTATTTATTTGACAGAGAGAGACACAGCGAGAGAGGGAACACAAGCAGGGGGAGTGGGAGAGGGAGAAGCAGGCTTTCCATTGAGCAGGAAGCCCGATGCGGGGCTCGATCCCAGGACCCTGGGATCATGACCTGAGCTGAAGGCAGACGCTTAACGACTGAGCCACCCAGGCGCCCGGTGGCATTTGCATTTTAACAAGCATACTAAATATGTCTGATACAGATCGTGTGTTGAGAAGTTTCAATGTGATGTTTTATACATTTGTTAGTTTTATAAGTGTGTATGTTTTATTTCCCCTGTTCAACTGTATGCTATTAAAGGGCAGGGATTATATCTTACACTGCTATTTATCTTACACAATGTCTTAAATTTAAACAATATTAATCAATATTAATAGCACTAATTTAGGGGCTCCTGGGTGGCTCAGTCAATTAAGCCTCCGACTCTTGATCTCAGCTCAGGTCTCGATCTCAGGGTCATGAGTTCAAGCTCTGTCCTGGGCTCCATGCTGGGCATGGAGGCTAAATTAAAAAAAAAAAAAAATTAATAGCACTAATATATGTAGTTCTCCTTAGACATGTCAAAATAATTTTTTTATGCTAAGTGCAATATTAGGAAGAGGGTTGATCTGTAATATTATTCAAAAGAGAAAAATAAAGAAAGCAGCAATATTAGGGTTTTTTATCATAGTGCAAGGGCAAGAAGAAGTTTCAAACTAATGGTTATAATTAAATATTGATTTACTTGGGGTCAGATACTCTCCTAATATTTTGGTACACTTCCTTTTAGGGGACACCTAGGATTCTTTATTTCCTAAATGTCATCCCTTGTAGTAAAAGTGAGTACTGAAAACTGAAACCTAAAAATTATAAGGCTGCCGTAGGACATCTTGTTGAAGGGAAACCAATTTTCCTGGTGAGAAACTTGGTTTCATTTTTTATTTCATAAATGTTGGCTTAATACTGATTATGTGTCATGGAAAAGCCCCACAACATTCACTACATCAAATGCTGTGAAAATTATCCAGCTCATATTATACCTCTAAGCACTTCACCAAAATGTAATAATTTCCCGAAACATAAAAGAAACTTTTCCCCATCTTTATTTTTTGTCAAGTGAGAGTACTGTGTTTGTACTTTCGTTCTCACTTTCCAAACTCGAGGCAGTGAGGCCACTGGACTTCCTCTCCCTTGTCGTGAAGTTGAGACGCTGGTGACATAAAGCTAGAGCTTTGAAATCTCTGCCCCTGGGATCACTGGTTCCAGCTTCCTGGGTGCCAATGGAGGAAAACCATCTCTGATTGCCAGACAAAATGAGAATCCAAATCACTGACTTACAGAACCAGAAAATCCAATTTCTGGAAGGTTCAATGCCTATCTTTCCCTAATCTGGAAAGAATTATGTAGATACTCTATAAAAGCAGCTATAAACTCTCTTCTAGGAAAGATGGCTCCACAGCGTCCCTGAAGCCAGCAGAGAAGGCTTAATGTCTACTCCTGGATCTGGGCTCCTGGATCTAGACTAGTTCTCCTAGTGATAGCATCACCTGTAGTGCTTTCCTATTCAGAGTCATTACAACGCACCCTAGAGACGTGGGCTGGTGGAAGGACTTTGAAATGGATTCTCATTCCCCCTGCGAATGAACTGCCAACAAGAGGCACTTTGCAAACATGTCTGCCCAGGTCTCTAATGTTCCATGTCTGGAGGCTAGAGGTTTTGACTTGAGATTCCGCGAGGGCTTTTTTTTTTTTTTTAAGTTTAACTCTCTTGAGTGAAGATGCTCTTCGTTGAGAGGTCTGACTGACTGCTACACTTCCTGGTTTGCTGTCTCTTATCATGACTTCGTTCACACACTGCATCTTAAAAGAGTGGAGGTCTCCCTACTATACTTTGGGTCAGATTAGTCCTTGTATTGCCTTCCTCTGAGAGGGCCTCACTTTGGTTTCGTCATGCTTCTTAGGCTTCATAAGTAAGTTCTAAGCCTTTCAGCCACCATCCTAGCAGATTGCCTGAGGCCTTACATACTTGATACCATCTGCAGGTTGAAAGTATGGTGATAAAAGTCTTTGTTTTACATAGAAGGGGTTAGATACCAGGGTTTCTTTTTTCCAAGACTGATGTTCTATAGAAGTGATTTTCTCTCTTTCTCTATTCTTACTCCTTCCTTTCTTTACCTTATTTTCTTTTTTCTTTCCTTTCTTCCTCCCTCCTTCCCTCCCTACCTCCCATTCTCTCTCTCTACTCCCCCCTACCCCGTCTCTCTCCTCTTTGTCTGTCTTTCTCTCTCTCTCTCTTCCTTCCTTCCTTCTAAACTTTGGAACAAGATTATTTTTGGTATCTCACTTAAGAAAGCACAGTTATTCCCCTAATTTTTCAATTTTCCACATACATGTAATTTCTACTTATTTTCTTATATACCATGTCTTTCTTCCCCTACCCCCACATGTCTAGCATCAATTTTCCCTGAAGAGTATCATCTGGTGGTCTTTATTCCTTTCCTTTCTATAGTATTGCCTAATATCCATTCTCCAGAGTGATTATTCTAAGTCAATCATGGTTATTCCAGGGGTTTGGGTGGGGTGTTTTTTTGTTTGTTTGTTTTTTGTCTGTCTGTTTTTTGCTAATGATTGGTTTAGAAATGGGCTTGTGACCTCATACTGGCCTATGAGATTGGAGAAGTCCAATGGGGGCTTCTGGGAAAGCACAATTTTGCAGAATTTCTTTTTCACTTAACTGTCTACCAAATAATGCCACATTGGAAAAGCCTTCATCATTTTTATTTACCAAAAAAAGGTACTTGTATAGGAAGAGTAGCCAATTTGCTTAATTACTTGAATGCTGAGCAATAAACTGCACCATTTAATTATTTCTAATTTTTCACTATTACACATATTTTTAGAGGATAGTCTTTTAAAATATTATTTAAATTATATTCCCGGAAGTGGAATTACCAGGTCAAAATGAGACAACTTTCATGTTTCTTAGTTTCCAAAAAGTTTATACTAACTTCACATGCCATTGGTAGTTTAGAAATTTTCAGTCTGTCCACACCTTGGAAAGAACCAGGCATCATCCCTTTTTACTAGTTTGCTTGAATGTGCTTTTCTTTGATTCTTGGCAAGTTGGAACATTTTCCCTCTCACATCTGTTAATTGTGTTTCTCTTTGGACAATTCTCATCTCTTTCCTTTCTGACAATTATCTATGAGGTCATATTTTTCTCAAATAAATATGTGGGAGCTTTTCATATAGCATAGTTATTGGCCCTTGCCTTATTTACTGAAAATATTGTGTCCTTTCCCATTTGGGATACCTTATTATGACTGCAGAAGTTTGTAGCTTTAATGTCATCAAATTTGTTTATTCTTCCTACATGATTTCTTTTACTATTTTTCAGTATAGAGAGTCCTCTCTCTAATCCCCCAAATCCAGGGAATATTAAATTCCTCATCTGGTTTCCCTAACATTTTATTTTCATATTTAATTATTTTATCCGACTGGAATGACTTTTGACCAGTATTCGGAGTTTCAAGTCTTGATTTTCTTTTTTTTTTCCTGAAATGCTAAGCAGCCATTCAACTACCATTTACTGAATAATCCTTTGCTTCCCTGCTGCTTTGATAAAATAAATCTTGTATATAATAAAGTCTGTTTTGAAGGGACTCTCTTCTGCTCCATTTAGCTTTGCTTTGTAGTTCTCAAGACACTTTAACATACATTATCTCATTTCATCCTTCCTACCCCACACTGATTGCCTGGTTCACCCCCTGCTGCTCCTCCTGCAACGCAAACATCAAACAATCTGACTTGTCCCATCTCCCTCTTCTAGATGGAAAACAAAACCGGAAAGGTGAAGCCACTTATTAACCAGCCCTCCCAGCCGTTTAGTATTGGGGAGAAATGGAAAATTTCAGTCTTCACTTAGCCCTGTGCCCTGGGACACCTCATGCTCCCACTGGGGAAAACGTTGGTCGCCATTTGTTCTGCTTTCAAGATCACATGCACGCCTCCTTTGGGGTTCCCCCCTACTACGAACTGAGAAGCATTTCATATACACACACATCCACCTTGCAGGGTACTTGGGAAGCTTCTGCCCCACCACCGGCAGAGGGGAAAGAGGCGGTGGGTGCAGAAACAGCCCTGTGCATCTGCGCTTCCCAGCCTGTGTGTGCTTGGCACTGACTGAGAACTCTGCTTTCTATCAGTGCATTTGTGTGGTGACACATATTCTCCAGTGATTAGATTAACGCTGGCAAAGCCAATATGAAAAACCCACACAGATTACCACTGTCACCCGCAGTAATTACATTTATTCATTTCCATTTAGCCAAGTTTTTACAAGCCGAGCAAGGGGCCAAATAAGCAATAAACACAGAGGCAAGAAATTAAAATGCTGATCTGTTTGCTGTGAAAACAATCAAACTATCATCTTTCTTTAGGCACCTCATTCATCATCGGATAGGGCCACACTGGTGAAATGGAGGTGGGGAGCCTAATGTTATTACATGTAAATTCACTAACATGAAATTACTGCCCCTGATGTGATTTTACTAATAAATTAGTTCATTTCTACCTTTTCGCTAGAGACTTTAGGGACTGTGGAGAATGTACATGTGTCTTGTAATCTTGCCTGCTTTATTTCAGGCTGGCTAGCTGCTAAATTTCTATTTCTTTTCACTCCCTCCCATCTGATTCTTTCGTTTCCTTGCTATGCCTTATTGGATAAACATGCCATACAATTTGTTGTCTTCACATGTAGTTTGGAAATAAGCAGCTTAAGGACAAATTCTCTTTCGCAGGCAATGAGAACAGCATCGGGAAGCATTATGAATATAATAGGTCTTGCAGCTAGTTGGCAGCTATTATTAATTCATTGTTGGGTGTGGTGGTTTTTCTCATTTCTGTATAAATTTTCAATTTGAAAACAGAATGGAGCCAAACTTTGCCATGTCAAGTAGCTATTGAAGCAAGGAAATCAATCTGCAAGCACTCCCCGCCTCGGCCCCCCTCGGCCGAGGCTTCAGAGTAGCAAAGGGAACGCAGTGCGAGGGCCACCAATGGCTCACAGAAGACAGATGCGGAGTCGCCTCGGATCCGCTCCTCTCTGGGACTTGCACGGTGCTTCCCTTGCTTATTGTTAATGGCCCATGTCTGGATGTAGAATATTTCATTTATTTTTTAAGATTTCATCGGCTCTGCTGTGTATCCCCAACCCCAGTATCACGATTCATTTTTGCAAGATTACGAATGGTTTCTATGAAAATGATTTTGATGCTACCAAGGAAGGAGTGGAGATGCTGAGAGAACTGGAGAGGGAGGGAGAGACGAGGCTTTGGTGGAAACCCCCCCTCCTCCCCATTCTCCTTCTGCCCCCAAATGGAGATTCTGTATGATATGGCTCAATGTGAAGCCTTAGGGAAACATAAAATATGCACAATAGTATATTCATGCTTTGTACAGTAAAAATGTGTTAAAAAGAGTTCCTTTGATGTGATGGTTCAGTGAAAATCCAAAGCTTAGAAATGGTAGACATCACACGTTACACCCACCTCACACATGATCATTGAATAGAGTTCCCTCATCCCCTCCAAGAGTTCTGAATAGAGTTCCCTCTTCCTACCAATTAATAAAATTGGCATAAAATGAGGAGGAAACCAGTATGAACAGAAAATAACTAACTTTTTGATTTGAATTTAACTTTACACCATGTAAATTATATAATGAGGGGGATTGTGCATGTAATTTTTTTCTTTTTTTTTCTGGAAAAAGTAAATGAGAATAAGGAATCTGTTTATCTAGAATGATTAGGTAATTGGCTAATTGACTATTTTCACTAATGAGTGAAATAGTTGGACCACCCATTTGAAAATAACTCAATTCAATACATATCTATTGATCAATTACTGTGTACAGAACCCTAAACTAAATGCTGTGCCAAAAAAAAAAAAAAAAAAGTTAAGTCCTGCTTTTCGGGATTTAAGATAATTAAGATTCTTTAAGTTCCTGAGGTCACCATAAGGACCCACATCTCATTGTACACCCAAAGAATCTTAAACTTTTCCTTCATAGTTCTTACTACACAGTTTGACATTTTCTTTTGTTGTTTGATTATTTCCTTAATATCCATCTTCCCAATTAAAGTATACTGTCCAGTGGAGCAGGGACTATTTTAGGGTTTTTCATTATTGTATCCTCATCGAGCGCATATTAAGTGTTAAATAAATAGATATTGAATAAATTAATGAAAAAAAATGAACTATTCCACCCTGTTGAGACAGAGATAGTGTAGAAGGTTGCTTTAAATCTTTATTTTTGCAAGAAAACATTTAACAAATATGTCCATAACTTATTTACTGAGCATCTAGTATGTGTTAGGTGCTCTTCCAAGTGCTGAGGATTCAGTAGTGAATAAGACAGACACAGACTCTTATCCTTGCAGAGCTTGCATTTTTATTGAGTGAATAAAATAAGGAAGATGTTTCAAATCACGAGTGATATTTTGTTATGTATTTACATAAACCCCTTATCTTAGATATTGATCTTATCTTTTGGAGCCAATCATTTTTTCCATTTCAGCTTTCTTAAAGCAGCACTAGATATAAGAAATTATATATATATATGCTTATATGGAATATAGGCTTATACATGAATATATATGAGAATACAATATTATAAATGTGCATATATGTGTATATGTATATATAAGTACACGTATATATTCTCATAGTTAACAAAAGGCCCTCAACTGTCACTATAGCATTGAATTCCTCCTTCCATTACCCTATCCCATAATCTGTCTAAACCTGATTCTTCCACACTAAATGGTGTTGAGAGTCTCTCCTTTCTATCTTAGCTCACCCCATTTGCTTACATGGATTTGTCATCTGAGATGTGGACGCTCACTGCGGTGGGACTGTGAGTCTCCCTAAGGTCCATCCTGGCTAAAGGAGCGCCCCCACCGCCCGCCAGACGTATTGCGTCCATTGCCTTCTTTGTTCATGCTCACTCCCTCCCCTCCCTGTTCCCCTTCTCTCTGAATTGACTCACACATCCACACTCACTTTGTGCATGACCTTCTTTAAAAAGGTGTCTCTGATCCGAGCACCAAATCACCTTTCATTGCTCTAGGCTTGTAGCTCATGTGGCAAATAATCCTAGTCTGCTTGGGTTAATCCCACATTGCCATTCGTATCATTAGCTCAGTTTTGTTTTTACCCTTTTCTTGCACTTTGTGTTTTCGCTCTGCAATCAGAATCAGCTCTCCTCAGGAAAAATATTTTCATTATCCCCAGTGCCTGCTCCAGTACTGGGCCCATGATAACCACTCAATACATTTTTGTTAAATGTACAAACAGACAAAGAAATGCAGTCCTGAAGTTTGGGTCTTCCTTTTGAAAATTTCCATGGGAACTAACTATTGATTAGATTGACATCATTCCATGTGCACCAAGAATCTCTTAGTCCTGCTTGCCCTTCTCTTTTCTGCTGCAAAACCAAAAACCAAAGGAAGATTCGTGTGATTTGTTAAATTCTCTGAAGTATCCCATATGGATGGGATAGGTGAGTGGACACAGAATCACCTACATTTTAAACCTTCTCCAGGTTGTTTTCTTGTTTTCTGTCTGCATTAAATTTCTGGTTATTGAATGTTAATATATCCTAACTATTATAGCAATGTAAAAAGCAAGCATTGCTTTAGGAAGTATTAATTTTATATTGTGGTAAAATGAATGTATGATAAAATTTAACATTTTAACCATTTTTAAGTGTATGGTCCTGTGGTATTATATACTTTCATACTGTTGTCCAACCATCACCACCGTCCACAAAACTTTCTCAGCATCCCACTCTGAAAGTCTGTACCCATTAAACAGTAACTCCCCATCTCCTCTTCCCTCTAGAGAATATTACTTTTAATCATTGAAACATTGGTAACGTTTACGATGAGTGTTTATGCTTTACTGAGATCTAAATAGCATATCAATGAGGAATATTGATTTAGTTGAAAGTTGGGTACTTCCGCAAGAAGACATCACTGAATGATGTAAGAATAAGAATGATCATATAGAGATAAAAATAACTCACGTAAGGGAAGGAGAAGCTGTTTCCTATATTTAGTACATAATTTCCCCCACTTACTTCAAGGAGTTCTAAGAAGGACTCAAAGGGCAGAACTTAGCAGCCTCGGGTTTTATAGATTCTTAGGAAATAAAGACTTACAAAGTATGACCTACCCCCGAGTAGTGGTATTTTATCCTTCTTTCATTCTTCGGGTAACAAATCCCTTATTCTAAGAGATGTTTTCATCCTTTATCTTATCTGATTATTGAGAATAATTTCTCAGAATGTATAGTTTTATTTTCTACCATCTGACAATTCCATTTTCAACGGAGTCTTATTTACCTATAGTGCCTTAGTTTTTCTAACTTTATGTGGTACAAATAAGACTTTTTAAAAAGGGAATTAGAAAAGTAAAGCATTAGTACAGGAAGATAGATTCTGCTGGTAACTCAGTCTCTGTCTTGAGCTCACCCTGCCCACTGCTGTATTAGTAGGAAACGATTTCTTTTTTTTTTCTCCCCTCAGAGAATAATTGATGGGCAATCCATTGTATAGAGACGGGGAAAGTGGAATGCGTAATTGGAAGAACCAGCATTTATTCCTCTATTACTCAGATGAGCTGTGGAGGGAGATAAGTGACTGCCAGGAACAAATGAGACCCAGAGAATAAAACAAAAAGATTCTGCCCGTGATCTATATCGGTAAAAAAGCTGACCGGTCTCAACCATTAAGAACTCAACAAGGAAGACAGCCATCACACCAGTAAGCATGGAGATGCAACACGATGTCCTGAATCAACTCTGGCTGTTCATGCTAGTTTGCAACTTTGAGCACCAAAAGTTCTAGAAGACTAATTGATCGTGCTATTAATAGAAGAAGTTAAATGCATGTTTAAGTGTTTGTGTTGTATGTGTGCATCTTCCCGTGCATATATATATATATATATGAAAGTATTTGGACACAGCTGCATAAAAGACTACAGGGAAGTTTTCTCCAAAGGAGAAAATTGCTGCTTGTCAACAAGACACTTTGAATAAAATAGATGATGTTATCTGGAAACTCCAAGGGTTAGTCAATTGAGCACCTGTGTTGATAAATTCAAGGTGTTACTTTTGCTAAGTCATGATTTTCGAGGAAGTGTGATAGGCTCAGACTAAAAACTTGAGAAGAAGGGGAGCTGCGGACACGTGTGTGCTCGGGTCTTGGCTCTTGGAGTCCCTCTGTGATAGAGGAACAGAGCGTAATTCCTCTCTCCTTCTGCAACATGCTGTAAGAGTGAGTACCAGGACTCCCACGATTTCCCTCCTGATCTATGGCTTTCTGGGTTAATCATGAAGATTAGTAAACGGCTGCACAAACCCTCCACACATAGAGTAGGCAAAGGTGTGGTTTGGTGTTGGTTTAATAATAGAGTGTTATCTTGCCCAACAACTGTAATTTCCATGTTCTTATTGATTGTAATTTATAACATCATTAGCTTTCTAAACTGCCATTAACTAATGATGGACTCTGTGGGCTAAACAGCTCTTTGAAATCAGTTACTGACAAGTTGGCCCCAGAAGCATTTATCAAAAGGGTAATGGATCCCTATTGGAGTGACAATAAATTAGGTTATGCTCTTATTGAATTAAACAATGGATGAAGGAAAATTAGCTATCAATAAACATCTCTAAAGCCTTCCCGATTATTCCCAGTCAATTATATCAATTAGAGATCAAACAGGGGACCCCTGCAGTACGTTAAATAGGACTAACCAGAGCCCAAAGAGGCCAAATTGTGTTACAAAATGCAACACTGGGGGCAGCTGCAAAAGAGGTCATCATTACCGCCATTGACAAAAGGGCTGCTTTATTAGAACATGGGGTATCGCCTGGAGGCTTGCCTCTGGCTAAAGGACAAAGACTCCCTAATAAAGGCAAAAAGAGGGAGAGACGCAGGAGAGGAAGAACCGGAGGAAGGAAAGGGAAAGTGGTGTGAGGCAGAGAACACAGTGGGATGAGAGAGGGGAGGGGAGACTTGTTTGTGTATGCGCAGCCTATTCTTCTTTCTGATACAATGAAATTAAGGCTTTTGGCTTGTAAGGATGTTTCCCTAGCTCTCTGCAAAACAATGACTTTTGTGGAGGCCATTATCATTTTTAGGAAGTCTTAATCATGCACACATATATATGTATGTATGGGTGAGTACAGATAGATACGCAGATAGCTACATTGGACACATAGATACATAGATATATGGATAGATACATAAGTAGATATATAGCCACACTCCACTCCATTTCATGGGCTAAGGGTCTTAATAAGCTTTAGCTGATTTTCGTTAAAATTCTTCATTAATTTAGAAAGCTTAAGAAAGGGATGCCTGGCTGCCTTCGGCTCAGGTCATGATCTCAGGGTCCTGGGATCCAGTCCCACATCGGGCTCCTTGCTCAGTGGGGAGCCTGCTTCTCCTTCTGCCTGCCACTCCCCCTGCTTGTCCTCACTCTCTTTCTCTTTGATTTAAAAATAAATAAATAAAATATGAAAGCTTAAGAAAAATGGAACAAAATATGCTTTCAAGCAGTTTGAGATCACTGTTGAGGTTCAAGAGGAACTGGAAACATGATATTTTCTAGTGGTTTATACCTCAATTTCCTTACGTTTTGTACAATAGATTCCCAATAAACACCTGTTGTTCCGATTTGACAAAAGGCTTGAATTTCACATTTGGGGAAGAGAAAACCACAGAAGACGGAATAGTGTAGTGGGTATCTGAGGCTGTGAGTCCAAAGCTCTTCTGACATATATGCTTTCTGGTCTTGCTGACATTTTTTTTATAAAAGATGTATATCTTTTTGCACCATGTCTTTGAATTTTATGGACATTTATCACGTGTTTTAGACAGATTCCACTTTACTGTTCTCTGTGAGAAATTGTTCACCAGGAGCATTGCTGATGCTTTGCCTCTGCACAGTTTCAGCCCTTCTAGGAACCCAAGGTGATATCTGTCTAAGGACCTGAAATGACCTATTTCCATGTCGGATCCTTTTTTTTTTTTTTTAAGATTTTATTTATTCATTTGAGAGAGATACAAAACAGAGAGAGAGAGAGCACAGGCAGGGGGAGGGGCAGAGGTAGAAGCAGACTCCCCACCGAGCAGGGAGCCCAACACGGGGCTCAATCCCAGGACCTGGAGATGGTGACCTGAGCTGAAGGCAGACGCTCAACCATCTGAGCCACCCAGGCGCCCCCCATGTATGATCCTTAACAAAGCTCTGTTGGGGTTGGCTTACAGTGTGCAGAACCTAAAAAGACCTAAGTCAGCATGACCTGCTGCAATGGCCTTGGAGCCAGGCAGTGAGTCTTGAGTTCAAATTTCATTTCTGCCTCTCATCAGCTCCATTGTCAGCCGATTTGCTTAATTTCTCTCTCCTTCTCGGTAAAGTGGGGATGTGAAATTGGACCATGCAGAGTTGTCCTGCTTGGCTGGAGGTCATGTTTACACAAGGCCTGCCCGCAGCCCCAACCTCCTCTTGGATTCTCTCAACTTGGAGATTTCAGCCTCCGCATCTGTGAAGTAGAGCAAGGATCCCTGATATCTCGCTGGCTTTTTGTGAGGCTCAAAAGTGATCATTAGTTGGGATAATCCTATGTCAACTATAAAGCACTAACCAACTGTTAGCTGCTATGAAAATCATAATCACCATTACTGCTATCTCTCAGATAGTCTTAACACAAGAAATGGTTCACTCACCTAAATACACACTTCCATAAGGCCAAGTATCTTATTCCTTTGCTATCTCAGGAAAGACAGAACTTAGGGAAAATGTGCATGGCTGCAGAAAATGACCTTGCAAATGTAGGCAACTACCTAAGATTAGGTTCTGCAAAACAAGATGCACCACATTTAGTTTCGGTAGCTCAGGAAAATATGGGATTTGTTTTGAAATACCTGAAAAGATGACGCAATGTGTAATTGTCCTTTGTGGTATAAAGAGAGTTTAAGGGTTGGGTTTGTGCTGAGATTAAAAAAAAAAAAAAAACAGGTCGGGAAAGCTAAGTCTGATTGTTGGTGCTGCAAGAAGGTCTTGGCAAATGCTTGGCAGCTATGGTCTTTCCCAGGGAAAGCCATAGTGCCCACACATGTGTGTGCGTGTGTGTGTGCGCCTCCCATGCCTCAGTTTCTCCACCTACAAAAAGGGGCAGAAGATGTTGTAACAATTAAATGAGGTGATACAGACAAAGTGATCCCCAGAATGCTGGGAACGCCATAAAGACTTCATAAATGCAGGTCGTGTTTTTATTGTTACTGTTGGTGAGTTAAAATACATCAAGTTTCTACTGTGTGTTAAGCACTGTACTTAGATCCTTTTCTTTTGCAAACCCTCTGAGCCCCTGTTTCCTCATCTATAAAATGAAGATGGTAGTACTTATTTAAAAATAAGTTAGTAAGTGCTGGGGCGCCTGGCTGGCTCACTTGGTTAAGCAGTTAAGCCTCTGCCTTCGGCTCAGGTCAAGATCCCAGGACCCTGCGATCAAGCCCTGCGTTGGGCTCCCTGCTGAGCAGGGAGTCTGCTTCTCCCTTTCCCTCTGCACCCCCCCAACTCATGTGCTCTCTCTCTCTCAAATAAATAAATAAAATCTTAAAAAATAATAGAAGTAAGTGCTAACCTCCTAAAGATGACACACAGTTTGTGAGGGACCCAAGATTTACCAACTGCCACACTCTTTCTACTACCCCTTGCTGTCTTCCAGCAAGGTCTGTTGTGAGTCATATCTTATATATATGTTTTTTCTTTCAAGTATTCATTACTTTTACTAAAGCTTGGGCCAATCCCTTAAAGGTACTTTATAGATACTAACTCAAAGGAAATGCCAATTACGCTTAAGGGAAAAGGAATGTTACTCTTCATCCTTCTTGTTTTAAAAACAAGGAAGTACACTTCCCTGCAAATAATGGAGCCACTCTTTTCCAACATTTATTCTAAGTCTTTTGTGTTCATGGATGGCATAGCACAAGCCCTTACGACTAATAAGTGTCAAATGCATACATGCAATCTCACAAGCAGGATAAATAAATTATAAAAAGATATGGCCTTTCCCTGAAAAAGTAGGTGGCTTAATAGTTGTAAAGCTGCCTGAAAAAGAATGGCTAGTCTCCACTCTGGGGGTATGGTAATCTTGTAGTGATAGGAGTACGACTATGTCTCAATACAGAGGCCAGAAAGAATGGGTGTGCATGTACACACATATGTATAAATCTAAGATTTATTTTGTTTCTGTAAACAATGATTTGTTCGGATTACTTCTACATACAGAGAAGTGTTATGCACCAGAAGGTGTCAGTGTGGGAAGGGATGATGTGTCTGGGGGAAACTGGGAGGAGGCAAGAATCATAAAGTTCTGACCTGAATTGGAGAAGCTCACAAAGGGAGAAAGAATGAACATACACTGAATACAGGTGGAAATTTTTTTAACATTTTATCAACTTAGATAGGTTATAGGACAGTAAAGGGTAGAGAAAAGGTTTGTAATACATATTAACTCTTCAAAAATGCTTATAGACCCTCCAAGTTACATTGGACTGACTTGAGTCTACTTGCCAATAACATCTTTTTTGTTTTGTTTTGTTTTTGGCTCTACAGCTCCACCGTCTGAGTGGTTACATGTGGATACCAACTGCAGTATTTTCAGCATCTTTCCCTAGACCACATTTTCTTGCTATTCCAATAGGGAAAGAGAAATAAAAGGAAGAATTTACTGAATTCCTATCAGGCCTTCCAGTCTGGGGATCCCCTCCTGACTCGTTCCATCTGGGCCTAAGCATGTGAGCCTTTGCCTGGTGGTTGTACGATCTGACAGGACAGCCTTTAAAATATACCAAAGGAAAAAAAAAAAAACCTAGTTAACACAAATGCTTCTTAACGCATAAATATGTATTTAAAACATTTGTAGCTCCATATTACAAAATGCATATTAAGGTTAGCAGTAGACAAAATGATACACAATAAAATGCAGATTTTAATGCAATACAATGTCTAAAATTAGCGAGTTAAATTAGCTACAGTAGTTAAGGTTTATAAATTAGCTTCACTGAAGCTATGCAAGATTTCTGAAAGAAGCATTAGCAGTAGAACGTGCATTTATCACTCTGAAATAGACACACTCTGCCACGTTGTTTTTGAAATCATCTGGGTGGCCTTGAATGAACTTGTAACAGTTTCATTAAAGGCTTGCTGGCATCATTTGGTCTGTGATTTCAATTTGTTCAACCGGCCACTTTAAAGAAAGTTAATTTCTCTGCATGTTTAAATGTACTGCCTGGTGCTCCCACATTTACACATCAGATTTCTATGAACAGTTTCTGCCTTTGATCCCTAGGACTTTCCACTAAATTCATTTAAACACATGTCTATTAAGCACCTACTACGTGGTGGAAATGGTTCTCAGTCTTGAGGATACAGCAGTGAACAAAGCAACAATTCCTGACCTTATATGCTTTTGTTCTGCTTGAGGGGTACCAATGATAAAGAAGTAAAATATAAATAATTTTATGCTTATCAAAATGTGTTCAAGAAGAATAGAGCAGAGTTAAAGGATGAGACGCATACACGCTCTGGGAAGGGAAAAGAGTGTTGAAAAAGTTGATAAAGGCCAAGGGGGACCTCCCTGAGAAGACGATACTGAAGCCAAGACCTAAAGGAAATGAGAGAGGGAGGCATGTAAATATCCAGGGAAACGGAAGACAGAATAAAATGGCAAGTGTAAAGGCCCCGGGGCAGGAATGCTTAAGGAACAGCAAGGAAGCCTGAGTGGCGGGAGTAACTGAGAGAGTATAGGAGCTGAGGTCAGAGGGGTAAAGGGAAACAGACTAGCTAGGAACATGTCAGCTGTGGTAAGGATTTTAGCTTTTACTGTACAGGAGATAGACGGTCATTGCGGGGTTTTGGACAAAGGAGAGATGCTTCTATTATGCGTGTCTTTTAATCTTTTGAACCAGAGATCAGTACATACAGTCAGATGAGGGAACCAAGTGGTTGCTGCTGTGATCATAAAAAGAATACGAAGGTCCTCAGTGTGGTGAGAGACAGTGATAATGAGGCAGAGACCTTTCTGCGCTCCCATGCTTGAGTATAACCAACAACACATCTCCCCTCTGTATCTCCTAACTCTTTCCCTAAATCATCCAGAATTTAAGATGAAGCCAAGCAGCAAAAAGTCCGTATCAACCTCCATTCACTGATTCCACTAACTCCAAATGTTTTACTGAAATAAAATTTTGCTTAAAAGAATACAGAACTGAAAATGACCCTCCAAGAAGGCCTAGTCCTAAAAATAAAAGTCTTTCCTAACCAATCCCTTGATTTTTAGAACCCATGCATGTTTTCTTTCATATCACTAGCTGCTTTGCAAATGGGCATGTGTTACCAGTGCATGGCAATGTTTTAACAACCCAGCTTGCTGATCACCCAGGAGGCATCTAACCATAAAAAAGAAGTGACATCCCTATTCACTAACATTCACTTGGTATAAATTGTTGCTATCTTAGGCAAGTGGCTGCATATCTCTTTGTAGGACAAGATTGTACACAGAAAGGTTGATAGTAAATTCTTTTCTTGAAGCATGGAATGTATGAATGGCAGTGCCCATGAGCTCAATCAGGTCCTGGAACTAAAAAAAAGCGTAGTGCCGTAGAGATGACTATGGGGATTCCTTGGCTCTCTTACTACTACTTGTGTGATGACAGTAAAGCACTCTCTGATTTTTGAGGGGGGTGATTTCCCAAAGTGTCTTTTTATCCCATAATTTGGAACTTGAGAGACATTTTCCCTGAGAAACAAGATTATTGATGGTGTTTGGATTCCCAGATGAGCTCCTGAAGCCTCCTTGGCCCAGAAGATGGTTAGATTGTAGCAAAGATATGATATTTGGGAATGCTAGGTCAGGCAAAGGGCAGGAGGGAGGAGAAGGAAGAGGAAGAAGAAGGGTTTCTTCCCTCATTCAGTCACTGAGATGAACCCAGGCAACATTTAGAGACTGATTTGTCAGGTATCTCCTGTCTTCCAATAGACATCTCTTTCTCTTACCCAGCAGCCCTCTCCCCCGTCTAACATCATATAACTCTCTGGCCTGCCTCTCCCCGAAGTGAACCACAATTCCAAATGACTCGTCTCACCTCCCCCTCAAACAAAACTCCACCGTCTTCAAGATAGCTGGTCGGAGCAACACACTGGGATGCACAGTGATCAAACGACTTCATTCCAATGAGCAAATGATTGGTAAGCCAGTCGTGTACGAAGTCTAAAGAAAGGAAAAGAATTTATGCTAATAAATTTAGGGTTGGTAGAATTTCTGTCAGTATGGCCACTAGTAGAGAAAGAAAGAAGGAAGTCCACCAGGAAGTTGTGCCTGGAAGTGGTGTTTTTCCTGATGGGCCTCGCTTTCCTCAGAATATCTGCTCTTTCTAATTTTGAGCCTCGGTCTAGGGTTCAGTTTTCCACAAAGATGCAACAGAGGTGGCAGTGTTTATGGTGACAGGTGTGGGTTCCATGTGCCTGGGAATGTGGGGGAAGAGCACTAGTGAGTGAGAGGTGGAGGGAAAGGTGGTAATTTTTAATTTCAGTGTCAACTTCAAGGATAAGCAGCCCCACATCCCTGATAGCCATTCATGCTCACTTACATTCATTTCACTTTGTTGTTATGCCTTTTCCAAGCTCAATGAGTATGAGTTTTGAACAAAATAAGCTGTTTTAAAGGCAACTTATTGTTATCCTCATAAAAACAAAGCATTACAATAACTTACATGAAGAATATAAAGCATCTCATGCGTCTTCTCTCATGTCTAGGTGTCTGCAAGCTAGTGATTTTATGACACTTTTCTTTTTAAGTAGAATATTACCTTTCAGCTTGGAAATGAATAGTAAGCCCCAGAAGTTTTTGCTCCATGGAAATAAATAAGAATCATGCCTAAAATAAGAACCTAGAACAGTTATCACTTTTAAAAAAGCGCAGGTGAGCCACTACCATAAAACAAGACTAGAAGACTTCCAAAAAATAGTCAATTTATAGCTGCGCTCAGTGGCATAGTTTAAATTCCAGAGCCTCCAGGCATATTTTTGCATAGAAACTTGGCTGTAGTTTCTCCCCCCATCCTTCTCTATACCCCTCATCCTGTTACCCCCTCACCGCCACAAACAAAATGCCTCCATCGTAAATCAGAGGGCCATCCCACCCTCACAGCCCCTTACTAACTAGTGGGAGCACCCAGGCGAAGAGCACCCATAGCAGGGAGCACTGCGAATAGGGTTGGAAAGGAAGACTTGGATATTTTATTGACGATTCCCTCCCTCCAATTTCCTATTGCCTTTTGCATAAGTTGCTAACAACCAAATTAGTTAACGTTCAGGCCCTGGAAACTTGTGAAGTAATCATTCCTTTCTAAAGAGCACAGTGGGGTAATTTTTCGTTTTATTTGTTTTCTTTTACATTCACTGTATCTCTCTTTTTTCCTTCCTTAATTCATGCTCATATGGTTTTCCCCTCTGTGCCTCAGCTATATATTGCTTTGAAAAATCAATAAACCCTTGGCACATAATAATGCTTACCTACTCTACCTCACAGGGGTGCTGTGACGCGTAATTAATTAATGTGTGTAAAGAGCTGGGGGCTCGCACGACGCAAGACACCCTAGAAGTGGGAAGAATCATTATTAATAAGTGTTATTACCCAATGCCTCTAGATGTCAGCAAAACATCTTTTTAAAAATATAATTGGGCAGCTAGTTTTGAAAAGCCCAAGTTCATCCTTTCTTGCGTGCAGGGCGGACACAGAAAGAAGGGCATCAGTACTAACGCTGGTGGAGCCTTTTCTTTTGGCCGAGGGAGGCTCATTTAATCTGAGAGTATGAACTTTGAATAGAAGTAAGCGTTGGAACAAAGCAGCACTTGAATGCCTTGAGGTCTGAATGGGTGGCAGGCTGCGTCATGTTCTGGACAATCCGTATGAAAGATCAGTCTTTTCTCTAAAAATAGCATTTCATTTCCTCATCTCTGAAGCAATTGGTGTTGGCAGTGAGTGGACGGGAGAAGAATCTATGGATAGATAGATATATAAATAAATATCTATATCTCCTCTTTGTGCATATATTGAATGGGTGCACATTTTCTCTGTCCACATTTGGGTATGTGTATATCCTTTATATATATCGAGACAGAGACAGAGACAGGGAGGCAGACGCACACACACACACGGAGCAAAGAACAGAGAAATAGGTGGGAGCGATTCTCACGGTTCTGAATCCAGTGATGCCCGCCGCACTTGCTTCGTTCCCCTACGGAAAGGTGAACGTGAAAATTACGGCGATTTTCCACAAAGTGCGGGCAAGGGCAGCCCAGACCGATTTTCAACAGAAGACAAAGAGCAACCTAAATGACCGGTTGTCGACGCTTCTCTCAGTGCCCAGTTATTCAGGCCTCTGCTTTCTTTTTGTCCATCATTTGGTCCATCCCGGGGGGTGGAACTGTGAGCAGTAACTCAGGAGAGGAAACCGTAGCCAGGGAAGCCTCCCGAGAGACTTCTCAGCAACGTGAGTGCCGCGTGGTGGCAAAGTGCGAAGGAAGACAACAAACTCAGCTGGGAAAGCGCATTCCATTAGACGTGTTTCAGTTCGACTCAACACACCTTGGTTTTGTGGTTGGGTGCAAAGTTTAGACAATTTAACTTAGCAAGTACTTCTTAGGTAAAAGTTTTATTTCAAAAGTGCCCACAATTAAAAAAAAAAAGAAAGTCCCTGGGTGTTATGTTTAAGTCAATATAGGAAGTTTCAAATTATTTTCTTTACCATTACTCAGCATCACACAGACTTTATTTCTCAAGGGAGCTTCACAAAGAAGAGGTTCACTGTCTATTCTGGTTTTGTTTTAGGTGACTAGGGAAGTTTTTTAAAGAGTCTGGCTTCCCAGGGCAGAGCAGACACCAGCCCGTCCCCCGGGCTGTGCACCTGTGTGCTCATCCGCACCTCTTGGGCAAGAGTGGAATTGCCCTTGAAGAATCTGGGATAGCTTTCTCCAGCTAGACCTTGAGGCTCCACCCACTGCGATAGGATGGAACAGGGTCTGGGCTTGGCATTGACAATGAATGTGGTCATTTGCTTTACTTAATTGTGCCTCAGTCTTGTGACTGACAAATCTGAACCCCAGAGAGGTGACCAAGGAGAGAGAGAGGGGAGGTATAGCAGGAGAGTGAGAGGAAATACAAACATTGTTTAATCGGCATTTTCTTCCATAAATTTAAAATTGCATCTAGACGAGTGAATCACGTACGGCATTGCTATTATTTTGGAGGGACAAACATAAAACTCCACCAGAGCATTTCAGAAAGACTCAGTTGTGCGAATTTCCTCCAGGTGCGTGGCTGGTGGCTGGTGGCTGGTTAGGAAGGTTTCCATGCACATCTGCCATCAGTCCCCCTCTCTATTTAACCTCCCAGCCTGTCTCCTGCACCATCGTCCTGCTCCTCCTGACAGGTCTCCTTACCTACACAGAGATTAAACAAATCTTTCAGTTTCCAGGTTCCCCTCACGGGATTGTCATAAGGCTTAATTAAATAGTGTTCATAAAGCATTCGGCTGTTCAGGTGTCCCTGGATAAAATGCAAAGCACAATATTATTGTGATTATTATTAATTAGGATGATCCTGTCTGAGGCAAGGGATGTTTCCTGCCAGCTTTGGAGAGTTCTACCGTGGCCTTTAGCTCTGCAGAGAGGATTTGCAATTCAGATGGCTGAATTTGTAATCCTTGATCTTAGAGGAATCTTAGAGAACAAGAGGGATGCCAGAACAGATGACCAGGAGCTGCCAAGGGTAATTTTTAAGAGGAATAAAGGAAAATTTGGCAAACAACCTGCTAAGGCCCTTAATTCTAGTATTACTCCTTCCAGAAGCATCAGGACTTTTTGCTAAAGGGCTGGCTTAAGAATCCTGGGGAATGTAGTAGTGATCGTTAAGAACCAACATGGGGTCACCCAAAACAAGCGGTTTCTATCGTCTCCAGTGCTTCCTTTGATAGGATCCTGAGACCAGGAATGAGGGAAATGTAATTGACATAAGAGCAAGACTTCAGGGAAAAAATTTGTAAAAGCCTTGCATGAGAGCTTCATGGACAAGTTTGAGGACCAGAGCATAAATAGTCAGCATGCAAACAGCAGATGCCATAGGGAACTGGCTAATGAGTAGGAATGGAACTGGGGGGCAGGGCTTCATTGGGGACTCTGCTTTGCCTAACATTCTTAATTGAAGACTTAAAATGTCATTTTATTTGGAATGACAGTGAACATATCAAATATTTTTTACATGTTGATAACTGGGGCTTGATAGACTAAATCTCAGAATATGAAATTCAGCAGGGACAAAAATAAAGCTCCACACATCAAAGTGCCAAAGGTGGGGCACAGTGAGACATGGATAAGCACAGAATATGTGAGTTTGGACACTCAGCAATTTGGCATTAGGCTGTGGCAACCGAGAAAGCAAGATACAATCCAGACCTCATCAACCGAGTATGTTGTTGAGTTCTAGGCAGAATACAAGGGGAATCCAACAAACTGGGGCATGGAATATATGGTCTTTGAGGGGAGAGGCTATATATTATTCAGTGTGGTATCCCCACAGCCTAACATACCATCTGACAGAGTCAAGACTCAATCAATGTTGAATGAACAAATTTAGAATTTGGAAACATGCCATATGAAGCAGGGCTGGTGAAAGTTACTGTATTTAATTTGGAAAAGAGAAAACTTGGAATAATATGATCACTATCTCGAGGTATTTGAAGGAAGATTGCCATGTGACAGAGGGACAACATAGGTCCTAAATGGCCTAATGGATTACACAGGGTGTAGGGCACCCAGAGCTGCTCAGTTGTACACTTTTGGTGGCAGCATTCACATAAGAAATGGCGCGGGAGCCCTAAAGATGTGCAGTATACAACCTGCACAGCTGTACAAGCAACGCTGAGAGTGTGTAAGCTTGAAACTTTTTCCTCTATGGAGCCAAAAATCCAAGCAAGCTTTACAAAGATGCTATGAGCTGCCTTCAGATCTAGATATACACTGTCGGCTTGGTTTTCCAAATCCTGGGGTTTGTAAAGATGTTCCGCGAAATTTCTGTTTTAAAAGGTGGTAATGAGGGCGCCTGGGTGGCTCAGTTGGTTAAGCGACTGCTTTCGGCTCAGGTCATGATCCTGGAGTCCCGGGATCGAGTCCCACATCGGGCTCCCTGCTCGGCGGGGAGTCTGCTTCTCCCTCTGACCCTCCTCCCTCTCATGCTCTCTGTATCTCATTCTCTCTGTCTCAAATAAATAAATAAAATCTTTAAAAAAAAAA
>NC_138376.1:39285331-39291628 GCF_054177405.1 Leptonychotes weddellii | reverse complement strand
GGTGGTAATGATGTCAGTTTCAATTTCAATTAAAAAATAATTATCTAGGGGCGGCTGGGTGGCTCAGTCGTTAAGCGTCTGCCTTCGGCTCAGGTCATGATCTCCGGGTCCTGGGATTGAGCCCCGCATCGGGCTCCCTGCTCGGCGGGGAGTCTGCTTCTCCCTCTCCCTCTCCCTCTGCCTCTCCCCACTGCTCCTACTCTCTGTCTCTCTCTCTGTATCTCTCTGTCTCAAATGAATAAATTAAAAAAAAATTCTTTAAAAAAAATAGTAATTATCTAAATGTTTTCCCTTAAAGAGGGAGGATCTTGAACATATGCAAAAAAGGACGTAATTTGCATGCTGACTGATTGATTCTATGAGCCTGTATGTGATCTAGCCACATTTTGTATGTGAACCATTACACATTTTAAAATCATTTTTACTCTTAGACATCAGGATATAATTTACACAAGTAATAAACATAAAGAAAACACTGGTGTTTTAATTTTAATACAACTTAGTGAAGAGAATATAAATTATTATTTAATATCTGTATTTAATATCTGTATATAGTGTGCACCATATACTGGGCACTGTTCTAATTGCTTTAAAAATACTAATTAGGGGGGGCGCCTGGGTGGCTCAGTTGGTTAAGCGACTGCCTTCGGCTCAGGTCATGATCCTGGAGTCCCGGGATCGAGTCCCGCATCGGGCTCCCTGCTCGGCAGGGAGTCTGCTTCTCCCTCTGACCCTCCTCCCTCTCATGCTCTCTGTATCTCATTCTCTCTGTCTAAAATAAATAAATAAAAAAAAAAAAAAAAAATCTTTAAAAGAGATTTAAAAAAAAAAAAAAAATACTAATTAGGGGCACCTGTGTGGCTCAGTTGGTTGGGCGACCGACTCTTGATTTCAGCTCAGATCATGATCTCATGGTCATGGGATCCAACTCTGCATCAGGCTCTATGCTCAGCGGGGAGTCTGCTTGGAATTCTCTCCCTCTCCCCTCTCTCTCTCCCTCTCTCTAAAATAAATAAATAAATCCTTTAAAAAATAAAAATACTAATTAATTCAGTTTTCTTAATAATTTCATAGGGTGGGTGGGCACTGTTATTATCCCAATTTTACAGATGAGGAAACTGATGCACAGAAAGGTTAAGTCACTTGCTCAAGGTCACACAGCTAGAACGTGGGAAAGGTGGATTTAAATTCAGGTGCCTGGTTCCAGGGTCCTCCTCCCAACATCACATTGTGCTAGGTCTCCCTGAAAAGGCTCCCCAGAACCCACAGGGTACATTTATCTGATCAGAGTTCTGCATTACCTTGTCTCCAGTCCTGCAAAACACATATTGGAAACACAGCACTTAGGGCCAATTTGGCTGTTCGTTTGTTGGGAATAAAGAGTATCCATATCTAAGATGTATCATTTACAAAGACGCAGTGCAAATAGTAGCCCCAATCCTTCTCCATTATCATTTCCTTTAGAAACACAAGAAAAAAAGTATTTTAAAAATAGCAATTACTTTAGATTAAAGTGCAAAAATTTCAAATAAGAAGTTATAATAGCATTTTTAAAAGATCTTGATGTTGTAAAATAGTTAATTTTTAATTCATATTTTAATACAGATGCCCCCAAACCAAATTCAACACCTTTTTAAAAAATTAATTTGTACATAAAAAATGCTTTTTCTTATGTAATTAAATAGTAAATTAAATAGTGCAGATGTGTGAAATGGGGAAAAGTAAAAATTAACTCTGACATGTCATAAATATTATTAACTATTATAGTAGAATGTATCAGACAATTTTGAATTATAGACTGTCTTTAAATGAAATATATCTTATTTTTAAAATTTCCTTCTCCTGTGCTATGCAACATTGATGA
Organism: Leptonychotes weddellii; assembly: GCF_054177405.1. NCBI lineage: Eukaryota > Metazoa > Chordata > Mammalia > Carnivora > Phocidae > Leptonychotes > Leptonychotes weddellii. Next base: position 39,289,764 of record NC_138376.1, on the reverse strand, counting down.
AATGATTTATAAACTTCTCAGGGGGTTCTCAAGATTATGTTTTTGTGAAAGGGATTCTCAGTTTCAAAATGAAATCCCATTCTAGACTAATCAAGGATAGAAATGAGATTGAAGTCACAGAATTTTGAAGGCCTTCCTCATGCTGGTATTCGATATGACATCACCAAATTTTCACTTGGTTTGCTCAGGGGGTGAGTTCATGATATTTATAGGAGCCTATCAGGTTTATTCAAATGAGAAAACAGCCAGAACTTTGGGCATTTTCTAAAAGACAGAGCCAAGTTAGCTCCTAGGTTTGTGGTTTTGGAAGGAGGGAGATGTTTTAAAATGGCTTCTTCTATCTATAACACTTGTCCAAATCCTACTCATTCTTCAATTCCCAATGATAATTTCACCACAGCCAGGCCATTTCTGATTACTCCGGCCTCCTTGATCTTCTGTAGGACTTAACCTGGCCTCTTAGTCACCTGGTGACTTTTTACAGCAGAGACTATTGCCTATCTCTTATAAACTCCTTAAAGACATTTGCCATCCTCAGGGCACATGGGTGGCTCAGTTGGTTAAGCGTCCAACTCTTGATTTCGCTTCAGGTCATGATCTCGGGCTCATGAGATCCAGCCCCATGTAGGGGTCTGCTCAGTGGGGAGTCTGCTTAAGACTCTCTCTCCCTCTCCCTCTGCACCCCCCCCACCCCCGCCGCCTGCTCACATGCACATGCTCTCTCTCTCTTAAAAAAATTTAAAAAAAAAAGACATGTGCCATCCTCTCTGTTATGGTTTTAAATTTAGGTACCTGCTCTGGGGTCTCCCTCCTTTTTAACATTTTTTTGAATGTTTCCTTTGGAGTATGGTCATATATAACTCAGTATTATGTACATAGTAGGTGATCAAGGTGGTTTTGGCCTTAAATTGAAGACTGGGTCGTATTCCTTAATCCTTCGTTTCCTTACCTTACCTTGCTTTTAGTGCCCATAACAAAAAATAAAAACCACCACCAAAAACAACAGTACTTGGAGACTCTGTACCCTGGCTGTCTGCTGGATGGACTTAAGTAGAAATAAGAAGGGAGCCAATGTGCCCGAAGACTGAAGGGCAGGAACCCTCTCCTAACTGCGAAGATTCCTTCGGGTCTCTTTGCAATTTGTAGTGCTAATTTATTGCCTGAAGTATTACCAGAACCGTCTAATCTGTTTAATTTCATAAAGTTTCATTTCCTTTTCCTCCGTAAATCTCCTCATTCCCAGCTTTATGCCAAGGATGACTCTGTGGCTGCATTAACTAAAAGAGTAATGGAAAGTTAGAAAGGAACTAATGACCCCAAGTTTCCTGGGAGAACTTTAAAACATAGCCCCGAGGATCGAATTTCTGATCCTCATACTCTCACTCTGTTTCGAAACCCTGGCCCTACAGATGTCTTTCTAACTTTAATGTATTTAGTTAGAAAATTATTTCTGTTTATTGAAAAATAGCAGCAAAAATCGGAACATCCTTAAAGGAGAGGATGGAGGTTGGGGATGGGAAGACAAGAACAAAGAAAAATGCAATCGAGCAGCTGCAGAAGTAGGACAGAAAGAATCTAGAAGGTGCAACTGGTCCAGTGATCTCTCTCTCTTAGCCTTTTTTTTTTTTTTTTGCCGATTTCTGTGTATGCGTGCGTGCGTGTGTGTGTGTGCACGCATGTGTCTCTCAACAAAAGCCTAAGCAGTTAAAAATGGAGACACTCTGTGCCACTTAATAGCATCTCTGTTGATCTTTCTCCAGTAGGTGTAAGTACTGAGAGCAACTGCACCTCTTGTCACCAGCTGCGGATGGGGAGTGGCTGCCTCAGGGGGATCTGAGCCTAAAAAATCCACCACTGAGAAAAGGCAATAACAGAAGTCTGTTGCTGTCTAACCTGCCATATAAATGAAACAATCAAACAGGACAACAAAGAAAACTCCAGTAACCACCAGAGGCAAAAGCAGTTGGTGTAATATATCCTGGCTTCAGTGACTATTTTTAGTGTCTTCCCATCCCCCCCTTAAAAAAAAAACCCTCTAATTTAGATTAACTGGGGAAAAACATTAAATAATTCAAGAGAGTCAGAGATAAGGAGTAGCAGAGAGACAGGGAGGGCACGCATGTGAATGAAATAAAAAACCACACTGATACCTTGAAATGTACATGTGAACGTGCTTGTAATCAATGGATATTGAAGACTGTTTAAGAATCAAAGGAGAGGCCACTCATCAGTTTCATCCTCTGTTCCTTTCTTCTCGTTCGTGAGTCTGTGCTCTACATACACTGAGTCCACTCAGAGAAAGGATTTTCATGAATGGGAGGAAGAAAAATAATCATTCATCCCAATCATTTTTATTAGCTATTTTAAGTTCCCTCTGGGCACATTACTGCATATGTTGGACCAGCAGATCCAAAAGTGTCTCCCAGAACTTTTGTAGGAAAATGTAGGCAAATGTCACTAAATTACTTACGCCTTGCCAAAGCACCTGTTTTTGTTTATTTGTTAGTTTGTTAAAGATTGTATTTATTTATTTGAGAGAGAGAGAGCACAAGCAGGGGGAGTGGCAAAGGGAGAAAGACAAGCTGACTCCCCGCTGAGCGGGGAACCCAATGACAGGGGCCTCGATCCCAGGACCCTGAGATCAGGACATGAGCTGAAGTCAGATGTTTAACTGACTGAGCCACCCAGGACCCCAAAGCACATGTTTTTAATACCAATCGATCCAGCACTCTGGTGTCAGTGGGCAAGGATGATAGCTGAATTTTCAAGGAGGCTGTGGAGTCTTTTGGACTCCAGGAAGATTTGACTACTTCAAACACAAATCCATGAAATTTCATACGTATAATTATTTTAAGAGAACTCTGGAAATGCTCTTGCTGGTATAATTAACATTCGAGAATAACTGAGGCAGAATGAAGCTTTCTCAGAATACCGTCTCATTATATCTCATTTACTGCAAAAGGCAGCCTCCCAAGAATGAAGTCCTGATGCGAGAGCCCACTTACTTTCTCTCAAGCCAAGGTGACATTTGTCCCAAGAAGAACTTCCTCACACTGTACCATTTTGTTCCATCTGGTTAAATCTTAAACACTTTAAGGTGTTGGATCCCCCTTCGCTAACCTCCCCCACATGTTCATTAAGGCTTAATTAAGCGTACTCCTCTGAGAGGAACTCTCATTAAGAATATCTGATGGCAGGATTTCAGACAGCAAGTCCCACAAATGGTAGTGGAATGGATGGAGTACCACGGTGGGGTGTTGGGCTCAACAGAGGACACCATCAGGACGTTGGGGGAAGGGAAGAGAACCTCAGAAGTGAAGAGAAGTGTTCTATGTACAAGAAGGATCATCTTTCAAGAGTGCAGTCTTTAACATGATGACCATGAGCACAGCGCGATTGCATGAGGATGTGGGCTGCTTCAACCCCCCAGAGTGGAAGCCCTGTATCTGGACCAGGTGAGGATACAAGCATAAGTAGCAAAGAGCTTAAAGAGCGTGAGAAAGCAGAGGGAGAACTAGCTGTCTAGAAAATAACCATCCAGGGACACAGTAAACACTCCCTTCAAGAAGACTAGACAGAAGAAAGTCCCAGGAAAGAGGACCATGACTATGTGAGCAGCTGTGGGCAACGGCAGGAATGGGGATTCCGGGGGCCATAGGAAAGGGGCCATGGCCAGATTTTACAGAGTCCTATGGTCTTTTGTGTGGCAGGGAGGGAACGGTTAAGGGCAGGGTTCTGGTTTAGTGACCAAAAGCAAAACAAAGAGGGATAGCATGAAGTGCTCTTTCTGGAGATCTAAGGCATATAAAACTTCTGGAGATCTATGGGAAGTGCATTTCAATGCATTTCCATAATTTTATTGTGTTGCATAAAATCATGCTCTCTTTAACTTGGGCTTATTTATGTAAGGGCATGGTATGATGATGTATTCATGTAATATGTAGAATTAGCCTCCATGCACAATCATGTCAATTCTGTCCCTGCAGATGGGTAAGCACCTGACGTAGGACTCTAGTCTCTGTTGGCTCTGAGCTATGACAAATAATCATCTGCAGTGATAACTCCCATGCTTATTTTTCTGGAATAATATAAAGTCTACCCTTCTATCTACCCAGGGCTGCCTCTGGCTTAGATTATGTATTACTCTATGCCTATGCTCTGGATTTCTGTCTCTCCTTCTCTTTCCCCTACTCTCAAATGCCTGTGAGTTTTTGTTTTCTGTTCATTTATTCCATGTCTCTATGTTTCCCTTACAGATGATACATATCAAAAGTTCCCAGATGTAAAGTTACCCGCACTTAGTAGTAATCATTGCTGATATTTACAGATATTATGGACATTTAGGGATAAATAGTAATCGTAACTGACATTTATGAGGCGTGTTTAGGTATGTCATGGACATTAATTCTTTCACTCATCACAATGGCCCTATC
>NC_138376.1:39225101-39284831 GCF_054177405.1 Leptonychotes weddellii | reverse complement strand
CTCATTTCCACTCCCCTGCACTCTAATGGGCCACCAGTATAGCGACATCCCTTCTATCTGTGCTAACTGGTGCTAACTGATAACCTTACTCCCAGTGTCTCCAATTCATAATGAGCCAGTCCAATGGATGGGTTCAGCCCATCACGATACAGTAATGACAATCCTGGACCAGGTGAGCTCCGCTGGGCGCTCCTCACTGCCAATCACCCTTGGTTCAGACATTCACAAGGTCACTGGCAAGTATTTACTGGTCCCATGCTACATGTCACACTCTAATTTAGGCACTAGGGATTCAGGGGTGAGCAAATCAAAGTCCCTGTTCTCGCAACAGGGAAGAGAGACAATAAGTGAGTAGGCAAACCAATAAGACAGTTTTAGACAGCAACACAATTTCTGAGGAATATAAAAAAGGATAGAGAGGAGAGGGGGTTGGGGGGTGACTGCTGAGCCTCAGATGGTCAGAAAAGAGCTTTCTGGGGGGGCATCTGAACTGAACCCTGAAGGAGGGGAGGTAGCATTCCAGCGTCATGAAGAAGGGCACTTTAAACAAAGGGAACAGTGAGTACAGAGGCTCTGCGACTAGAAAGGGTTTGGTGTAACTGAGGACAGAAGGAAGGTCGAGGGGTCTGAAACATTAGAAACTGAGGCGAGAGTGAAGAGGATGGGCAAGGCAGAGAGGTGACAAGGGGCTTGCAGGCTGTGACAAGAAGTTTGGATTTTAGGCTCGTTGCAACGGGAAGTCATTGAGTCGTTTAAGGAGGAAAAATTTTGTTTGATTTCACTTTGAAAAGATGAATAAAATATGAAAAAAGATCCTAAGGCTTGATAATGAATACCTAAAGGAAGCTACTGCAGTGGTTCAAACAAGAGATGATAGTTCTCCAACCAGAGTTGTAGAAGTTGCGATGCTAAGAAGCATTTAAAATGAGGATTTAGGGGCGCCTGGGTGATTCAGTCGGTTAAGCAACTCCCTTCAGCTCAGGTCATGATCCCAGGGTTCTGGGATCAAGCTCCCTGCTCAGTGAGGAGCCTGCTTCTCCCTCTCCCCGCTCTCCCCCTTCGTTTGTACTCTCTCTCTCAAATAAGTAAATAAATAAACTCTTTAAAAATAAGTTGGAAAGAGCAGGTGGTGCAGAGACCAAGAGAAGAGAGAATCTCAAGGTGAATGGGACAGGCTATTCCAGATACTGCAGAGAGGCCGAGCAGTTTCTACAGGCCCTTCGCAAACCACACGAGTGCACGTGTGAGCTAGTTGTTACAAGGCCATTCATGCTGTCTGGGCTTTCTCCTATACCCATTCTCTTGCTCTCCTGCTCAGGCTCCCCTGGCATCTCCACCAGGATCCTTTCTATTTTTACACATAAATCTCAGCCCAGGAAAGCTTTCCTGAATTCCCCTCCCCACCACCACCACCCAGTGTACTTGGTGACCCTCCAAGGCATTTTCCTATATGTAACTCTCAAATAGCACTTAGTGCGCAGTCTCATAATTATATATTTGTTTATTACTCTACTGAAAAATTTTTTTTTAAAGATTTTATTTATTTATTTGTGAGAGAGAGAATGAGAGAGAGCACATGAGAGGGGGGAGGGTCAGAGGGAGAAGCAGACTCCCTGCCGAGCAGGGAGCCCGATGCGGGACTCGATCCAGGGACTCCGGGATCATGACCTGAGCCGAAGGCAGTCGCTTAACCAACTGAGCCACCCAGGCGCCCTGAAAAAAATTTTTTTTAATGTGCTTTTTAAATCCCCATTTCCAGTGTCTGACTTGGCCCAAAGTTAATCGATGAGGTTGGTGAGCTCGAATGCTCTCCTTTGTATGAACTGAATTTGCCTTCTCTGGACCCCCCTGGTGGCTCCAGATCCTCCGGCTGGGCTTGCGTTACTAACCCACCCTCACTGGGTCTGAGTGCATTGTCTGCTGGCCGGGGCTGCCCAGGAAGGAGAGGCATAGGCTTCAACATTAGGTAAGTTGGACCCATGCAAACCCGTCTTTTTTGTTTAGTTTTGTTTTGCTCATTTCTGCGTGATATAGGCTGGATCTTCCACCCAAAGCCATGTATCATCCGAGCAGCCAGGGAGGCCGTGGCCAATTAGAACGCTGGAACTTGTTTATCAGTCAGTCAACAACCATTAGCGGAACCCACTGGGATGGAGGGCACTGTGCACTGCATGCAGCAGTGGTTATATTGGAGTTAGGCTGAATTAGTTTCATTTTCACAAACATATAAAGTCCCTAAGAATCCTCACAAACTGTTAATTCTACTCTTGTTTTACGAGTGGACGCATGGGGCAAACAGATGTAAACTACAGCCGACTCTAAAGAAAAAAAAATAATAAAGTGATTGTGAATTTAGCACAAATACTTCTGCAGAGGGTGCCTGGGGTGCTCTTGTAAACTCACTCTCAGAAGGCAGCCTTCAAACACTGCCACCTGTCAAGTATTAACCAGGCTAGTTTGAAAACAGAGAGCCCAGTTACAATTTTAACTAATGTAATATTGGGGATTCCCAGCTGCCCGGTGCTATGAAAAGAACCTAGAATCCCGGGAGGACAACAGAACATATTGGAATAAAATGCTGCCACCTATGGTTGTGCAGGGTATGACTTCCATATATATACAATTCATTATACAAATCGTTATATTATATATACCACTGTAGCTTATCTGATAATAAGGGTGAGATATCTATAAGCCTTCCAGTGAGTCAGCTTTTCTAGATGCAGTGGGAAAGCTTGGGGAGTCAAACCCTTGTGCTCAGATGTCAAGGCTTGTATTTTTCCACATATTTACAACTAATTATTGACTATAAAGAAGGAGATGAAACGACATCCTATAGAAGGTGTTGTGTCCCTGAGCCTGATAATTCCAAATCTTTCTCCAGAGTTGCTGACTTGTGGTTTCTTGCTTAGATGACCTTTTCCCTTAGAGCTTTGACAAAGTCAGTATGTGCACTTTCCCGTGTCTCCTCCCCATTTTTATCCTCACCTGACTCGGCATGTCTTGGCATGAAGGATTTGGGGGGTTGTGGACTCATCCCTGCACCTACAGTTTCCCCTTCTTTTCCTGTCTCCCAGGTGCCATCAGCTTCTCATGGTACCATGAGCAAAATGTCCCAAGAGGATGCTCCGAGTTCCAGATGCTGCAGGCAACACTAGCATGAGGCTTTAAAAAGTTCTTGGCCAAACGATGAAAAGGAGAACCCATCGTCACTCTGAAAATCAGCAAGAGGAATATTATTGGAAATAAGGCATAGGATGTTGATGACTGGCAAACAATGCAGGCTTTAGAGAAAGTGTCTTGAGGAATATCTGACTCTGCTCGACATGTATTGGACACGACACGTACTGCAAACAGGTGCTGGGCCCTGGATTTGCAAATACCAGCACGGGACACAGGCCCTGTCCCGGAGGAGTTAATGTGTGTGTCATATAGACAAACATCACATGCCTAGGAAATATTGACTTTCAGGGTTCTGATATCTGCTCTACTATTGGTATTCTCTGTGACCCTTAGCTTCTCCCTAAACACACGCAGTTGTTTGTCAAAGACAAAGTAAAGAAGGGGCTGTGCAATCTTGGGCATGACTGGATACATTTCTTAGAAGTCTCTCAACTCCTGGGGACTGTGGCTTCAGGAACGAAGTGCTGGACTTGCCCCTCTCTCCCTGGGTAACCAGCTGTTCTTGTGGCTTTGCCTGGGATGGAGTCTCAGGAGGCAGCCTGAGTTTGGGGTGGGCAAGGGTAGCTGTGGGGGGTGGGTAACTTCATGGGGCTTCATGGAGAGTGGACCCCTTGAAATCCACGGAGGTTGAAAGTTTCTAAAGAGGACTTCTGATAATAAGGGTGAGATATCTATAAGCCTTCCAGAAACAGTGGAACCGATGGTTTCCCTGTATCAAAAGCAAGTGGTTAGAGAGAGCAGACTACTATGGCTCTGTCTTACCCCTGGGCTGGCATGTCCTGGAGAATATGTGCTATTCAGTGAGGTTCAGTGAGCGAACCCCCCAAATCATGTCTAGGTCTAAACATCCAATCATTTTCCTGAATTTAATCATGACTTTCTCCTCCCATGGCTTCCCACAGCTCTCCAACACCATTCTCTCTCTCTCTTTCAGGCAACCTTATCTTTTGAGAAGGCTGGTTGGGAAAAGAATTCAGAAGTTGCACAACGCTAAGTCCTGATAAATGCACTCTTCAAGGACAGAGTTAAAACATAGACTGCTCCACAGCCCATTCTCTTAAAGATTCTCTCTAAGGATCCTGGGTTTTGGGCGTTAGGGTTCCAGATGATCACTTCCTCAGTGGATCTTCTTGACAATTATTACAAACAACCTATCCTCAGAATTACCAGAATGAAGAGGAGATCCTAGTTATTGACAGGAACATGGGCTTCTGGAGCCAGGCTGCTCATCCTTCCTTAGCTATGTGACCTTGTACCTGCCTTCTTAATTTTTGAGATTTTATATCCTTGTTTGTAAGTAATAAAAATAATGGAAACATAATATCAATTTTATAATATTGAAGTGAGGGTCAGCTCTATGTAAAGGATTTATCATAATGCCTAACCCATGGTGGTTTTTCTATGACTGTAAGTTCTTTTCTATCCTATTAAAAATGAGTTAGGGCGCCTGGGTGGCTCAATTGGTTAAGCGACCGCCTTCGGCTCAGGTCATGATCCTGGAGTCCCGGGATCGAGTCCCACATCGGGCTCCCTGCTCGGCGGGGAGTCTGCTTCTCCCTCTAACCCTACCCCCTCTTGCGCTCTCTCTCTCACTCTCTCTCTCTCTCAAATAAATAAATTAAAAAAATCTTAAAAAAAAATGAGTTAAAAGATATACTGGAGGGAGAGGGTGGGGGTGGGCAAAACAGGTGAAGGGGAGTACAGGCTTCCAGTTATGGAATGAATAAGTCATGGGGATGGAAGTTACAGTGTAAGGACTCTAGTCAATGGTATTATGATAGCATTGTGTGGTGACAGATGGGAGCTACACTTGTGGTGAGCAGAGCATAATGTACAGAGTTACTGAATGACTATGTTGTACCCCTGAGACTAATGTAAGACTGTCAGCTATACTCAAATAAAAAAATAAAACAAAAGTCAAATAAAATATATACTGGGTGTTAGGGCACCTGGATAGCTCCGTCCATTAAGTGTAGGACTCTTGATTTCGGCTCAGGTCATGATCTCAGGGTCCCGAGATGGAGCCCCGTGTTGGGCTCTGTGCTCAGCAGGGAGTCTGTTGGAGATTCTCTCCCTCCAAGCCTCCCCTGACCCCGCCTCTTGAGCACTCTCTGTCTCTCTAAAATAAATAAATAAATCTTTTAAAAATACATACACACACACACTCTGGGTTTTTCATAACTTCTGCAGAAAGAACAGATGATTAGGCTTTTCCTCCCTGATAATTCCCACAAATCAGAGGTCCCAGTCGGGCTCCGTGTTCCACGTGGGGCCTGCTTCTCCCTCTCCCTCTGCCTGCCCAGGCTTGGAGTGTTACCTGGGATAGGCAGGTGTCGGGCTTTTGGTCTGCTAGGTGAACATTTAGGACATAGGAGTGAGAATGCCCCAGATTGCCCTAATCGACTGAAAGAACCATTCAGCTTCCACAAGCACCTGGCTCGTTGCCAGGGAAGAGCTTACAAGGCCAGCTAACCTGATTCACTATGTCATTATCCTCCCTGTGAGGGACTGCTTCTATCTGTAGCCATTTTACAGAGTAGGATACTGACCTAATGATCTCTGGAGTCAAGCCATAAGTTAGCAGTGGCCTGGCCAACGAGCTCTGCAGCAGGATATCGGCTCTGTAAAAATATCCAAAACGGTACAGTGATTTATATTCAAGCACTTATATATGGGTCATCATGGTGAGTATTCAATGCATAAGCAGCAGTCAGGAAATATTAGAGGCCACATAGTACAGTAAATAAGAATGTGATCCGTAGCGTCAGACTTCCTAGGTCTATAACCAGCAAGCCCTGCACTAGCTGCGCGACCTTGCCCTATGCTAACACTCCTTATGCTTCAGTTCCTTCAGTCATAAAATCCATGTAATGAAAGTACTAACCTCCTATGATTGCCCTCTCAACTAAATAGGATATAGCACCAAGGGGCAGGTGGCTTGTAGAGATCATCTATCACCACATAAACCAAAGTGTGTTCTCCATTACCCACTAGTTCATTAACTAGTAACCTGTGTGATAGAAAAACAGTTCGGGACTTGAATAAATTTGGTAAACAGTGCATCAAATCAACCATAGATAAAATAAACGTTAGCAATTCTACGAATTTCAGGTGCAGTTTCTAAATTGCTAAACTCCTTGTCTGATAATTACACTTACCAGAACAGATTCCCAAGTAGGTGTTCAGCAACTAGAATTACCATACTTAGAGCCACAGAGCTTTTTTAAAAATAATTTTTTAAAGATTTATTTATTTTAGAGAGAGAGAGAGAGCGTGCGCCAGAGCCCAAGTGGGGGGCGGGGCAGAGAAAGAAGGGGAGAGAGACAGAGAGAGAAGCACACTCCCCACCGAGTGCAGAGTGCAGAGCCAGATGCAGTCGCCCCAGAGCTTTCTGAGGAGGCCCCCCTTTACTGGACTTGAGGGAAGTGGCTTTAGGGAGTAGCATCATCCTCATACACAGGAACTCCCAAATTGCCCTGTACCAGATGGAAACTGCTTTTAGTGAATAGCTGGGTTACAAAGCAGGAGAAAGAGATGGGCCCATCAAACTTCTGGTATCTTCAACTGTCCCTGGAGGAAGCAGACTCTTTAGCTCAGGTCAGTGACCAGACCTCCAGAGATTCCTGGGAATGCCCCTGGGACTTCCCTTGTTAATAAATGGCATTTTATTACTTAAGTCAGAAAAATATACAGCCCACTCTCTCACAGGTGGTGGATTATCAACAGTACATGTGATATTTTTCATTTTCTGCATAGTTTACCATATAGTATAGGTCTAATAAAGGTATTCATTTGAAAGATTATTCCTAGAGAGGTATAAAAGTCAATTAAAGATTTGCCCGAAAATTACACAAGAAATGTTAGATTGATTTTGAACATTATTATACTTAAATAATCCTGCAAAATTCAGTAGGTGGAAAACTTGGTATATGGGCTGCCAAAGCAAGCACAGTAGGTGGAAGACTTAAATCTGCAAGTAACTTTTCACTCAAAGGCAATCTAGCGATTCATAACGTAGATCATAATATCCATATAATCCTCACATCTTCATGGTTTAATCTATGCTAATATGTAATAGTCCTGGCACTTAATGCAAATCAAACCTGTCACTGCTTTGTTGGGTATCTGTGCATTTACTTTCATGGAATGCCTAATTCTATATGATAATTTCATTTTGGATCCCTATCTTGTAGCGCTACTTTAAGAATCAAATTTAAAAAATTGGTAGGAGGCATTCCCTCCCCTCAAAATGACAGATTTTTCATCTACCAGTCAGTCTACTTCTCTTGCCCTCAAAATAATCCTCCCAGTCCAAGAGTGTAACTGAGCCTATATTCCTTTGGGTTTTGAAGCTAGTATTTTGCATAAACAGATGCCTTCACCTGCACTGGTTGACGACAGATTTAAAGTGGGTCTTAGGGTATCTGGACACAGGTCTGGGTCTGAGAGGATGGCATGTGGAATGATGTTGGAGGTGAGGCTGGGAGTTCAAGTGAGCGTGAGTAGTCACTGGTGGTCAGAGGGACCACTGAAATACAAAGCATTAGTTAGGGCTGCTTGGTTTTAAGTGACAGAAAATCACCTCACCCTCCTTAAACAAAAAAACAAAAGGGATTTATGAGTTTGTATGACTGGAAAGTTTAAGGGCCATTCAAACTAGAAATTCATCTCTCTCTCCATCACTTGGCTTGTCTTCTCACTCTATGTTGACTTTATTCCCAGGCAAGCGCTCTGCCCCGGCAGGAATTCTGGCTCTGGCAACACTAGGAACTCACGACCTGAGAGAAGAGTTAACTACTCTCGCCCGTACAAACTTTTGAAAATTCTGGGCAAGGACTTCCATTTGCTGAGCTTGGACTCCCATTTCTAACCTCACGCCTGTCACTACACTCTGGGAAATAAAATACTGTAACTGATCCAGCACCGGCCAATCGTAGGAGTAGAGGACAAAGACAGGGGATGACGATGATGATGGCAATTGCCAAATTCACCAGGGCCCCATGAAGAGGAGAGGGGTTCTCCAAAGGGAAGTGTGATCGGTGAGGAGTCCAGATCCTGACCCAAAACCCATGTGCGATTTGTCAGGCTCTACCAAAGACTTTGACAAAACAGACCTCATGCAGGATGCTGCCCACCACACCAGACTTGGTGCACATCCGATGGATGGCAGTCTAGAGGGAGTTAGAGTCAAGGACTCCCTCCCCTGGCTAGTCATACTCTTAGGCATATCTAGATTCCTTCATTCTGTCCCGGGTCCACAAAAGCCTTTAGTCTGAGGATCCTTTGGCTGCAAGGCTATCTCCATGTCTGTGCTGATCCACCTGATCTTTTACAGGGGCCATGCAATGGCAGGGCCGGGAGTGGTGGGGCAGGGGGGATGAAATATGGATGAGTCGGCACTTTCTCTGGTTTAGCCTCTTGTTTACGCTATTGTAGTGAGTGATTAAAGCTTTCACTGTCACTTTCATTTTGGCTTTTTGCAGTAATCAACTACTCTGACATCAGGTAGTTCAGCTCTCACCAGCTCAACTGAGCTTCTGACAAATTGTCACAATGATCGGAATAGTTGATTAGGCAGAGTGCCACTCTGGAAAAACAAAAAGCCTGAAAAGCCCACAGGCACCTTTGGGCACTGCTAGTGGAGTCCATGGGGGCATCTAGAGGGGTGTGGCAGATCGTTTCAAAGAGTCTGAGGTCCTGTACTCACCAATGGGTCTTGGGAAGTGCTAGTGGATCCTGAAAGACACTTTGCCACCATGCCGTTGGATCTCAGAAAGTGCTACCCAAAGCTTCGGGGCATTATTGATGCGTGCTAGTGGGTTATAGAAATAAGCTTTTTAGTTCTGAGGGATATCGCTGGTCCTTCCTTTTGGCCCCTGACTCCCCACCTGAACTCATTTGGTAGGTCAGATGAGAGATCCAACAGAGGAGTTTGGAGAAAGCTAGGGAAATAGTTTCTTCCTAGCCACTGTGTAGGGCCCTTTGATAATGGGGCCAGAGATGGTCACTGGGGCTCCTGTGAGCCGAGTGACTCCAAGAAGGTCCAAGGTACCAATAAATGTCTGTGGTATAGCAGCACATGCTAGAACTTTAGGAAAAGGAAAGGAACAAATCAACCATTTGGGATCATGTTAGCAGCCTCAAAGGGACCTTAGAGACTTAATTAGATCCCCTCCAGAGGTAATCTTGCTGAAGTTAGTAAAAAGGGAGAGAGACCAACAGTTTGGATTGAAGCCTCCAGAGCAGATTCTCTTGACCTCAAACTCAACAGTAATATTTTAGGACTGTATGTTAAGAGACAGCTCACTGAGCTGGTGGAATGCAGAGTGAGGAATAAGAGACTATTAGCTTAGAACAATTCTCAGAAGATTCTGTAAGAGATTTGACTGAGAGAAGTGCCCACCCTCTTCTTAAAAAGGGAATTTTTTTCCACAGGCTCATTTCTGGGATCTCCAAGTTTAAGTTTATAATAGTCAGTGAAAGCTACTCAGGAGTGGGAGAATGTTCACGAATGCAAAGGTGTTATGTCTTTTTTTTTTACGGTGTTGTCTTAAGCAAGCTCTACTATATATCTTGTAGCTTGTGGAGACATTGATCAGAGGAAATAAATACTTGTATGTAATGTAATTTCTCACCTCAAAGAGCTTTGTGTTTACTTGGGGATAACAAGAGGATAGAATGTATGGAAATAGAAACAAGAGATGTTCAGTCTGTAATGACCTGCCAGTGTGAGTAATTTAAGTCCTAAATGTTCTAGAAATCCAAAGAGGAGAGATCAAAGTAGAGGAATAATCAAGGAAGATTTCCTATGCTGTGGTCTCACTTCTTCCTGTCTTTGCTCTATCTACATTCTCTTCGCCACCTCAACCAGCTCCCCTATTATGAATCTGTCTCTCAGCATACAAATACTGAAGTCAGTGCTTCTGTTCTTTATCTCCCCCTCGCCATTCTCTATAGAGCAAGAGCCATCTTTGAACCATCTCCATTCCTTTGCCTCTTCTTGATATTTTTACAAGCATAAAAGTGGTTTCTTTCACATCTAACAATTACATTTAGCACTATGCAGCATCAATGTCTTGTTCATCTTTGTCTTCCGTTGGGGCAGTGGGTGTAGGAGTTGAGCACGTTATCTCCTGGAGCCAGTCTGCTGAGGTTCAAACCCCAGGTCTTCAAGTTTCTAGCAGCGGGAAAGTTATATATCTTTCTTGTGAATCAGTTTTCTCAACTGTAAAATACAGGATAATAATAGTATCTATCCTGGATTTTTATAAAAGTTAATTAAACTAGGGGGCACCTGGGTGGCTTAGTCAATTAAGTGTCTGACTCTTGATTTTGGCTCAGATCATCAACTCAGGGTCTTGAAATCGAGCCCCACATGGGGCTCCACACTCAGTGTGGAGTCTGCTTGATATTCTTTCCCTCTGCCTCTTCCTCCCGCTCTACTCCTCCTCCCACTCTTATTCTCTCTCAAATAAATAAATAAATCCTTAAAACAATTACTGAAACTAATAATGTAATCACTCAAAACTGTGCTTGACAGAGAATAAATACTCAGTAATTGTTAGCTGTTATTATTATCCTTGCCTTTCACCTGACTACTTGTCTTCCTGCTTAAGAATATCATTTAATGGTGGTTTTAGTGAGTTTGTGGTAAAGCTTTCCCAGTTTTGTATGTTTTAAAAAGTTGTTTTTTTTTTTTTCTGTCTTCAAGCTTAAATGATAATACATTTGAATATAGAATACTCGGTTGATAATTATTTTTCCCTCAGTGGTTTGGAGACATTATTCCAGTGGCTTTGATATTTATTGTCACTTATTAGTCTTCAGTTACCCTAATCTTTATTCATTTTTAAGCAAGACACTTTTTCTGGTAGCTTTTGAGGAGTTTTCCTTGTCTTTGATAGACTATACTTGCACTGTAATAGGTCTAGATGTAGTTTTATTTTTATTTATCCTACTCAATGGCTGGAATGCTCTTTTGGTTTATATATATATTTTTTATTTGGGAATATTCCATAGTATTTATCACTTCTCTGTCATTCTTGGCATTTTCTTCTATGGGAAGTCTTATTAAGTACAAGTTGGAGCCATTCAATCTTTACTCAGTAAACAGTAACTGCGATTTCATATTTTTATCTTCTTATCTCTTGGTGCTGGGTTCTATGTAAGTTCTGCATTAGTTCTGTGTTAACTTTGGTATAGTTACCCTTTCTTTATTCCAATGCAGAGTTTATTTTATTTATTAAATTTTATTTTTTATTTCACTGCTTATATTTTTCATTTGTAAGATTTTCAATTGTTCCCTTTTTATAACTGATTTTATTTAATTTCTATTTCTGGTTTGTTTCTTGTTTCTTTCTTTCTTTTTTTTTTTTTAAGTAGGCTCTTCACCCAATGTGGGGCTTGAACTCATGACTCCAAGATCAAGAGTTGCATGCTCCACCAACTGAGCCATCCAGGAGCCCCTTGCTTTTTTCTTTTTTAATGGACGTTATACCTTCATTTATGTCTTTGAAAATCCCAAACATGAATTTATCTGGTTTTAATTTTTCTGTTTATTAATATTTGGTTTTTCAAGTTTGGGAACTTTAGTTTGTAGGCTTATTTTGAGTGGCGTGTCTTCTCTCGTTTCCACTCTTCTCCCTCTACTTTCTTCTGCTAGCTTTTTTCCCCCAAAAGTCCCCTCTTTACCCCCTTTTATAAAAGGAGATCTTATAAATATGTTTTGGAACTCCTATGCTCTTAGTTCTTTCCATCACCAATTTAGTCTCCGAATTGTTACCCAAGTTGGTGTAACCTCCCAATTGTTTCTTTGCCTTCAATCTCATCCTTTCCCACCAGATTCTCTTCCTCTAAGTCTTACCCTTTCTGGTGTGCTCCGCACTTCTATCAAAGTGAATTTTCTAAAAAAAAAGGAAATGTGATCACAATACTCACCTCCTTAATGTCCATCAAAGGCTCCTCATTACTTTCATATTTCCAGAATAATGATTTTGTATGACTCACAAAGTATTTCACGGTGGGTTTCTTGCCATTTTCACCAGCTTCATCATTTGCTGTCCTCCTTATCACCAGAACTGCCCTACCGAACATCTTGCAATTTCTTGAATGTGCTGTATTTTCTCAGAATCTCTGTTATTTTCACACTCTAATCCTTCTGATTATGGTACTGTGCCCACATCTCCCTTGCTCTACTCTTACTCTCTGTCCGGTTGATATGTACTCATGGGTCAAACTACTACTCAGATACGACCTCTCCCAGGAAATTTTATAGATTTCCTACTCATCTTCTGTACCTTAGAATTGGCTTCATAGAAATTTGTGCCCAGCTTACCTCCATTATCGTGTTTGTTTGCTTATTGTCTTTCCCTTTATCTTTCAAGTTTCTTGGGGTCAGAAGCTATTTCTTTCCTTTACCTATTTAACCTCTGTATTCCCAGCACCTAGCATAGCACCTACCCTGGAGCAAGTACTCAATATTTGTTGCATTAATATGTAAATGTTAAATACATAAATGAATGAATGAATTGAAACCAGAGCCATTCTGGTGTCTGCTACATTAAGGACAGAAAAACAAGGGAAAGCCAGGTGGGGACTGAGAAAGAATCCTGGAACTTATTCACAGAAAGGCCCTTTTAGAGTTCCTGGACACCAACATTATTGACAAGGGACTTACTTGTCAGTAAGGGGGATTCACCTTGTCATATGGAGTCCCACACATCTCCTGATAGATAGTATGTGCCAGATTCCACCATAAATGTTGAGACAGAGGCGTGAATGAGTCAAGACCTCTCCCAGAGGGAACTAACATTCTAGGAAGGAGATACAGATGAGTAAAATGATAACACCAATACAACATGTAACTGCTAAAACGGAGGAATGTGTGGAATGTAGAGAGAACACAGAGGAGAAAATGAATGACTGCTTATGGGAACCAGAAAAGGCTTCATGGAGGAGGCAACATTTCAACAGAGTTTTCAAGGAGGAGCAGAAGTTTGGACAGAGAAGGAGATGAAGATCTTGAAGTTGAAGGAGGTGCGAAGACCATGTTGTATGAGAGCTCATTGAGCTAAACGCATAGGGAAATTTTTAAATTATGAGATACAGAGTGGTATACCACAGACTCGCAGCTTTAGTATTTGAAAACCTGGGCTTGAGTCCTGGCTTCCTCTTTGACCAGGTATATTACCCTGTGATAGTTCTGTTGAGCATGATGTCAACTCGGGCAAGGCGCTTACTATTTCTGAGTTCTGGTTTCCTCATTTGCAAAAGGAGAGCAGCCATGTTTCCTGAAGCTATTGGAAGCAATAAATTAAAGGTTGTCAGAGCTTTTTATAAACTATGAAGCTTTTCTTTATTTTGATGAGGACCACAAATATTTAACTAAATAAGTGATGAAGTCTTTAGCTTTAGCCAGAACGCTGATGATTCCATAGGCCACACAGATTTTAAGGCGTGGCAACCTAGAACCAAAATAAAAACCAAAATGATCTAAAAGCAAAATCCCTCAGACCCTTTCTCTTCTCCCTGAGAGCTGAACAGTCACCCTTTTTTTCAGTGTTCTGATCTTCAACAGAACTGGCAGTGCTTCAAGGCCCAGTTCAGGTGCTTCTGAGTTCAAAAGTCTCAACACTTCTACAAAGGGATGAAATTTCCATTTTGCAAGCGCCACTGTGCCACAAGGGGGTGGGGTGCTCTGTGTAAGGCTTCGCCACGTGCTCTCCCTAACCAAACCTTTTGACTAAAAATATGATTTATAAAAATTGAATTTTAATAGGTGTCTTCTATACCATATACATTTTTACTCACGTTTTTCTTATAATTAACATCTGGTCCAGAGACATCAGCAAACACATCAGTGTCCAACGTGTTTAAGTTCTGTCTTTCTGTCTCATGTTCAGCAGGACAGTTGTAGAGGGGCCGGAGATGGTGACCCTAGGGTTGGGAGATTTGGTTACAAAGGCCATCTTTCATTAATCTGAACAGATAGCCACAGGGCAATGTGAATCCTCCACAACTGGATTTTATCACAGCAAGTTCCTTTCGATGTGCGCACATTAAAAAGAATGCAATAAAAAAAGAAAACCTTGTTTGTTTGTTTTTTTCTCTTCTGTTCATTACGCAGTTCTTGAATGAAGAGGAAAATAAAATGATTAGATGAAAGGGGACCTGACTAATCCCTTAAAGTACGCATTAAAAAAATGGTTCACAGTGTGTTTGCCTCTTAAGCAACATGCCTTAAAAAAAAAAAAATAACAAGTTGAAACATGCAGGAGAAAGGCTATGACATCATTTCTGGATAAGGTGTCCTTCCTCAGTGCTGAGGTTGTCCCTGGCATAAATCCACAGAGGTAGTCTGTGTGGAACAGAAAAACACAGCTGGGACGCTGGGGAACTGCCCCCAGGATCCACAAAGCAAGTCCGATCATCTACCTGCAGTGCTACGGAGCTAATGGATTCCACCTGCAGCATGCTGGCCATGATACCACCTTTCCTTCCAGGGTCCTGAAATGCTGCACCCCTAGCTCCCACCCTTTCTTTGTGTTTCTTACTCTTTAGCTTGGGGTATTAACCCATCTGTACCTTTGGGTTCAGATGGTGTCATTTGTTTGGTGAACTTCAACATGATGTCATTAGGAATTCACATTGTTGTTCTTTAAGGGCTCTGAGAGGAAGAACAAAGCTCTGTGTACCCGGGGGCTTGGGTGGAGATGCAGGCGGTCACAGCGTTTCCCCATCCCCACGGTGGCCCACAGCCGTTCTGGGCCCACGAGCAATCTGTCTGTAATAGGCGACAGATTCCACCTCCTCTAAAGGAAAGGGCCATCGGAGAGCAGCGCGGAAGCAGTACAATAGCGAGGCAGGTGCTCTGGTCAGACTCCACTCTACCAGGAAACGCTTCTGGAATGCATGACCAATTTGGTTTCAGAGCAGAATACTCTCTTTAATGGACAGAAAACACTAACCTTTTCTTCTTCCTTTTCCCTTTTCCCTCACACCCCCATCCTCCTGACTCCCTACTTTCAAGGAGCCCCCTCTCCACTTAACCCTTTCAAAGGAGAAAGGGCCAGGCTCCAGTCTGCACGCACCCGTCCATCCATGTGTTGCTTTGCGAACAACCCAGGAAGAAGAGTAAAAATTCATTAGCCAGGAGACCAAATCCGCTCTCGGCTGGAGGAGCACAGGGAAATGATGGGGGTGGGAGTATGAGCGTATTACTAACTCGGTAAAACCAAACTACAAAAAACCCTACAAGTTTCACTTTTACTTCTGATTCTCGTCTGTAAACAACTTCAGGAAGCATACTTTTAGAAAAAGGGCTAGAGTATTAGAAATCTGGAAATAAGGGCTCTGAAAGGAAGAAATACCCTATTAAATTTGAAATGATCAAAATCACATTAAAATCACACGTCCTTTTAGAGATCATGTAGCATTTGAGCGAACTAAAAAAATCTCACTTTAAGGATTCTCAAGTGGGTCAAGTTGCCATAATAGCGATTAATCAGATAATAAATAATACTGTTATCATGATTTTGAGGTTTGCTCATACATATGTTTAGGTGGCATCACTGGATCGTATATTATTCAATATACCCATTTCCCAACACACAAAGAAAAACACCATAACTTGGGTGGGGGGATAATTTTCCAATTTTCCAATTAAATTCTCACATATGCATACCCTGAGTCTATTGACAAAGGAAGATGTAAGCAGTCTGTATGGTTTCTTTTCCATGTAACCGTATTTGAAATGCAATGATAGAGAGTAACGTATATTAACACTAATAAGGGTTTCCCCTCCGAGAGTTATTGTAACTTATCTTTGAAGTTAAGCTCATTTATCATGGGAAGAATAGACCCCAAAAAGTACAGCAGCCGCGGCATCCTGCCCGAGGCAGAGTTAGAGACTTCCAATAGCTGCTGTAAAGAAACATTTTGAAAATGCGTTCCTACTGCACCAATAAATCCTAAGACAGAAGAGTTTTAATTACAGAGGATGGCAAAGCCAAGATTTTTCAAATGAACCCAAAAGTATTACTTGAGAGAGTCTTCCCCACCCCACCCCCCATATTACCCAACCTTTGATAAATTTCAGTGTTCTTCCTCTGGGAACAAAAGTCTGCTTTTTAAGCAGGACTTCTGGAGGATATCTTCATTTGTAACATAGTAGGCAGGAGAAACAATGGAAGTGAAATATAGGAAGCCAATCTACATGCATGCGTGAGGAGCAAAGAACACGATAGGTGCACCATGAATTCTTTGGGGGCATATTGCACGTTGTATGTACAGGAGAACGTGTCATGCATGTGTATGCAGCTTCCTTGTGTGTGTATATATGGGCATGTGCTCCTATAGGGCTTGATCCTTAATAGACTGCTTCTTTAAGGAAAGAAAAAAATATTAATGTCATTTGTATCCTAGTACCAAAAATGAACTCTCTTATTTCTTAGGAAAAAAAAATTAAGGCTAATGAAATTAGGGGTTGTTTAAATCAGACGCAATTAAAATGCACACATTTCTTCTCTTGGAATCTGCAATTGTATTCAACGTTTGCAGTACAACGCCTGCCTGTAGGATAAATAATTTAATGGGTTTTGTGATTTGGTACTAAAAGCATAACAAAATCCTACAGCTGTAGCCTCATTTTTCTCCACACTCAAACTGTTCCCTTCTTAAATTGCATATTTTTTACAATTTTTTTTTAAGAACACAAAGTAGGTTCTACATCTTTGAGAACCAATTTCCGACATAATAGGTAATTGCACATAATTACAGGAGTTTCAGAAACTGAAACAAGAAAAAAAAATCTCTCCTCGCTCCAAACCTTCTTTCTTCTTCAAGATTGGAATTAAATCACCAGCTGATTCTATTCAACTTTGCCCTTTATTACAACAAATGATGTATGCTGAGAATAGCCCAAAGTGAAAACTACCCTAAATGCTTCTGTTTTCTAGTCATTCAGTATTAATTTAGCATTTCGATTATACAAACATGAGGACAGGTTTTTATAAATTGCTCCATTTTTACATGGTGCGTGCCACACTGCAAGGGAATGTGGTCAGTTTAGGGCTGTGGAATATAGTGGGGGCTGCATTTTTAATTACCTTGCTATTTTCTGCATCCACACTTTGAAGTGCTTCCTGATATGCATTAACCCTCACGCACTGAGAAGGAGACTAAGGACTGAAGGAACCCTGGCTTGCATGGCCCGAGAAAGATGACATTGAACTTCCAAAAGAGGATATGGCAGACAAGTACAATATTGCACAAATGAACTCTGTCTTCCCTCATCTTTTCGTACTTCTTCGGGGCTGTGACTGAAGTGGGGTTGGGACCTCAGGCAAAGGTAAAGTCTCACTCCAGGGCCTTTGTGGGTGTGAGAGATTCGCAGCCAGAAATCAAAGCTTCTGGGGTTTTCTGCCTACTCATGGGACGCTAGCGGCAACCCTTTCTCGCTGCCCCCTCTCCCTGACAGGAGATTGTAGAGCAGAGGCAGAAAGAGCATTTTCGGAACTTCCTATCTTTTCCTACCTTTCCAACTGAAAAATAAACACAGCTCATTCAGTGGGTAGGTAAAATTAGCCAGATTGTCTTTTGAGTATGTGCTATAGCTATTAGGGCCGCCTAGTGGCTTACAAATGGGCCGCTGCTCAGACTCCAGGAGGAAGTGGGGAGGGGACTTTCGTCTTAGAACCCAGAAAATGGACTGAGTGTTATCTACGGGGTCCATCTTCAACTTATTTTTTGATCTGCTATAATCCTCAAGTGTCACTCAGTGCCACTAAAAATAAATAAGGTGCAAATCAGGAGTGTGCAGATACATTTTTTCTTAAACCATAGGCTCAAAAATCAAAGTAAATGTGTCAAGCAAATGTATAGGAAGGGTCAAATTTATCAGAGAGCTCAGGTCATACTCTGCAGCCAATCCCGGGAACATTATGGATATTGGCAATGCGATATTCATCTCTTTATGTGGAGTTAGCTGTGAGGGAACAGGTCTGTGGGCTTGATCACGGGGACAAAATTTGGAGATTCTAATCCTCATAGATTAGTAAATAATTTCACAGTTTAAGAAAACCCAACCGACACAACAAAACATGAATAGTCAAGGAGTCAGCATTTCCAGAACAAATCACCTTCAACTTCAAAACGCAAGTAAGACAAGACTATGTCATTCTTTCCATTTTGCAGGTCTGAATGCTAACAGCACAGAGGAGAGCAGGTCAGAGATGGGCTCAGAAGATAATGCCCAAGAGTGGCAGTAGGGGGGAAAGACATTTGTCTTACTCTAAAAGAATCTAGAGTAACTTCCTTAAGTAGGGACTTTGCAAAAGTCTCTGCACCTCACTTCTCTCAACTACAAAATGGGAATAACAATAAAAAGAACGAGTCTATAGGAAGGCAGGGATTGGACCACAGAATGCCTTTAGTATTTGTCATGTCCTGCTTTGATTGTTGGCATGTTTCTATCCTGCTATGCTGTGAGGTTTTCTTCCATGTCTCCCTGACCCTTCCAGAGTGTCTGGCGCAGAAGCATTCCACAGTATTTGACAAATAGCTGAATGATGGCAGGGTTAACTCTCTTGAGATCCCCATCCATTTTAGGTCTGTGACCTAATGACAGTCCATTCAAGAAAGCAGAAGTCAGATAAGCCCTTTTGTTTTGCATATGATCTTACAATTGCTTCTTGCCTAATTCCCCCAGGGCACCCCATCCCCAAAAATGATTGAATTATTGGATGTGGTGAACTTGTCAGACATTTTTCTCATATTCCACATAACGCCTTCCACAGTTTAGGAACTTATTAAATACATGTTGAAATGAATTGAATAGTAAACCTATAACTTAAGGCAAGGTTGGCAAAGTAGCCCAAGAAGGCCAAGTGCATGTAAAAAAAAAAGCTTTGTTAGAATATGGCCACACTCATTCCCTGATGTTTGTCTGCGACTGTTTTTGTGCTCCCAATGCCTGAGTTGAGTTGTTCCAACAGAGACCACATGGCCTGTAAACACGGAAATATTTGCTATCTGGCCCGTTCGAGAAAACATTTGCTAACTCTTGACTTAGAGGACTATCTCTTTTCTCCACTCATATTAATTCACTGAGACTGTGAATTCTGGCCTTTCATTTCTGAGCAGAGAATTAGGATCAATTATATTAATAGTAATGTGATTAACAGGAGTTACTCACCATGTCCCTGCATAGACCCTTAACTAAAAGTGAGCTACTGAGCCGTGTGTTCCTCTGGCCTCTTAGGGAATAGAGGCTCTCTTTTTCCGTCCTCATCAAATGGTTCTCAAGAAACACCTCATGGTCTCATACATAATTTTGTGACACAGCAGGTTCCAAGCTGCCAGTGTGTGAACTCGTGTCAGATCAGATCACAGATATTTTTTGGGCTGTCATAGCCTAGACATGGATGACTCCAGGAGATGGGAAGAAAGGTTAGTTTGGGGAACACAAATAAAGACTTTAATAATATGTGCATATATAGGTTAAGAGAATGAAGTTCCTTTTCATCATACTGAAATCATCTTTTTTCTCCAAATAATATTTATTGGCCTCAGACTTTTGAAAGTGATATATGGAGATTTCAGAATGGAGAGTAACATCAAATATGATTGTGTTTATTACTCTACAAAGGCATTTAGAGTATCATTTTAGACTGTGTAGGATTTGGTTTATGTATCCAGGTAAAGCATGTGTACATCTTCTGTAGAGATACACAAGCTATGTTTCTACTATGTGGATTAGGGTTAAGTGTTAAGATTGACATTTTACCTAGTATTATAGAAAAGCTCGTATGCTCATAATACGCTGTTGCGAACCCATAGAATATAATTAGTGGATTAGAAAAGAAACAGGTAGCAATAGTTCAGAATCCTCCTCAAGATTAAATGCACATAAAAAGAAAAAAAAAACTTATTTTAAGGGGAATAAAAAGAAAAAAAACTTATTTTAAGGGGAATAAAAAAAAGATTAAACACACAGTCAATATCTGGGGCTAAAAGGTATAGATTTTGTCTAGATTTACATAAAGGAAGTTGATACAGTGAAAAAAAAATGTTTTAGCATACTTTCTGAATGGAGAGGTTATATCCATGGGGTTAGTATTCATACACTCAAACCCTGACCTTCATCCCTGGCTCTCTCCCTTAGACTATGTGTGACTTTTCACAGGTTACTTAACTATTCTGTCCCTTAGTTTCTTCATCCCCAAAATGGGGATGCTACTAGTGCCTCCTGGTAAGTTGTCTTAATGAGCACATGAGTTGATACGGGCGAAGCTCTTACAACAGTGCTTGGCTCAACAAATGACAATTACTATTTCTGGCCTGATTCCAGCAAGAGCCTGTCCTTTCTGAACCTCATTTATTTTTTCTAAAATAGAGTTTATGGAGAAGAGTTTATCTACCTTACAGCTTTAACTTTTTTGTATATATTTTATAGACGGTAAAGGAAGAAGTCTAGAGAATAACAGAAAGTGATAGGGAAACTGGGACAGTCAAAAGCAGAGATTATAAAGATAGTAAGTAGAGCCAGAGGTCTGCACAAGCACCTGAGTTTTAACGCACGCATATGGACACGCTCACATGCCCCCACCACACACACACACACACACACTCACACCTACACCCCATGTTTGGCAACAACATTTATCATATTGAAGAAACCTTAATGGTATAGTCATTAGACACCAGCCTCCAAGGAGTTTTTTCTCACAGTAAATTGAGGTTTGTTTTATTTTCTTACACTTGTTAAAAGACAAAACAAAACAAAATCTTTTCTGAAAATATAACAACCACAATTTTCCATGCCAGTAAGCTTTTAGGAAATGGTAGCTTTTAGGAAAATACTTCAAGGCAGAGGTTAGAAGGGAGACATGGATTCCAGCACATCTAACCTTGTCTGAACATACAGAGAATTCAAATCTCTTTTCCCAGGTAAATGTAAAATTAGACCATACAGAATAATCTTAAGAGTTACTAGAAAAACAGGGGCACCTGGGTGGCACAGCCAGTTAGGCACCCAGCTTTTGGTTTTGGCTCAGATCGTGATCTCAGGATCATGAGATCGAGCCCCATGTCTGGCTCCATGCTCACTGCGGAGTCTGCTTA
Source organism: Leptonychotes weddellii (assembly GCF_054177405.1). Lineage (NCBI taxonomy): Eukaryota > Metazoa > Chordata > Mammalia > Carnivora > Phocidae > Leptonychotes > Leptonychotes weddellii. The sequence goes on along the minus strand of NC_138376.1, from coordinate 39,263,528 downwards.
AGACTCTCTCTCCCTCTCCTTCTGCTCCCCCCGCCCCCAGCCCTTGTGCACTCACTTGCATGCTCTCCCTCTCTCTCTAAAATAAATAAATAAATCTTAAAAAATAAAAGTGTTATGAGAAAAACAGTCAAGATTTTAGATTGAGTTTTTGAGGTCAAAAGATTCAGTAGAAGACCAAACTCTTGAAAACATTTTGCAGTGAGCTTCATTTATCACAGATTAGATTCATCTACCAGAGGTCATTGGATGATTGGGTGACATATTTCCCACCACTGTTTGAAATGAAAGGTTACCACACCCTCTGGGCTTTTTAAATAAATTGCAATTTAGTCCCCCTCCCCCCCAAAAAAAGGTTTAAAGGAGATGAAGACTTTTGGGAAACATAAAACTTTGCCCTACAATAGTTTGTCTTAAGATGAACTATTTCAATCCTGTTGGGATATTGGAGTCATGATTGACCACATGGTAACATAAAATCGGGAAAAGAATTTGCTACAAATGTGTATTTTATAACCATGCCACCCACTCCTAGTTAATGTTATATGCACTGTGTTAGCAAAGTAACGTTTTAAAATTGATATCTCAGCTCTACCACTTACTATGTAATCTTGGGCAATAATTTAATACTTGTGAACCTCGGTTTCTTTACCTATAAACATAATATTACTTATCTCATAGTGTTATTATGAAGACTAACCAAAATACTCCATGGGTTTTAGTTATCTATGTCTGCAGAAAAAATTACCCCTTCCTCCAAAACTTAGTGGCTTAAGAACAACATGTATTATATCACAGTGTCTGTGGGCAGGAATCCAGCCATGCCGGAGCTGTGTTCCCTTATTCAGAATCTCTGACAAGGCTGCAATCGAGGTGTTGACTGGCTCAGTGGTCATCTCAATGCTCAAATGGAAAAGGATTTACTTCTAAACTCACTCACATGGCTCTTGGCAGATTGCTACCCTGATGACCAACTTAGTTATTCACTGGATGTTGGTCAGAAGCCACCTCCAGTCACTTGCCATGTGTGTCTCTTCACAGGACCATTCACAGTATGGCAGCTCCTTTCATCAAAGTGAGCAAGTGAGAGGCAAGATTGCAAGCGAGACAGAAATCATAATCTTCTGTAACCTAATCTCAAAAATGCTTTCCCATCACTTTTGCCAAATTATATTCATTAGAAGTGGATCACTAGATCCTGCCCATTCTCAAGTGAGAAGAATTTAAACACCGGCATTAATACCAGGGAGTGGAGATCTTTGGAAGCTGTTTTAGAAACTGTCATATCACATAAAGTTGTTAGCACAGTAGTTAGCACAGAGGAAGTGCTCAACACCTTTTTCTCTTAGTATATTTCTAAGAATTTTGCTCTAATGGCAAGTCTAGAAGCAAAGAGGTATGAGATCAGATTTAAAGCTGGGCTTGAGGTTCTTGTAAAAGGATGCAGCTTCTCTGTGACTGAATTTCTGGATTTGTGCCTCAGTTTCTCCCATATATTCATGGAAAGTATAAAATGATTATGTGAGCTAAAATGAGTGGAATGAGTCACACAGAATTTTTTGATGAAGAACAATATAAATAAACATGGGTGCTGTTCTTCCTCCCAATCTTCCCAATCCAGCCATAAGGTACATGGGCTGAAACCAGAAAAAGGAGAGTTCCATGTATCCAATTTGCTTCCCAAACTTATCCTAATGCCTGATGCAAGCAAAACAGGAAACTTCCGCGCATGTTCAGTGTAAGAGTAATGTCTAACCTACATCTCTCTGAATGGCTCATGTAGATTTTAGATTTTCATTACACCATTCCTAGTACCCTGACGTCACTTATTCAAACTCAGTGACCTTCCTACTCTATTTCCACAGATGCCTGAATGTCTATGTGTCAGACCGTCACTCTGCACCTCCATCTATATGATCTTAAACTCCGAAATAGCCCTCCCTGAATATGCCTTTTGCACTCTCTCACTCCTATTCAACTCCATCTTCGCCCTTACAAAATGCCCCAACAACAGCACATATTCACTCAATTTTGTCATCTTGCTTTTTCTTGCTCTTCTTCCACTTTATAATCTAGGAACAGCCATTTAAATCACTAGATTTTAATCATTTAAGTCCTCCACCAGATTTCTCAGTTTCTGAACTTATGCCGTTTTCCTAATCCTGGGTTAATCCCTTAATTACTTCCTCTGCTCCAGCTTCCAGGATACTAAGAATTATTGATGGACGTTAAAAAAAATGTGTTAGGGCGCCTGGGTGGCTCAGTCGGTTAAGCGTGCGACTCCTGATTTCATCTCAGGTCATGATCTCAGGGTCCTGAGATTGAGCCCCATGTAGGGCTCTTCGCTCACTGTGGAGTCTGCTTAAGTTTTTCTCTCCCTCTTCTCCTCTCCCCCTTCTCTCTCTCTCTCTCAAATAAATAAATATTTTTATAAAATGTTGATTTGGTCCTCTGCAGTTTTTGCTGGTTAACTTCAGCATGATCCCCAATGTTACATAAAGGTCCATACTTTATAGTCCAATAGACGTGTTTAAATTCTGGGTCGGCCAGTTTTTGGCAATATGAACTTAAGCAACTTATTTTAACTCTACGTCTCGGTTTCTTCATTTGTAAAAGGGGAATGGAATACAACTAGAAAACAAAACAAAACCAAAAACCACTGTCTATGCTTTTTTCCACTTTAAACTCCCTGAAGCATTTCATTATTTTGGTTACTGGCTCCTTTATCCACATCTCTTTTACTTTTTGTCATTCTGCACTATCCTGGTTCTTCTCTTACTTATATACCAAGTTTTTGCATAACTTTTTATAACCTGTCTTATAATCATGGTCGGTATGTTTTACTTGGTCTCTACTGATCACAAACACTCTCCCCCACACAAAACACAATGATATTGACCCAATTTCACCATAGTACATTTGGCATGGTGCCTTGCATATGGTTAGTGCTTAATAAATGGTTTTGAACAAGGATGGATTTAATATTTAAGAGGCTTGCCTGCCATCTTTTTAAATTTTGGCATTCATCGTGTGTGTAAAGCAGAAGAACAATTCTCTTCTCCAGTTTACTGAATACCATTCTCCAGTCTGCAAAATCTGAGGACCATGCTTATTTTGATGTTCATCCTTATTTGGGAGTTGTTGCTCTACTTGTGAAGAATGTATCAGAAACCAGACGGAAACACCAGGAAATGAGCTTACTTCTCCAGGTACAATTTGTCCCACCCGCCACACTGACAATCTCAGATCACAAGATCCTAAAACACAAGAAGTTGTGAAAAAAATAATCACGGCATTTTGTCCTCCCCACCATGAGATTAAAGCAGTTCTCATTTAAAATTGGGAAATGACACAAAAGTAAAACTAGGAAAAGTGACTAAAAATATTCCATTATCTAATATCAAGATATTACCTTGTTTGTAGATAAACGGCGAACACTCCAGCAAGCTAACTAGATATCTCATTTTGATATCTTACATTGTTGAAATTCCTTCCAGCCAGAGCTTAAAAAACTAATATTTGATCATTTTAATTTTCAAATGCTCTGACACCTCTCTACACCTTTGGAGTCGGCTGTAAACTTATGAATCTAGAAATGATCAATTCATATTTCTTTCCTTAGTAACTTCTTATCAGAGCTTGCCCAAGGCAATGTATCTTCCTTAGTGCATGCCCAGGAAGTCTTAAGCATTTTTCTCCTTTGTGACCCAGATTCTCTGATCTGTGTGTCTATATCTAGCTTCCAATTATGTAGAGCATCTCCTTGTACATGCTGTGTAGTCCTTATTAGTAACTTAGAAAAACAAGTAGCTAAAATATGACAGGGTGTATTCTCCAAAGGACACTTGAAGGAAACATGTGATTCAGGATATGTTTGGTTGTGTTGGTTTTTTTTTTTTTTTTTTTTTTTTTGCCATTTAATACTTACATATCAAATATGAGTAGCCAATATTTCTCTGGCTATTTCTCTCACCGTTCCATGTAGAACACCCGCTCGTTCCAAAGTCCCAGCTTTCAAGTAAACTCGGGAGTTTTCCAGGGGTGTCTCACACTGTGCTGCAGTGAGTTTGCTAACTGCCACCTCTGTCCAGGCACCACCTCATCTGGACACCTGGTTGTCCACGGCACACGGTCCTCTTCCTCTGGACAACACAGATTCTTTTTTTTTTTTTTTTTTTAAAGATTTTATTTATTTATTTGACAGAGACAGAGACAGTGAGAGCAGGAACACAAGCAGGGGGAGTGGGAGAGGGAGAAGCAGGCTTCCTGCTGAGCCGGGAGCCCGATGCGGGACTCGATCCCAGGACCCTGGGATCATGACCTGAGCCGAAGGCAGTCGCTTAACCAACTGAGCCACCCAGGCGCCCTGGACAACACAGATTCTTACTGGGTATTGCTGCCCAGGCACAGGAAATCTCATGGTGTCCAGGCCACATGAGCACCGGAGGGCAAGTGGGGGGAAGGTCTCTCATACCCTAGCTATGGCGTGCTCTGCTAAAAGCATGCTGGGGCACGGTTGCTCTGCATAGAGTTTTAGTTCAACCGACTCTTCTCAGTTGCTGTCATTTTTCCTGCTTCCTCCCAGACCACTGTGGCTTCACAGGATTCAAACAGGACTCACTTGTTATTCTGGTCCAAAGGCAAGGCTGAAGGGCAACCGTGTCGTATTCAGATGACCGAAGCTTTGTTTCTTGGTCGAGTTTGTCTTGACAAACCCCATCTTTACGGGGTGGTGTTCTTTCCCAGATGTTTTCTCAGCCCTTTACGGCAATAAATGTCTGGCTGGTTAGCCCCACCATTTCACCAAGCCTAGCTGGGCACGTCGGGACTCCCCAGGTCAGTTCTGATAGGAACTGAAGTGACTTGGCACACAGGAAAATGCTGAGCCCAGAGCGGGTGCTTAGGTGGTCCTCTTGCCTCGTGCAAATACTTTAATCACAAGGACTATCGGGCTCTTCAAAGAGCAACATTAGCAAATGTGGATTGGTCTTGTTCCTTTTTACAGAATCCTAGTAGAAGGAAGAATACTTAATTTTGGCATGAGGCAGTGTGGATAAAGGGGGCATTGGGGTGCCATTTGTAAAAGAAACTCAAAGAGAGTACAAAATTGTACCCCGAGGCCCAATAGGAGTATGTCATTGAGTTAGGGGCCTGTTTTTATGCTGTGATTCCCTGGAACATTTTATTCACCCCAGAGCTGTGTCTTTCAAAACTTTTTGCATGAGACTTTCAGTAATAAAGACTTTTAAAGAATAACCCTGGACAACCCCCCCCACACATGCATGCACATCTTCACGCATGTGTGTGTTTATGTGTCTATAGAACAAAAACAAGTTTCACTAAACAACATCCACCCTCTTTACATGTAACATATTTTTTCTGTACTGTAGATTTTGTTTTTTTCCTTCTTCTCCTTCTCCTCCTCCTCCTTCTTGTTTTTCTCTCTCTGTCTCTGTGACTTTTCACTGCTGCTAATCAGATCCATCGATGGGTTGCTCCCTCCGTTTTGAAAGGATAGCCTAAGAAGAGTTCACGATGCCTCAGAGCAGGTTCAGCTCATTTGGGAATTCTGGGAAACGAATAGTAACCTCCAAAAGTTTTCCGTTAAGAAGCCAGGTAAGGAATCCACAGACAAGATGCCTTCATTCTGACTCCAGCTCAATTTTATCAGCTCGAACATCGAGCCAGGTGGGACTGTGGCTTTTTAAAAGAGTCTCCTCATTTGGCAAAACATTGTTCAGGGAAAGCATAGGGATGAGACAGTGGCAACCGAGATTGGCGATAAATGCAACCTGACCTCTCAACTTGTTTGGCGTCTGTGCTAGTCCTCACCTTCGAAAGTACCAACAGGTGCCAACAGGGAGCCTTCTCTCTGCCGCAAAAAAATGAACAAAGAGCTCATTAGTCGACCATTTCTCTAGCGTCGTGAGTATGTGTGGAAAAGAGATAAGAGAGGAGAGAAGGCCAATAAAGATCTCTAAGGGCGCCCGGGGGCCTCAGGGGGTTAAACATGTGACTCTCGATCTCGGCTCAGGTCTCCATCTCAGGATCACGAGTTCGAGCTCCACATTGGGCTCCATGTTGGGTGTGGAGCCTACATTAAAAATTTTTTTTTCTAAATAACTGTTCCATCCATGAGTTTCTGGAATTCTGTAGTTAGTTCTTTTTCTTAGTCCTGACATGAGAAGGGGGTCTTATCATTTTGAAGCTCGTATAGTAGAATTCTTTCCATCCTCCACTCCTCATCTTCTTCACAATAACCTTAATCAAGATTTATACATTCTAAGATCCATGCATGTTGGGGGCAGGATTCTCATTGTCAACCTATCGATTCTCCTGGGGCACCTTGGAATGAGCCCTACTGCCTCCCAGAATCCAGGAGGGAGGAGAGAAGGAGGGGTCCTTCTGCCTGGGAGATCAGAGAGCTCAGTGCCTGCCCTTCCTGGACCACTGGTAGGAGAAAATGGGGGCAACCCCCTACAGTTTTCTAATACCTTTCTCGGAACTCTTCTCTGCAGCTCTCTACAGATCCTTCATTCATTCTTTCCGTTGTTCCCATGGAGAGCTCCCTCTGTAAACTTGCATTTCTCAGACCTGGAGGTGAAAAGGAGATACTGTTACTTGTGTGCACGCAGTACACACATGTCCATGGAGCGAGAGTGAAAACTGTTGCCCAGGTCTGCTCAAAGCTGAGGTTTTATTCTCATTTAAACCGTTAACATTATGATGGCTCTAGAATAAGATGGGACGGCAATGTGGAGGAAATGACCTCATAAAACCCATTTGAAGATGTGTTAATTTTTTTTTTTTTAAAGATAAGGGCAAATGGATATGATTGCTTTGCGTTTGTTGCAGTGCTCAGATGAGTCGATGGCCTCACACTCCACACAGAGCAAGGCAGACAGTGTCTGTATATGCAGCCCCTTCCAGAAGAACACATGCACCTCCTTTTCTGGCAGTATGAGAAGTCACACAGGCCACGTGGTGCAAGGAGGAGTCAAAGTGGAGATCCCCATTTCGTGGCTGCAATGGTATAATTATATGGCATGCTGACTCCACATTGTGACGTTTCCTTGTGCCAGACGGACCCCAGCCCCGAGATGTCTGGATCCCCAGCAACACGCCCCTCTCCACAGGCTTACTCTCTACGCCACGAGATGTAAAAGGGCTGCACTAAGCATTGTGCTCTGCTCAGCTGCTCACACATCGGCGGGCATGCTTGATTATAACTGTTGATGCAGCCCTTTCCCTGGGAGTCAAATGGACAGACACCTCGCAGGGAACAGGACCCTGTCAGGCCACTGGGGGACCATTCCAGAAGTTGCTGCTTCAGCGTGCTAAACGGTAGCCTGGGGCCTGGCAGGGTTTTCACGCTGCTTCCTAAACTGCCTGGTGAACACCCAGGGAGCAGCTTAGGTGAGAAGCTGCTTCGTTAAACAGAGAAAGCTCAGTTTGAAATAATAAGGCACTATCTTTCTTATTTTAAACCGGCTGCTTATTTCTAAGTGTTTTACAAACAATATCTCTGTCACCCCCACAACATCACCATGAGGGATGACAGGGAAGTGTTCCTATCTCATCTGAGAAATAGCAGATAGCTGGCAAACAGCTCTTTATCTAACAGCAGTGGCAGAAGAAAATACAGGTCTCTTCCACCCACCTCCGGCTCAGCTTCGCAGATTGGCCCCCACTCACCCTCTGGGCCAACCCCTGCCTCAGCCGCTCCAGCACAGAGGCCGTGCAAGGCTCTCCTCCTGTCCTGCCTTATTACTCGAACTACTGGCCTTCCCTCCACTCTATTTGCATAAAGCTTGGCCAATCCTTTAAGGCTCAGATCAAATCCCATTTCCTCATTCAAGATTTTCAGGAGCCTTCCAGCTTGGAAATTCACTTTCCCTCCTCTGATGGTGTCACATTATGTTGGAATTCACACACTTCCTCTTCACGTGGTCAGGTTTTATCTTCCCAACTAGAAGGGCAGCTTCGTAAAGGCAAGGACAATCTTTGAGCTTCTCTTTATCATCAGCAGGCCCCTAGCAGAGCTTTGCTCCTGGCAATCTCCCAGTGCATGCTTGTCCGCTCCTCCCATGGTTACTAGTTCAGGGCATGTCACCTACTCCAGACAGAAGCTTCTGTTCAGGGAGCTCAGATCTACCTAACACTCTGATGCTATTAGATGGCCCTGCCTTCCTGAATTATACTTACTGCTCGAAATAAGTTGTTCCACTCTGAATATTATCCTCCTGGGGCATGGGCCAGGCCAGCCAAAAGGCAGAGGAATGTCTGAAGGGGCAGATTAATGAGCAATAGGAGGGGAGGTTGTGGATGCCCATTCGAGTTCTTGGAAAGGGTCTGTCTGTGGTGTGATGAAAGGGGCCAGAGGGTGAGAGTGGTTCCACATGTCCCCTCCCTCCTGCTGCTGGAGTCCCGAAGAACAATGGAGAGTCAGGCAGACAGCGGCACGTGGGAGACAGCTGACTCCAGAGGATTGAAAATAGGCCATTTGTCCTGCTCAATGTAAATGCGGCGGGGGTCCACACGGTAGGGGCTGCAAAGCGGGACAAGGAGGCTGTTGCAGTTATGTGTGCTTATGTGTGAGAGATGACGCCCTCCTTCTCTGCTTTTTAATCAGTTTTCTCTACTCAATAAATGACCAATAAGAGTAGCCTATGATCTCACCAGTTTTTCTAGCTGGTAAAAACAGAAGTGCTCTAGGGGGAAAAACAAACAAACAAACAAAAAACAACCACCCTTGGATTTGAAATCTCGAGATTGGTGAGGGGCCCATCAGGTATTTCTTCCAACCCAAGGGAAGAAGGGTTGATCAAAAGTAGCTAAGAGCGCCAAGGCTGTTAAAGGCACAGCTGAATATTCTAATTGACTGGATATCTGTCCTCAAAAATATTGCTTCATTAAGTAGGCTTAGAAGTCTCTGGGCTATCTGGAGATTTTTACTGAGGTGATATTTGCAGCCAGCCCTGATAATCTGATCAGTAATAGCAACTGCTAGGGACCGTTTACTCAAAGTGAGCTGGTCACTGCCTGCAGCACCAGGCCCCGGGGAAGAGGGATACAGTATAGTCAGCCTTTTCCCCGGGGAGATGCTGTACACAGTCAGACTCCTACAGGAAGATTCAGTTAACTGCTGCTGTTTTGTTTTGGGGTTTTTTTTGCGTGTCTTTTCGATTCCATGTACAAACGATGTCAGCGCGGGGTGCGCCTGCACACACATGTCCCTGTCGTTGATGGTAGAGAGTGAGGGGCTTATAACACCTTATGTCTTGCCTTTCTCAAAGATGTTATAGAAGGGACATAAGCTTTCACTCTGGGACCATGAAAAGTCATCTGACGAAGCGGAATGTGGTCCAACCTCCTCATTTCTCGGTAAGAGATAACCGAGGCCCAGATAAGTTCAATGGCTTGTCCAGAGCCATTCGGTGGCATTCGTCCCTTCAATCTGTGCCAAACCCTCTGCTAGGTCAAGGACAGAGCTCAAGTCACCCGGTCTCCAGAGGAGAACTTTGTTCCACTGTCCGTGCTGACATAACCCGTCAGAGCTCGGCAGTTGAGAATCTGCCAAAGACAAAGAGACTCTTCCTTCCCAGGCAGGTGTCTCTACTTCTGCAACAAGGCTAGGGATTCTGACCCAAATGGCCAGTTATGTGCTGGCGGCGTTTAGACGAATCATTGATCCCCGTCAGTGGTCTGGAAGTTGAGAGGTGGCTCATGGGTCCTGGACTGTAACGCCCCAGCCGCTGCAGAACTAGAGCCAGATGACTTCCAGTTGCTTCCCGGGGCTGTGAAGCAGCCAGTGCTACTCCTGGAGTAGCTCTTCAGTTCTTCCTTTGTCTTGCTTGTTAAAAAAAATCTCATAGAGGTTATTGTGAAAATATTCCCATATTCTACTTTAAAATCACTCTCAGTAATTTTTTTTTAAATAAAGACACAATTTGTTTACAGAGTTGCCTCTTGGACCAAATACTGTGTGCCAGTCTCTGGTGTTCATTCAGGAAAGCCTCAAAATTCAAGGGCAGGAGAAATGTCCAGTTTGCTCCGTGTCCCTCTGTGCTCCGTGCTTTCAACTCAAGGTTGCTAGCAGGAGGGGATTTGGGGATGCAAAAACCAGTAAGACATGGACTCACATGCTTCAAGAAGTTTCTATTTTAGCATGGGAGATAACAAAGGCAAAAACAAAGTGCAATTCAAGGTAGAAGAACATCAACAATATGAAAGGCACTGAGGAAGATCCCACCGTTTCCTCAGGGAGCCCTCAGCTAAGACTTTGAGGAAGAGGTACTATTTGAGCTGAGCTGTGAAGCATTGATAAGATATGAACATCCAGCCAGGCGGGGACATCACTTCAGGCAAGGGTGTTACGGCAGCTTCTTGGTAGCTTTTGCCATTACAAAGCTCCTTTTCAGAGGACTGAATCTTCATTGTCTTCCTAATTCTTCCAAAAAATATTCCTGCATTGAATCTTTGGTTTCAGATACCTAGCCGGAATCGTGCTGGATGAAGCATACATTCAGAGGGGATTCTAGTTCGTTACCACAAAACACAGGAGTGGGCCCTAGGAAGCACACGCTCTGGGTCCTTAGTGAAGTAATGATACTAGAACATTGTCTGTCACACAGAAATACTCAGCACAGGATGATATTCCTGACTTCTCACTACGGTGAGGCCCTGTTTTCAAAGCCTGACATCTGAAACTAAGGTAACATTGTGTATTACAAAAATTAAATTAAAATAAAATGAATAAGAGCTTGACATCTATTAACTCCTTAACTCCCATAATAATGGAGGGGGATAATTTCAAGGTACGTTCCTCTTTTTACCCTCACTTACAAATGAGAACACTGAGACACAGAGTGTCAGTAACTTTACCAAAGTCAGTCATTAAGGGTTTCAGCCAGGATTTGAACCCCAGCAGTCTGACTGGAGAGTGTATGCATATAAACACTGTATCAGACAGACACTTCTCCATATAAAACCAATGGTTTACTGAATTATTTTATTTATCAAGTTTTTATTGAGCAACTACTATCTTCTGAGCTCTAGGTTATGAGCTGAGAATAAGAAGAAAGCAAAGAAGTGCTTTCTCACCTTAAACAGTCTATCTGAAACCTTGGAAAGGGAAGCCGTTATTTAAAATGAAGCCAATTGCTAATAAAAAGAGGACTGGAACTAAAGTCTTTGGGCTTTATCTTTTAGGTCATATATTAGAAAGGAATAATGCTAAGAACCACAAAAGAGGCACCGCTGAATCTCAGCAGCTTAGCATAATGTAAGTTACTTCTCACTCAGTAATTCAAAAGGATGTTCCTATTTGGGCAACTGTCCAAGTGGGGATTCAGGAACTCGGGCTTTTTCCAACCTGTGTTTCCACCATCTCTCCAAGCTCATCTCGGGGGCTCATCCTTTCCTGTCAGCTAGAAGATGTGAAGATACAGAGAATCATGCATGGGAGGATTTTATGGGACAGGTCAGGAAGTGGCATACCTCACAGGCACTCATATTCCACTAAGTAGAAGTCAATCACATAGCCAAATCTAGATGCTATGGAGATGGGGGAAATGTAGGCTCACTGGGGGCCCAGAAAGAAGGGAGGATGGGTTTGATGATCACCTAGAGGTCTCCATAACATATCCCTACACCATCAACTTTCCAATTAATTGAATTCCCAAATGATACCACTGTGCTGTTTGAGACTATATGTAACTTTTAACATCCAGTAACATTATGGAGATAGAATAAGATCTATCCTGTAATCCTATAATCTCTTTCCTGTTGTTCATTAGAGAGCTGGTAGTCTATAAGGGGCAGGAAGGACAGGACATTTACTTAACATAGCGCCAATTCTTCATTCTTTTTTTTTTTTTTTTTTGCGCCAATTCTTGATTCTTTATCCTACTACTAGATACGGACTACTGGGCAAAATACTGAATAGAAATTCAATTGTTTGTGCATAATTCCATCTACTTCAGCTATTCTAAAAATTTATGCCAAATATGTATCATCAAAGGTATGGGGGAAGATGCAAAGAAGACTAACAACATTCATTGAGTATTCACTAGGTAGCACTCTTCCAGGTCCTTTGATATGACTGCTTTGATCATTATAAGACCCATTTAATAGACAAGGCTTATTATAGGCTAGAGCTTAAGTAACATGCCAAGTGTCACCTACACATAAATGGCAAAGCTGGGATTCAAAACCTGTTATATCTAATCTCCAAATTTTTATTAGTCCTGAGAGTGACTGAATTTGCTCAGTCTGAACAGGCAAATTCAGAGAAATTCAATGGGGGAAATAACTCAAAAGGTTTCAATTTACAAACCTGAAGTACCAAAGTAATGTCTACCACTCTCTGATGAACTCTACCCAGACAGACAATAAATGTTTATGATGCAAAGTCATCTGCAAGCAAAAGAATCATAGTAACTTTGTGTCTCAGGAGGCAGCTCATCGCAGATAGTGCTCATTAATTCTATCAACATATACTGAGTGTGAATTGTATGCTACTCACTCCCAAGCTTGCAGTGATGATAAAAGCCACGCTTTCTCCCCTCAAACAGGTCCCCTCTATAAATGCAGGCTTAGGTATTTTTCCCAGGAGCGGATCTATAGTTACCCGACTGTTATACCTATGTCACATGCTTTTTGTTGTTGTTGTTGTTTTTCCAATGATTTTATTTATTTATTTGACAGAGAGAGAGGGAGAGAGAGCACATGCAGGGGGAACGGGAGAGGGAAAAGCAGACTCCCCGCGGAGCAGGGAGCCCAGTGATGCAGGGCTGGATCCCAAGACCCTGGGATCACAACCTGAGCTGAAGGCAGACGCTTAACCCACTGAACCACCCAGGTGCCCTGTCATGTGCTTTTGTAACTGCTGTTTTATTTGACTATATCCCACATTCTATTAATTCATGGATTTTGTGCTTTGCTCATGACCACTCCAGCACCTCACCTCATTCCTCACATATGGGTGTTCAGAAAGTGTACTCTGCAGTAAATAGGTAGATGGGTACAGTTCTGGGGAAGATAATCAGTAAAAGCAAAGGCATTAAGACACAAATTAGTGAAGTCAAGGAACTAGTAGAAATTCCTAAGTGAGGATGATGTGGAGAATAGGGGACATGAAATAAGACAAGATAGGAGCCAATTCAGAGCTAAAAATTGTGGGCTTAATTCAAATATATTCATCACTGGAGGAAGGAGTTTTTAATGTGCTTGATTGTTGGAAGATAATAGTTGAAGTACAGCTTGGTAAATAATGATCACTTCAAAACAGAAACTTTTTCTTTCATTATTTAATTACAGACCACTCCAGTTTCAATGAGAAGTCGTGGTTAAAGGCCAAGAGAAGGCTTTATTTTGCGGGACTGAAATAAAGGTGAATTATTTGAAAACTTAAAACCTTTACAGTAAAGAGTTCCAGTGAATTTACTAACCTTTTGAGAGTGGATTAGGATTCTGTCATAAAGTAAATATTCACAACGAATAAAAAAATAATAATATATGATCGTTTAGTTCTTCGTTACTGGTATTGCCTGGAGCACTGTTGGGTAAACACTTGAGGAATGTATTTTGAGTGTGTTTCCTGTTCAGATGTAAATCAGAGTTTACATATGATGGGGATTGAGGGAGGAGGCAGGAGGAAAATCAAGTTAATGGTGGTAGGTTAGGAGAAGTACTGGGATGGAATATCAGGATTAAGGAAATCAGGTCATCCTCAGAGTCCTGGGGAAAACAAGCAATTTATTCCACCAGGTCGATAACACTCAGGTTGAGTGAAGGTCAGGAAAGTGCTTTGTACTCAGAATCAGGAGAATTTGTTCTATATCTAGCTCTGCCACAAATAAGATGTGAGATCTTTGTCAAATCACTTACCTTTTCTGAGTCTGTTCCCTCAGCTGAAAAATGAGGATTTGAAATAAGACTATTAGACCAGATAATCTAACAAATCATTTCCATCATTAAATAAGGTCTGAAGTTTTCAAAGCACACAATTTAATTTTTATTTTACCTTGACTCACAATACAATCTTTGGAATGATCTAGCATTACGTCATTGGCATTCAGTTATTCAACATTAGACCCCTGGAATTGGAATCTGAAAGAAAAGCAGGTCCTAGGGTCCTAGATTGCCAGGCTAGGGTTTCTCAGTGTTGGCCATCAATGGAATTCAAGAGAGATGGTCTTCAATGTTCTACCAACTTCAAGGTCCAGCGGCAGAAGCTAGTAGGAGGTCATTTTTGCAGATGAAATTGTGAATTGGGTACAAAGCCAACAGAGGTAAATGTAGGAGCAGGTGTTGTATATACCATGTGATTTGGTTTCTATTCCTGCTATTGCAAATTAACCACAAATTTAGTGGATTCAACAATACAAGTTTATTATCTTATAGTTCTGGAGGTCAAAAGTCCAAAATGGGTCTCACTGGGCAAGATGGTGGCAGCGTGTGTTTGTTTTCTGAAGCTCTAGGGAAGAATCCATATTCCCAGTTTCTAAAGCCTGCCCACATTCCTCGACTCATTGACCCCTTGTTCTATCTTCACAGCCAGCCACACTGCCCTCTCTGACCCTTATTGTGTAGTCACATCTTCCTCTTCCACTTTTAATAGCCTTTGTGCTTTCATTGAGCCCAATCAGATAATTCAGAAAAATCTATTTTAAGTTCAGCTGATTGGCAACATTAATTCCATCTGCAACCTTAATTCACCATAACTCTGTAATCCAATAGTCCCAGTTTCAGAGGTTAAGACACAGGCATCTCTGGGGGGCCATATCTTTCCTATCATACCTGTTCAACATGAATCTAGTGGAACATGAATATCTGATTGCCACATCCCTGCTTGGTATGCTCCAGGGCTATGGCCAGTCTCTACTAAAATGTGTGTGTATTATTAAAAAAAAAAGTAAAATAAAAACTAGACTTGGAAGTTCAAAAGAGTTAGTTTGAACCCTTGGACAAATTATTTAATATTTTATATCTGTAAAGGGACATAATAGTCCATATATAGCAGGGTTGTTTTGAGGATTAAAATATTTGATAAACTGAATCTAGTTTCCTCATATGTTTCCATCTATAACAATTATGATAAATATAAATGATTGTGTTTTGTTTTTATTTATTTTATTAATTTATTTTTATTCTTCAAGACTAACACTGGTCAAATATGGTACAAGTCTTGATAGTTCATTTCTTGATTGTTAGAAAGCCATATCTAGTTTTGGGTTTTGATGCACACAGGAAAAGAATAAGCTTTTAATTATCCTTCTGAGGAAGAGCACACTCTCCAGACATTTAATCCATCACAGTTTTTCAAAGAATATAAAGGTTTATTAGTTCAAGCAAGCCCTAAACATTTATATATGAAGCCTGACTAAGACTAAAATAAACCAGGCTCTTGGCAAGAGACAATTGTAGTATACTAAAAATAAACATTTCAACTGGAGATCAGAGCTGATTTCTGTGACTGGCACTAAGTCTGGAACAGCGATGGTGAACATCTCAGCGGCTTTCAACTATTCAGCATTCCTATCCAGGAGATCCAAGGCCTTCTGCGATATTGCTCATGTATCTTGTGATGAAGAGACTCATCATGTACAGAATCTAACAGAAACACCGAGAATTTTTCCAGCTCTCATTCTGAGCATTCTTGGCATTACTGAAACATGAACTAATCTTGTTTGGTCAGTCGGTCAATGAGTTTTGTCTTTGTGATTAAAAAAAATGTAAAAAGCAGGCAATTTTCCTCATGCTTTCACTTCAGTGACCACACTCGTGACTGCTCCATTGTCTGTTACAGGGTCTCTTAGGTTGGCAATGACCCAATGTCTGTGGTGACTGCCAGTTCACCATCACCAAATCAAAAGAAAACAGAGCAGTGTTGGGTCAAGGTCTAGAGCAGGTAGCATTGTGAGTGAAAATATGAGCCAAGTAGCATGTCTGTGGAGGCCATTTTGGCTATGGCTCCCTGTGTTGAATCCTCTACGCTTTACTGCTTTGGCTGTGTTGAAGCTGCCTTGCTGGCAATTTGCTGTCTGTTAATTATAGCATTATGTCAACACATCTTTTTGCATGTTCAAAGGGTACAAACACTAATCATTCATTTTCCTGCTAATACTTGACCTAGCTCCCTTCATCTGTTTCACTGGATGATATTAAACCGAAAAGAAATGGGATGGCTTTACTCAAAACCACAAATTAGCTTTTCCACCTCAATTTTGTATTATTATCATTATTATTATTATGCTACCTACTGGAGTTAATCCTAAAATCAGTAAATATATTAAAAGCCTACTACATACAAGTATGCTAAAAGGGACCATATAAGATTATGAAGAAAGCTAAGAGAGAGCGGTACCTTTAGGCAGATTACACAACTTTTGTACCATTGTCTCAGTATGGAAGACATTTCTGAGGAACTGAGGATGAACGACTTTGGAGACATACATGATTAGGAACTACAGATTTGAGAGTAAGATCAAACTGAGCTAAAGTCACTATTACTCCAGTTTGAAGAAAAAGAAATGTCTCATTTTTAAAATGTTTATTCTAAATGTCTATGATGCTTCAGATTGCTAGAAACTGTATCACATACTTAATGTGTCCAGAGCACATTTAGATGGAACACTGTCACCATGCCTAGACAGAGAATGATACTGCCTTAAAGAACTCATTTGGATTTATGCTTAAGGATTTGTTTATGGAATCTTTTAAAGGAAAGATAAGGGCAACTTTGGTCTGTTTGTCAAAGTGATCTGTAAGATTGGGGAGTTGCCACAAAGAAAATCTTTTATTCATTGATCAACCAAAATGGATTACAAGACATATGAAAATACTTTAGGTAAATCAAATATCCGAACAGTCCTTTAGGGAGACTCTGCCCAAATCCTTGTTGACAATGGCACTCTACATTATGAAATGTGTTCATCCCCATTCCTCTCCTTCATCTGTTGACCCCAACCAATTTTAGAGTGAGTCCCTACAAAAGCAATGATTTCATTCTATTATTGTCTAACTTGGAAGGAAAACAAAAACAAAAAACATGAGAACAACTCCTTCCTGTGGCCCTAGGAAAAGAAGAGCAACGATTTTCAGGAATATTTTTATCTTAAAAAATTGTGCCACAGAGAGGCTATGAGCATGGGGGTGCCCGACACTCTTCAAGAAGATATTTCAGTGCCAAGAGACTCCTTTTGGCACCCATACTAAAGGCAATCCACTTATTACACACAGGTTTGTGGCTAGTTATGGAACACCAACTTAGGAGAGTCATGAGATTAGACAAGCAAGATACCACACTTGAATTATTTTCCCTCCATATTATATTCTGTGATAATAGCACTTACCACTAGTGAAAAATGGGTTTGCCGATCTTCTAATATTAATCAAACAACAGAATCTTCCTGTGGGAAAGAACCACATGGCCATTTAGTTTGTTCATTAAAGATCATGAGGAGCCTCTGGTCCTCTGTTGTCTTTGGTGAGATGTTTAGCTATGCAGCAAAGCTTTGCATCTCAGTGGTGAGTTATAGCTTGACACTGCCTTTCAAAACTGCCTTTCCAGAATTTATGTCAATAATACCTTGAAATTTCTTCAACTGAGGAATTATTTGTAGGTCATTTCATTTGGTTTTAGGGCTACATTCACTTGTAAATATTTTCTTCTTAGAGGTCCAATTTCCTTTGAAATTTGATCTCACTACACTGAATTCCAAATTTTTTGATTCTCTCAAAAATATTTTTAAAAAAGAAAAGGTGAGGGGTGCTTGAGTGGTTCAGTTGGTTAAGTGTCTGACTCTTGGTTTCAGCTCAGGTCATGATCTCAGGGTGGTGAGACCAAGGTTTATGTCGGACTCCGTGCTGGCTGTGGAGCCTGTTTAAGATTCTCTCTCTCTTCCTCCCTCTGCCCCTCCCCACTCATGTGTGCTCTCTCTCTCTCTCTCAAAAAAAAAAAAAAAAAAAAGGTGAGAAAAAAGAAAAGAAAAATTCCAATTTGGGAGTTTTAGTAGGTATTAGATGCCTTCTGTGGTTCTTTTTTTAATTCAGATGTTGTTCGTGTGTGCCTTGGCCAAGGCCCTTCCTTGTCTCATCGGACTTTGTGCTACTTTAACAAAATATACCTCTTCTGTTTGCTTCGATTTGATTTATGTATTTACCTTCCTGGGCTGCTCTGTATCAAGATGTATCTTTATGCAGATACCTAGAATCATGATCAATATAGCAAGAAAAATTCAAATCCCAGCCAAACTAGGTTTCTCAACCCGTGTCCCACATACACTAAACTCTGGAGTCACGTTGATATGAGTGGGTGGGCCACTCACCACTCCAGAAAAACAATTAGAAAATATGATATCTGTTAGCATACTTTCCTTCAGCCCCCACAGTTCCCCATTCTAGGAAATTTGGGGAGCTTCTGTTTAGCTTGTTCTCTGCTAGCTTACTAGGTGACGTAAACAGCAGCACAACCTGGCAAGAACAGATGGGTATACACAGGTACTGTTTGGTAAGAATAAAAAGCAACACTAATCATTTTGCTTACAGCAGCTAGCCTGCATAATCCCTTTACCTCCCACTTCCCCAGTTTTGTAATAAAGTTTTCTTAGCTTGATTTACTACTAGGGATGGGTTAGGAAAAAAAATAGGGAGTTGAAAGGGTAACCTTTATCTATCCTCCCCCCCCAAACTGAATTATGGAAATTTCAGGCTGCCCAATATTTTTGCTATAAATTCTTAGACCAATGCAATCCCACACCTATTTCAAAACTCATTTGTGTCCACGTAAGGCAGTATGGCAGGACCAGACCCAGGTGGGGTAAAAAAATCAATGTTCACGGGGTGCCTAGGTGGCTCAGTCGTTAAGTGTTTGCCTTCAGTTCAGGTCATGGTCCCAGGGTCCTGGGATCGAGTCCCACATTGGGCTCCCTGCTCTGTGGGAAGCCTGCTTCTCCCTCTCCCACTCCCCCTGCTTGTGTTCCCTCTCTCGCTGTGTCTCTCTCTGTCAAATAAATAAATAAAATCTTTAAAAAAAAATCAATGCTCACTTTATGTACATCAATTTACTCAAAGTCGTTGTTTTCTTCCACCCAGTTTCGTCATTCCGTATTTCTCCAGAAGAACCAGTTGTCATTGCAGGAGGCTCTGCTCTCTAATGACTCACAAGATATTCCAAACCAAACTTTTTTTTTCCCCTCCACGACTTTAGCAGATTTCATTTGTAAGTGTGGAGTCATTGCTTTATGAATTGCTAATATCAATTTGTCTTTCTTTCTCTTTCTTTCTTTCTTCTTTCTTTTTCTTTTTTCTTTACTGAACAATAAAGGGAATGGTTAGAGCTCTAACAACCAAGACATAAATAAGAGAAACAGCTCGAAAGCAGAACACTGTGTGCCTGTTAAACCATCAGCTCCTTTCAGATCTTCCGTGAGGATTAAGGACTAAATGAATCTTTTCACATATTGTTACTCGGACACAAGGCACAGAATCAACTTCATTCTTCTCCTTTGAACGAAAACGACAATCATACGGGGAAGCCCCCCCACCATCCCCTGAGTCAATTAAAGATCCTGTTACTGGAGTTATTTTAAATGGGTGTGTATAAAGCGCTAGGGGACAGATTGTAGGATATAATCCTCCACTGACAGAGGGGAATGTACTAAAAGTCCCCCAGGAGATCACCCATCTTGATGTTTGTGAGACACATGGTAGCAGAGATGGACAAACCAATTTGAATGAGATAAGAAAAGCCAAGCTTTTTCTACCCTTCCCCCAAATCCTCAGCCACCTCACAAGCTGAACCTTTCAAATACACTTAGTGCTGAGGCAATTTGACATGGGTGGTAGATTAGCACACCCACACAATACAAACAGGGAGGGCACCTCCTTTATTGACGCCAACTTCGCAAAATCAGCTGCTGCACGTAGGCCAAAAGCCAGCTCGGAAAGACCAGAATCATATCCTTAACTCTGTCTGTCTTTATTTTTAGGGCTTAACTGGGAGTCCAGGGGAAGAAAGTTCTATAGATTCTTGAAAAGTCCTGAGATGGACTAATTTTAGGAAGGGAAAAAAAAAATCTTTATAGAGTTTGCTTTTTTTTTTTGCTAAGTTGTGGTGGTTTTCAAGGGCCATTGGTGGGGAAGAGCTGAAGGGGTCAAAGAGACCAGGATTCACCCACATCCAGATACAAATGCAGAAATCTTGCACATTTTTCTAATTTCTACATATGGTCTTATATTATTATTTAGAACCCCCATCATTCTTGTACTTTCCTCTGCTGGTTATATCACAACGCTTATAGGAAGACACGGAGGGAACCTATCCCCACAAGCACACACCGTCACCAGCTTTGGTGTCTGTTCCTGGAGCCCTGTCCCCATGTGGCAGGAAGGAGAGATTCCTCATAGTTCCTGCTGAAAAGGAGACCACATGGGTAAAACAGAGGAGTTTGGTGCATCCGTACGATCTAATAAGGCTTTCTTATTCTTCACTTTAACCTCCCACAAAAATAACGGGGTTAGAAAACGATTTGAAAATGAGCTGCTTAGAGGCCAGTTTCTCTTAGGCTTACCTATGACTACGTACGTTTGTTTCCAAAGGTTTCATGTATCCTAAGCCCAAGCACACACTAAAGCCCACATGCCCACTCCAACATGTTTCCATCCCACTAGGCTTTATCTTCTTTACCTAACATCTCCTCTTTCTTGCATATACCCTCCCCAACCTCACACCAAAATGAATCAGTGGGCAAAATCTTAATAGCATCCATCCGAGTCATTACCATAGGATGTGGAAAATGAAAAGTAAGAATTTTGTTTTCTTCCCCCCTCCTAGATTTTAATATTTATTTTGATTACTTTTAGCCCTATACATTTTTTGAAATCATGGTGTTAAATTTTCTGTTGAGTGACATTTAACTCACTCAGGTTTCCCACAGATTATGTTGTTTTTTCTTGATATTGTCAAGATTTTCATTAAAATAGAGAATACTTGTGACCCAGTGATTGAGACAAAAGACATAATGCAGCTGAGAGATGTAAAAACATATGAAGTGGTGAAAAGAGTAAATGCTGAATGTGAATAGGCACAGTGTCTCATATGTGGTCCTTTCAAATGTAGTTGGAAAAAGGAAGTTAAAAACATCGTCTCCTCAGGAAGTAGCCTCTGAAGAAATGGATATGAAGTTTTGGTCAGAGTATTGGTGTATCCACTTTATGGAAAACCCAGATTTCGTGAGAGCAGGGATTTTCCCCAGGAATTCATGAACATTTTTTAGAGATGACAAAACTCAAATCCAGAAATGGAGATGGTAATCTGGAACCAATAGACATACTAAAGTCACATAAGTCCTTTCAAAACATGGTGCAAAGCTACCATAAAAATTTTTCAGCCTTCAGTGGGAGGGGGCAGGAGGGCGGGGTAGGGAGCTTATGCAATTCCCTTATGGAACTATTTTGTTCTGCCCATCTGCATTAACTCATGCTATTGGAGTATACCTCCCAAAATTCCCAAGTACTGCTTGATAGCTCCACAGACCATTTATTGGTTTCTTGAAAGAACCTTTGATTTCATAGAATACTACTATTTCAGCACATTCTCTATCTTTCCTTTTCTTTTTTTTTTTTCCCCCATATATTGCTTATATCCTACAGACACAAGAACATCTTGTTAGAAATAATCATGTGTTTTCCCATGGCCTTAGCCAATTATAAATAACTTTTGAGGTGTGAAAAAGAGGGACAAGATCTTTATTTTGGGACCTACTCTTGAACTATATATCAGTTTATAAATTGCTTAATAACAATAACATTAAAATGATTAATGTGAAATATGTTCAGAGATGTTTTTGACCATCTCTTTGAGTAAACACTAAGGAACTCATAATTCATGTGTACTTATGCACTCATTTGCCAAAGTCATAGCCCTAAATATGTATTCCAACTATTTTCGTATCCATTTCATGGGTCTGGTTTGGTAGAAGAATATTCTTTTGTCTTTAAGGTCATTATTCTGATGGTCTTATATGCTAAATATATGTGTGGCTCAAAAAAGGTAAAATTTTCTTTCAAATATTTATGATTCCTTTTTTGTCATCTCTGTGTGTTATTAATTGATGATTGCTAGCTCCCTTTGTATATTTATAAGATATTGGTCTGATTTCCACTCTATGTCATTAAATTACTTGGTTTTCACAGCCTGCCAATGTGCCTAGCATAGTGCCTTGTGCAGAACTGATAGTAAATTCAGTTTAATCATGTGTCATTTCCTCTCCTTTTCTGTTTATTCTTCAAATCTGATGGAAGATTGAGGGAGATGGAAGGTCCATCCTACATCTGTACTCAAGGAGTCTCTTTTCCGTGTTTGAATGGTCTAGGTAAATGAATCTCTGATATACACAGTACAAAATATGATAGCACACGTTCCCAATTATGGTCTCCATCTTGTGTCTAATATCAAAGAGATAGGAGGAGATCACCTTTTCTAAAATAGCAGTCAAGTTTTTAAAATGTTTTCCTGCTTAGTAGACAAAGATTTTTTTTTTCTAACTACTAAAAATACAGAAAAAAACCCCACAAAACCTAAAACCCAAAAAGCAAAAAAAAAAAACAAACCAGACCCCAAACCCAAACAAACAAAAATCTAAAATTCTGCTTGTTTTGCGTTTTCTTCCATTTCTAATTCCATTGACTTAACTTCAGTGCCCAGAACTACCCTCCCACCTTGGGCAGTCAATCATGCCACATGGAACAAGAGCCCTCAAGCTGGGGATATTGGATACAGTGAAGAAAATACTATAAACTGTAAATCAAAGATGATGTCTAGTTTATGAGAATTTTGCCTGAAGACACATTTTTATTCCCCAAAGCCTCTTTGCTAAAGCATTTATTACAGATCCTAATTCCTCCTGCAAACTTAGTTAATACTCATGGATATCTTTTGCATACAGAGCAGGGCACATGCCATCAGAACTGATGTGTCTGTCTGGCAAGTGCAGAGCGGAGCAGAGTCGATTAGAGAGAGGAAGGCGGACAGCTGAACGATGCGCCGCCTAAACAAAATGCAGCAAAACTGTTCGCTCCATGAGCCATTCTGGACATCCTGTGCCTTAGTACCACCTCCTTAGGACCATTCTCTGGAAAGTTCACACTTCGAGAAAAAAGTAGTCCTCTACATTCTCCAAAAGCAACTTCATAACCAGTTTTGAAATGATTAGAAGAAAGTTTGCTCTCTTCCTTCAAGCGGTGTTTATTCAATTCATATTTCTGAAGTTTTCTGGCTTGGTTTCACTTGAAAGTCAACATTCTTGGCCTCCTCCTCTTGTCTCAGCATGTTTAAGTCAAGATGGTGCTCTTTCTTGTTTCCTTAGAAGCTCTTGCCAACTCCCTGGGCATGTGTCTTCTGTTCATCTTCTGGGAGTCCCCAGTAAATACATGTCCTGATTGTTCCAGTGAGTCAAAAATTAAAAGCTCACTTTCTTTACATGTGAACTGAATTCTTTTCATTCACAAAGGTATCATATATTGGTGCCTTCCCAATGCCTGGAAAAATCAGGTTTTGTAAACTCCTAAAAATGTCCTCCATCCTTCTTCACCCCCAACTCCACATCAGGACATGGCTGACTAACCCTCAAGGCCACAAGTCAGGTTGTCCCACCTGTGTGTGATCACCTGTCACATCCTGCAACAACTGACTTCTGTAGACAGAAATTTCCATACCCTACTCCTAGTTTTTGCCCACTGACTTTAAGAAGAATTCTCTCCAATCAAATTCTGAACTTACAAAGGTATGTGGATAGCTTCTTGAGAGTCAACTGAAGTACATTTTACCTGGATGAAAGAAAAATGTGTTCTCCCTTGGAATATGCAATATTTTCCCAATGCTCAGGAAGGTATTTTTTTTTTACTGCAGCCACATAAATGCATCTCTGAGGAAAACAGTTCTGGAACCCAAACCAGGATGCCTCACTCCCTTTCACCACATCGCACTCCGTTTAACGTTTGCTTTGTTCATTTGGCAGTTGCCATATATTACCATTTTATTGTTTTTTTCTCTCTTTTGGATGACATTCCCTGTTAAATCCAAGAGTTAGGAGTTACTTCTTAGATACTAGCTTTTTGGACTCCCAGTGCTGGTTTGATCATTCCAAGTCCCCTTGGCACTAGATATTGCCTATGTGTATGGATTGTGCTGCTGATACACAGGCCTGGTATGAAGCTCTGGTTTAAGATGACGGAAATCAATGAGAAAAAGAACTGCTCACTGATGTATTGTAAACAGCCCCTTAGGAATTCTATGCTGGAGGTGAACCATCCAGGAGGAGAAAGCATGTCTAGCTTCAGGTAGAGCCTTTCCCGGCTTTTCCCTAGCCCAGTCTCCTTGAGCTGAGATAAACAGGGCCCAGGATTCTGTCCAGAAGGGTGCTCTGAAATTTTCAGCACAAGCAAAAAGAAGTGTTGAGATATTTGCTTGGACTTCTTTGGAGTCCTAAAAAAAAGAAAAGAAAACCAAAGCCACAGGCTGAAGGACACCTAGATTTTGAAGAGTTAATTTAGTTAATTTACTTTCTTCAGTATGCCAACGTATCTTTCACTTTCCCTACTGGAGGGAAAGGGCCTGGTTTCAGAATTCTGTCTTTTCACCTCTCCATCATATACTTTTCCTCCTTTCAATGATGCCCCTTGCAGGTTCCCTGCACCCATATGCTTTCTCTCTCCCCCTCATCTCTCTATTTTCCTTCTCATTCCAAAAATGTTCGTTTAAATATTAGATTTTAGTTCATACTAAAGAATAAATGACTGATAACATCTGTGTGTAAAGAATGCAAATTGTATACATGATATTTAAGAATATGAAAAAAGACTGGAACTCTTACTGTGAATTTTGGGAATTAACACAGGGGAATAGGGTTAGGCGGAGAGAAGCTTAATCAAGACCTGTAACATTGTGCAAGGTAGGCAGTACTCTACCCCGTCTATAGAGTCTCTGCTTGAGAAATGGTAACTGTATGGTACTTTTTCCATGAAGATGCCCTGCCCCCTGCCGTACACCAGCTCTAACCTTGAAGGAGATAACAAATACAAAAAATATATGATTAACTCATCTGAGAATCAGAAGCATTCTAATAGAATGGTGCAATCCAAAGAGCCATCTTATATCCCCAAAGCTCCACATTCCATTTCAGACTGCTGGTGTCGGGGCGCCTGGGTGGCTCAGTTGGTTAAGCGACTGCCTTCGGCTCAGGTCATGATCCTGGAGTCCCGGGATCGAGTCCCGCATCGGGCTCCCTGCTCAGCAGGGAGTCTGCTTCTCCCTCTCCCGCTCTCCCCCCTCTTGTGCTCTGTCTCTAAAATATATAAATAAAATCTTTAAAAAAAAAAAAAAAAGAAAGAAACAGACTGCTGGTGTCATCCTCCAAATTCTCTTGTTTTAAGACACGACTCAGATTTGGTGGTTCACAAACCACATAAGATCATATATCTTGTCTGTAACAAGTGACCGTTCATCCGTTTTATCAACAAATTGAATGCTTTTTACTAGCTAGGAACTCCGATGGCTCATAGAACAATGTTTATCAACCAGGGTGTCCTACTGCACGGAAGTATTTATTCATATATTCGGGAAATACCTTTTGAGCAGGAACTTTATGCCAGACTCTAGTCTTACTACTGTGAACACAGTAGTTATCATGGCGAAGAACTTCTTTGCATGTAGCAGGGCTTTTTTTTTTTTGAAGAATTTCCAAAAACTTTTGTCACAAGGAATTCTCAAACAATTCCCAACAAAAATGCACCCTCACTTATATGTCTTCCAATACACCTTTCCGAGGAGAGGTTTGAATTATTCCCCTATGTTCTTCCATGAGCATGTCACACAGGAGAGTATTAAAATTAGCATTTTGTGCATGAAGCATTTTTGGCAGTTACTTTTTAATGAAACCGAGTAGGTTTTACAATTAACAATCCCCAAATCTGTTCACTTTATTACACAAAATTCAGTAAATAGTCTTTTGAACAATGGCAGCCCCCACCAACACAAGACTCAAAGCAATGGTTCTCAGTACTTGGTTGGATTTAAAACATACCTTCATCATTGGCTTCCATTTGGTTATTAGGAACAGATTAAAGTTCTTAATGTACTTGCTACCATCCAATGACCTGAGGCGTGTGTAACTTTGGGAAAAGTACTACCATCAATATCACTCTTATACTCCAACCTTAAGAGCTAGACACTACCATGAATGATCCAGAATCTGAACTGATAGCTGTCTAAATCCTCCACGCCAGGCTTTGCTTGACCTTGGTGGAGATGGGAAGGGTCAATGATTGCGTTATTGAAACTTCTCTTTTCACTTCCCAATCCTTGCCAGTTTTTCTCTGCATCTCAGGTACATTCCTTCCATCCTACTCTGTACTTACTTGATTCCTCTTTGGTAGAAGTTGGTCACCAAATACTTGAAATTTGGCTACTGTCCCAGCAATCCAGACATCAGAGTTACAATATTGGAAAAAAACGAGAATTAATAACCATGGTTGTCTTTGCTAGACCTTGTTTTCCTAACTGCCAAAACCTTCCTTTCTAAAACCAATATCTCCTGCCACTCCAAATCTACCTGAAGAAGGACCTGCCAAGTGCTAGAGGAAGGCTTAGGGCAGTGATATAATCCCCCGTAGGGCCTTTCATTGTCCATTCTGCTTCATTCCTGCAGGATTTCTGTCATTTGGGGCCCTCACTTCCTTTCTTATCCCTCTGTTTAGATCACCCAGATGCAGCCTTTCTTCAATGCATGTTAACACAACCATTAGAGTCCATCAGAATTAGTTAAATTGTTATCGAAATGTGTTTGGTATACATGAACAAAAGAACCAACCAACATAATTAAAAATTTTTCAACCAGTGGTGCACTTTTGTATATAAGTGGTGAAAAGCTACCCGCTGGGGCCTATATGTCCAGGAGTAGTAGGCAACAGAGCCTCAGCCCGAAGAATCTATTGTTATGTTTCAGAACCTCACAAAAGTGCAAATGCTGCATGTTAGGGAATTATTCACCATGAGTCAAAGTTATAGAAAAAGATGGAAGAGAATGTGAACGCTAGGTAGTCGGGTAGCCCAACACTTCGTACTTGGGGAATTGTTCAGCACTTTCCTAATTAGGGCCATATTTTATTAGCAAAAAAAAAAAAAAAAGAAAAAGAAAAAGGTGGCAATCAATAGAGCAAGGACATTTCTTATCAGTATCTCTCTACTGGGGAGCCCATTGCTTGGTGAAGATCTATTACTCTGCACTGGTAACTTTGAAGACCTTTGCAAGTACCATGTAGCGATTAAGGAGGGAAGAGTGAGAGCTTGAACAATGCCAGAATCTTAACATAACATCTGTGGGTAACTTCGTGAATCCCAGATAAAAACAAGTTTCTCAGTATTTCCAGGAATTCAATATAATCTTCAGTAAAAAAATATGAGAACTTACTGGAGTAGCCACAAAAGGGATTTAACGCATTTTAAAAGGTGAAAAAAACCACACAGTGTCTGAAATTATTTGGTTTAAAGGTGGTGAATTGGAGATCTCTGAATATACATAGACCTTGATTTGCCTTTCCCCAGAAATTTACCTGGGCTCAACCACTTCCTATAATTTTTAACTTGTTCTATTCTCAACTTTAATGCACTGGATCCCACATAATTCTGCCCTAGCTTATAAACTGTGCGCCAGTAGTCGGCTGTGTTTATGTCTCATTTCCTTTATCATGTTACGAATTAAGCAGCAGCATGTTTCCTCCTCACCCTGTGCCTCTTTTCGCATCGAAGGCTGCTGAGCTGTGCGTGGTGTGCAGTCAGAAATGCCTATTGAATGAACTTCTTGTCTATGTTGATCCTATTAACCAGATAATTGCCTAATCTCCACTTGGCTTTGTGCTCCTATAAGCACAACATAACAGGTGAAGTGAATAAAAGCTCTCTTCAAGCAAATACGCTCATGAATGGGGTCTTTTTCTGAGAGGGCATGGTCGCCTGTACTTCTGGAAGACAATGATCATCTCACACCAATGAGCAGATTAGACCCAGAGCAAAGTTGACCCAAAAGATCAGATTTAGTATCAACACAAACAAATCTTTACAGAGGAAAAGGCAGAGGGAGCCTGCACACCCACCAGCACTTTGCCTTTCCCATCTCCACTTTTCTCGGAGCAGACATCCAAACCACAGACATTCCAATCACCATCAACACTGTTTACTTGGGCTGAGGCAAAACTCAGTAAGATCGATTCCAAGTTACAGAGCCAGATATATGGAGGAGGACAGCTGTGGGATGAATGCAAAAGAAAAAAAAGAGAGAAAGAGAAGAAAGAAAAAGAAGAAGGATCTGTGCTCACACAGACGATAGTCAGGTTGCTAAACATGTCCTGAGTTTGTGGGGGAAATAATCCACCTCTCAACAGATCCATTGTATCTGAGTTAATCAGATACAATTAACCGGCATTTCAGGGGATGTTCTACTATTCCTGAAGGTCAAGAATGTTCACTTGAAGAAAGTTATTTCAAGCAACTACCTGTATGTCTTATATCCCGATTCTTGATACATAAAAAAAAAAAAAGAAAAAATATGTGACCCATCGTAATATTTTCATATTGGGTAACTACAGAGAATATTTTGGCAAGGGTACTTAATCTAAAATGTTCAATTTTAATCAGTTTGAACTATGGTCTGTCTTTCTGTGAACTGAAAGCCACCAATCAATTTTCCTTTATCTTTTTTTCTGTTTTTCTTACCCAAGGCAATGCCTTTTGTAAAAGGGTATTTATTTTTAATGGATTTTTTAATGAATTTTTCAGTCAAGCTATTAATAATGCCATTAATTATAGGCAGCTTGTATTAAAGTGCACACTGGCCTCTTAATCCTGACCCCCAGCTATTGGCTTGCAGCTAATCCAGCCTGGTGCTTGGCAGAGAAGGGCAGGACTCAGTCAGCGGCTGCTAGGAGACAGGACAGGGAAAGGCAGGACCATGGGATAAGAGGGAGGAGGGCTCAAATAGAACGTTTTCGTCTCTTTGCCAGAGGGCCTGAAGTTTAAAGCCAGATGATGTGTGAGTGGGGTGGGATAATCCTGTGGATGCCATGCAAGCACTTAGGAAGAACTTCCCAGTGGAAGGGCTTTGCTTTGCCTTCAAGGCCTGGCCGGGTTGATAACCCCACAGGAACACTGCACTCCCTCACCTGAGGCGGTCATGTGCCTAGGCTTCAATCTGCTTAAATCGACCGGGCAGAAGCCTCGGCCACATAATGGATTCCAATCCCTAGCTTTCTTTCCTTCCCTGCCCCAGCTTCCCAGGGTGAGGAAGAGTGTTTAATTACCATTCGCTTTCAAGATAATTCAGTGTTCCAGGATTTCACCCGTTAGTGAGACTGTTGCTGTGGGTGTCTGGCGCTGGGCGTGTTGTGTATTTTTAGGAATGTTGGCAGGTAGCATGCAAGCTCTTGGGTTTCGGGGATGAACAGCACGCTTTGGGGGCGTCTTTTGCTGATTGTTATGGTGGACATGGGAGCTCCATTTGAAAGAAGGAAGCCAGTTTAATCTGAAGTTGTGGGGAAAAGGTTTCAGGGGGCTAGAACAGCCCAAACGGGAGAAAGGAAATGTCAGCAGTAACAACTAGAAAACAGGGAAAGGAGACACACAATCGTGAAAGCACACAGCTAAATGAGATTTTTTATCATGACTGTGAGACAAAAAGACAGGAGAATAGGAACTCATGGGTCTTCCTGACAGCACCTTATTTTGTCTCTCAAAAGGAAGTGGTTGCATGTAATTGGTATGAGAGAAAATATTGTTTCTAATAACAAGTCCATTCCAATCAAAATAAACAATAATCCTAATGGCATTAGTCTATGAAGGACAATGCGACAGCTATCTTCTGGTGCCATGATTTTGATGTGAATCAAGGTAAAACCTCACTTTTAATAAATACCCCAAATAAGTCTGGGTTCAGTTCTTTAAAGAAATGAGAAAATTTTAAGGGGTTTATTTCACATTGGGTTGTGAAATAAATATTTACATTATGTGTAAAAATGGAAGAGTTTCATGAGGAGTTGATTTCAGAACCAATTGATTTATTGCTGACACTTGACTTTTATTTTTTTCTACTCTAAACATTATCAGTTTCGCATCTGCCTAAAAGGATTCCTGACATTAAAAATAAAACAGTATAGGGGCGCCTGGGTGGCTCAGTTGGTTAAGCGACTGCCTTCGGCTCAGGTCATGATCCTGGAGTCCAGGGATCGAGTCCCGCATTGGGCTCCCTGCTCGGCAGGGAGTCTGCTTCTCCCTCTGACCCTCCCCATCTCATGCTCTCTCTCTCTCTCATTCTCTCTCTCAAATAAATAAATAAAATCTTTAAAAAAAAAATAAAAAAAGAATAAAAAAAAATAAAAATAAAACAGTATATTAATGGGTTGTTTTGACTAGGACAAATTAGAAAAGTATTGTCACGTTAGATTAAATGGCTTCTTCGTGTAACCAGTGTATATTATATGGCTTGCGTGGGTCTGGTATTGTGCCACAGTTTGTGGATGGAATGATGAACAAGAACAGCATAGTCCTACCCCTACAGGGCTTAAAGTTAACCCAGGTACCTTGGTAACGCCAACACCTACCTTCCTCCCCAAGAGTTTTTCTCCCCACCTCTGCCAGAACCTTATCGGAAACAAAAATTAACTTAGGGCTTGATAGTATGCACGCCACCGCTAAAATGTTCCTAAAGAATACTGGAGAGGTCCAGTATCAAGGACATAGAAAATAACTTGTTTCCTCCATTACTTCTACCTTTGATGAGCATAACGTTTTTGGATGACGCTAAGAGCACGCATCTTGATTCACCTAAGACAATCCTCTCTGATGATACCTGATGAAGTTACCATATGGAAGAGTTTTATGGGGCAATTTGCTCACCGCCACTGGGAGCTGCTGGGCTCAAGGATCTGTCTGTTACATCATCTGTCAGGAAATATGAAGAAATTCCCTCTCCAGTTCATCACTTCCCGGCCTAAGGCCATGCTCTTTTAAGCTCTAGACACTTGATGGTCAAGCCGTACCCTGAACTCTAGACAGAGTCAGCAGAAACAGCTAACCAATTTGCCCCACACAGCTATTCCACTTCCCGTATTTTCTTGGTATATGGGAGAATTGGGATTATGATTTCAAAGGCTAAGTAGAGTTCTCCTATATATCACCAATAGTTCGTATGTTTGACTTCCCACCAAACTCAATTTTGGAGGAGCAAATTTTTTTTTTTCTTCTCAATCTTCTCAGTCTAGCTCAGTGAAAGACAGAGCTGACGCTCAGAACCCCTGAGTGAATAAGAGAGTAAAGTGGAAAAGCTGAAATGAAATGAAAGTAAAGTAAGATGTGAGGGAATTCAAATTTTGTGTTCAGGGAAGTTGGTTCCTGGTAAATTGTCATTGAACTTTGGGGCGCCTGGGTGGCTCGGTTGGTTAAGCGACTGCCTTCGGCTCGGGTCGTGATCCTGGAGTCCTGGGATCGAGTCCCATGTCGGGCTCCCTGCTCAGCGGGGAGTCTGCTTCTCTCTCTGACCCTCCTCCCTCTCATGCTCTCTGTCTCTCATTCTCTCTCTCTCAAATGAGTGGATAAGATCTTTAAAAAAAAAAAAAAATTGTCATTGAACTTTTAAGCCTCTTATTCTTTCTTTGACCCCTAGCTTAACCATCCACAAGCTGGATAAACTTGAAGATGTTATTTAACCTCTCTAACCTACTGTTTACTCATCTTTAAAATGGTAATAAAAGTCTCTACTTCTCAGGGTAATGAATTCAAAGTCCCCATAAAAGATAATGAGTGGGAGCTGAGTATATGGTAGTAAGCTTATTATTACACTTGTTGCCTCCTGACACAGCATAAATTAAAACTGTATCACATGTATCACGTAGCATTCTTTTTTTTTTTTTTTTGAACATGCCCTTTCCAGGAAAATAGCTATGCCCATTCCTTTATCATGCACTTGATTTAGCTGGAGATAAGACCTCATAGGCTGTTGTTTGACTGTAACAACTTAGATCTTGAAGCCAGCTTCACACAATTAACAGATGCAAGGGCAAACAGAATTCTTGGCTAAACATTACTTAGAGCCTTCCTAGTTCCTCTGTGAATTTCTACATGCTTAAAAATATGCAGAATTATTTTTTTAATACAAAGTCTTCATGTTACGGATGGCTTATCAGGGTTCAAACTCAAAATCCAACTCAATTGAGACAAACCATTCCGATCAGTTTACTGTTGCTCTGCTACCTGAATGGAGATGAGGAAAAGACT
This sequence comes from Leptonychotes weddellii, assembly GCF_054177405.1. Lineage (NCBI taxonomy): Eukaryota > Metazoa > Chordata > Mammalia > Carnivora > Phocidae > Leptonychotes > Leptonychotes weddellii. The sequence continues at coordinate 39,231,205 of NC_138376.1, read as the reverse complement.
ATGTAGCTTTAATTTTATGAGCACTCGACCTGAAACTCACTAAAGGAATACTCTGTACTCAGGTTTCTGAGCTAGGCATTCTTTCCACCAGATTAATGGGTTTATAAATTGTGTCATAAAACAAGCAGTAGAGTGAAGACAGATTACTGGTGATGGACTCAAGGTGTTCTGGAGGCCCAGGTTACATGGATGTGGCCATGGTGCCTCTCTCAGAAGATACTGCAGTTGGAGCATCATGGTTGGTTTAGTCATCCCAAAGTGTTGGTGGTTTTCTATGTTTGGCATTCTGTATTAACTAAAAACTTCACAATTTTTCAGAACAAATAAAACCATAAATGTGCTTAGCTGATTTCAAGTCTGTTGATGGTTTTATCACATATCCAAAATTCTTCCATTTTTCCTGGGAAGCTGTGCTTCCTGTTGCTATGATGGGGAAACTTGAGAGTTGACTCAAAGCCCAACATTTGATGTTAGCTTCATTACCAAGCCAGACCAGAGTCCTAGAAGTTTCCTAGTTCATTTAGATGCTTGTAGCACAGATCAGAGCTGTGAATAAGTCAGAAAGTTGTTCTCTTATGCAACATTCATTTTGGAATAAATACAGGACTCAGAGGCCTAATTTTTCTGATAACAAAAAAAAAAAGCAACATTTAATTAATTGGGCAATGTGTCTCAGTGAATATATATTTTATATTTTATGTCTCTGTTCATGCCAGCTCTTCAATGTCTTAATCCAATTTTATCTACAGTTTTCATAATTTTTATATTTTATTGGAAATTAATGTACAATTTCTAGGACATTTTTCTAAAGAAAAGTTTTGTGAAAAGAGTAGCATAATCTCTGAATTCGGCTTAGTTTTATATGACTGTGTCATTGACTATATTCATTGCTTTCTCCAGTGTGCGATACTGCAGTTTTATACACAGTGGAAGCTGTTGCAGAATATAAATCCTACACTTAAACAGATTTAAAATAAGTCAGGTACAAGATAAGATAAATATTTCTGAGATAAGATTGAGAAAGATCTAATTGTTTTCCTGAGGGGTACAAAATAAAACAGAATTTTTTGGTATATCAAGGTTGGAATTATCAGACGAGGCCTTAAGGAACTTAATTTTATAATGCTTCTGACCCTCTTTTCCTCCTACACCCATTCCCAAGTAAAGAGCACAAAATACTTAGTTTCTGTCTGAAAGAGACAGCAATCTGTGCTCATGGATGGTATCCTATATAAAAGTCATGACTCACTTTCCCCAATTCCTTGTTCACTGTGCCGCCCCTCTCTATAAAAGGGAATGGAATAAGCCCTTGTTTTTATGTGGCAGCCCACCTAGAGATTACAAACTGCCTTTACATCATTCATTTCTTTGTACTATCCATGTGGTAACCGTAAGCAGTAGATAGAAGAGAGATTGTTATCACCACTTTATAGATTAGGAAATTCAGGCTCAGAAAATTCAAGATAAATTTACCATCCTATAACTTTAAGTGCCAAAGTTAGGATTTGATCCCAGATCATCTGAGTCCCCATCCACTATGCTTTCCATCACACCAAGTAATACTCATGGTACTTACCGTTGACAGAAGTTAACTTGACTTCCTATAATGTGTGAACAAAAAGCTATGGTAGAAACTGGGTTGGTAAGTTGAATTATATGAAGTCAAAGTGTCCTTGCAACCCTAGCATTCTAATGGTGTTTCTGGACCACGCTGGAATATTTAGTTTAAGCTGTGAGGAACATGAGGACCCGAACTAGAATCATCTTTCTCTCCCCTTTCCAGTGCTAGAGATATTCCTCACAGGGCTTCTGGTTCTACATCAGATAAGAGAAGGAGATACAGCATCTGCAGTGAAAGACTATAAAAATTAAAAATAAATCTCTGAAGAAATCCAGTTCATTAAAATTATAAATTAGTCAATCAAGGAAGGTAATTTCCCCAAGATGTCTTAGAAAATTAAATAGTAACCTAAGAATTCTGAAGGAAAGATGGGCTAAAATGAGTTCTTGAATCATTCCAGGTCTATCCAACTCAGTCCCTCACCCAACTGGTGTTGGGTGTGAGGGATGGGGGAGGCCCAGAGGATGATGCAAACTCTCTTAGGGTCTTCAGTTGCAGGTGAATGATCTGGGGAAATGACTCCTGTTCAGACACAAGCAGAGAAAGGGAATTGGTTGTTCTGGACTCCTCTTCCTTCCATCTTTCAATTAATTTATTGGCAGGGCAAGCTAGTGCATTGCCAAACTCTTTACCCTTTGTCCATGGTAAGTCAGGTGTCTTCCTCTCTTCCTCTCTCTGTCTTCAGTAACCCTCAGAGGAAATGTACTTGATAGTCAGATAGTGTTGCCAAAATTAATTGCCAATAGGTACATCTATAACTATTTCAAATCCTTGATTTGTTGCTTGTTTCTCTTGTTCATTTTTGCCCTTTCTTTCTCATCCATCTTGATGGTGTGTCTTTAAAAAATATTTTTAAGGCTTTCTGGAAAAGAGTTCAATATTGTTCCCAATCCCACTACTTTCCTTTTCCTAGGGAAATTTTGAATGGCTGATGCTTTGTTTCATGTCCCTTGCTAATTGTTTTACTTTGACAGAGCTGGGTTATGGATTCAAGGGAAGGAAAGAGTAAAAGAACAAAAGGAGTCCAATTCAATGCTTGAGATTTTCTGTCTTCCCAGTGGGACTGTATTTTTGTTTGTTCTTCAGAGGAATGATGAATACTGATGAGACTAAATTTAAGACCCACAGGGAAGTTGTATGTACTATAAAATTCTTTGGGTCCCTAACAGGGTAACACACTTTATGATTTCAAAAAGTGCTGATGAATTTCAGTAAAGACCAGTGTAAATTTTTTTTTAAGGCAAAGTAAATAGAATGCCCAGGGGATTGGAGTTCTCTCTCGTTTCTCACTTTCTCTGTTTTTCTCTTAACTCTGGAAGCCCTGACCCTTCCAACATTTCTCCAGGGAGAAATCTAATTCCCCAAGGTTGTAGCAACAACAAAAATGACAATCAGTGAGCTTGCAGAGTAAACAAAGATTGTGCTTGTGTACAGAATCTGTTTTATTGGCCCAATTTAACAAACTCCTTCCATCTAATCCTATGAATAGCGGGAATTGGGACATGGGCCCTGGAATCCAAGACTGTCTTAAGGATTCCTGGCAAGAGAAAGCAATTCAAGTGTTCAGTTGTATCTGATTTCACCCCATGCATATAGATGTGGTGGTGTAATGTAATTGTGGAATAGGTAGCAGAACGGGACATGGATATAAACTCATACCTAAGGTGATTTGTGAATCCCAAGAGATCATGATATGCTTGTTCCTTTTACCTTATGGCTTGTTTGGCTATAAAGGAAACTGGAATATCTAACGATAAATTTCAATATGTGCTTGAATATATAGATTTTATTTTATAGTCACCTTTAAAGGACAAATTGATAAACATTAATCTTTCTTTCTTTAATTTTATTTTTACATAATCGCTACACACAATGTGGGGCTTGAATTCACAACCCCAAGATCAAGAGTCACATGCTCTAATTTAGCCAGCCAGGCGTCCTTTGATAAACATTAATCTTAACTCATTTGAATCAACCACAAGAAAATAAAAAGCTACTAGCATGACTTCTTCACTGGTTTCGTTACGTTCTTTTCCTCAATGGCAGCAAGAAACTCCAGTATAGCACAGTAGAGTTTATCTAGTCCAGTCTAGCCTAGCTCAGCAAAGTTTCAGAAAAGGTCCAGAGAGTATTTCAGTCTTTGTGGGCCATGTGCTATCTGCCTGAACTACTCAACCCTGCTGTTGCAGTGTGAAAGAAGCCAGGGACAATATGTAAACAAATGGGTGTTGTTGTGTTACAATAAAACTTTATTTGTAAAAACAGAAGGGATCCTGCCCACAGGCCATAATTTGTCAATCCCTTTCTACCTCATGGCCTATTAGGTATGGTGTGGAGAAAAATTCCTCCTCGGTTTTTGATACTAACATAAAATCCACACAATATTGTAGTTAATACAATCCAAAGTAGAACTCTTCAGTTAATCCTTCATCTGTAATATTACTACCTAGAAGACTACTATTCAATAAGCCTGAATCTATCTTTCTATTCACTGGCAAATCAAGAAAGACTGTATTGGACATGTATATGAGCAAGGCATCATGCCTGATTTCGTAAAGAAACAAATGTGTATGAGATCAAATTCTAGATTTCTCCAGAATCTACAATCTGGTTAGGATTTTAAGGGATTAACCCCTAACTGCAATACAAGATATACTAAAAAATTATGTCATACGTTAAAGGTACTGATAATGCATTGTATTGAAATCCAGAAAAAGTAGGAGTGATTGGTAAGGCAGAAAGGATACTAGAGTATCCCCAGGTGTTGGTCAGTGTGCCAAGTGCTTTAGCTTTGTTTATTTCTCATCTAATCCTGGACATTAACCTGAGGCAATGGGATTGTTCTCGTCACGTATTTCAGATAGAAAACTGAGACTCGGGAGGAATAGACTGATCCAATCCAAAGTATTCTTTTTTTTTTTTAATTTTTATTTATTTACTTATTTTTTTTAAAGATTTTATTTATTTATTTGACAGACAGAGACACAGCGAGAGAGGGAGCACAAGCAGGGGGAGTGGGAGAGGGAGAAGTAGGCTTCCCGCCGAGCAGGGAGCCCGATGTGGGACTCGATCCCAGGACCCCGGGACCATGACCTGAACCAAAGGCAGACGCTTAACGACTGAGCCACCCAGGCGCCCAATCTGAAGTATTCTTTATCCGTGTATGCCTTCTTCTTTGAAGTCATGGTAGCTCATGTAAGAATGTTTGCTCATCTTTGCTCAGTGCAATTCAGAGAAGTACATGAGAAACTGTACTTCCTGTCAAGAAGCCGAAGCAGAGAGAGACAGCGTGACTTGTCTCTAGTCTCACAGTAACTTTACGAGAAAGCTGGATTGGAATTCGCATCCTTACATTTTGAAACCCCAACTGCACACACCACCATGTAAAAGACCAAGATCTAAACCATAGTAACCTGGTTACACAAAACTGGTGAGTGGGACATGAGTTTAACCACTGTTGTAAGATTGGCATTTGGACTATTTTGAATGAAATGCCATAAATACACCAGTAAGTATAGGAAGAGACTGTGAGCCATTAAATTATCCTGGGATGGCACTTCTGCAAACCCTCTGCAAGGCTACACTACCGCAGAACAGATCTCGGATGCCGTGGGGATAATTATAGCAGTTATCAGCCAGTCTTTAGATTTTCAAGCTCATTATAAATGTCATTAGCTCATTAGGAGATAAGTCATTTCAACTCTGGCCCCAGTTTTCTCATCTGGAACAATGAAAAACTGCACCAATACTGATCACCAAGGTTACTTCCAGTTTGGAAAGCCAAATTCAACTGAGATTCTCTTTTTTTTTTTAAAGATTTTATTTATTTATTTGAGAGAGAGCACATGAGAGGGGGGAGGGTCAGAGGGAGAAGCAGACTCCCTGCCGAGCAGGGAGCCCGATGTGGGACTCGATCCCAGGACTCCAGGATCATGACCTGAGCCGAAGGCAGTCGCTTACCCAACTGAGCCACCCAGGCGCCCCCAACTGAGATTCTCTTACATGCTGTGATCTAAACCTACGAGTTCCGTACATTTGGGATTAACCTGCCCATGAGAGCCTCGTTTGACAGCTAAGCCAAAAAACACGTGACCTCACACAGAGCAAGTAGAGAAAACGCCCGCACTAATGACTGCTACCATGTATCTTTTTATTTATTTATTTATTTATTTATTTTAAATTATTATTATGTTATGTTAATCACCATACGATACATCATTAGTTTTTGATGTCATGTTCCATGATTCATTGTTTGCATATAACACCCAGTGCTCCATTCAGTAATTGCCCTCTTAATACCCATCACCAGGCTAACCCAACCCCCCACCCCCCTCCCCTCTAGAACCCTCAGTTTGTTTCTCAGAGTCCATAGTCTCTCATGGTTCATCTCCCCCTCCGATTTCCCCCCTTCATTCTTCCCCTCCTGCTACCATATATCTTTTAGAATAAACAACTCCCTTCCTCTTTTTTTTTTTTATTTATT